>NW_027517094.1:351798-703596 GCF_048772815.1 Callospermophilus lateralis | reverse complement strand
ATAGAAACACTCGCCCTGTGAAAAGACTTACTAGAAACAGTCCACTTCAAATGAAACAAACCGACTGTCCTACCTATTCTCAGAAAATGAGACAAAACCACAAACCCACAACCACACCCACAAAGGCACCTCCTTCCCCTAAGTAGGTCTGTGACTATCCAGAGTGTCCTCTGACTTGTGGGCCATAATATGTTCCCCCAAAATGGCCTTTCCTGTCTCAGATCTTGTCTCCTTGGCCAACTCTGTGAACTTCTTAGGAGCCAACGGTGAGCAACTACCTGCTTTCTCATGAAAAACTCTGCATCCGAGCTTTCCTGGCATTTGGCCTTCCTCACATCTGTAGGTACCAAAAAATACTGACCCTGTCCTTGGTAAATCTAAACAAGTGAGACCACTGGGACTGGGACTGGGATTGGCTCTGTGTGCCTGGCTTCCTGGATCCCACGTTCAGAGAGTTCCATCACCAAGAAAGTGAGGTGAGGTCACTTCCTTCCTGAACTGAATGAGGGCACTGTCTTGGCAGCCACTTTGTCCTAACTGTTGCTTCCAAGGGTCCCAAGAGATTGAGGCTGCCCCTACTTCCTGTGACATTTTCACAAGTTAGAATGGTATATCAACCAAAGGCACCCAGGAATAGATCTCCACAAAGGCCTGGTTTGGACCATGATCTCTACATTAAAAATAAATCTGATTCAGACACAACCTTTTATCCTGACAGGGTTGTTTGCCATGGAAGATGACTTTTGGTCTCTCAGGTCCTTTATTGCTTCCTACATCTTCTCCAGGGATCATTTCTGCATGGACCTTTGAGGTTCTCAGCAGGTGGAAGTTTTTCTACATTTCTGTATTGTAATATCAACTCCTTTCCTGCTCTTCTGTAAAGTTATATTGAGGGAACAGTGTCCGGTTATGGTTAAAAACATGCTCGATTTGGGTTAGAAATCATTTTGCTGGATGAATGATCGTATTGAGAACTTGCTATGTGTAGAAGAATATATAGGTGAAATATATGTATGAAAAAAGAAATCTAAGTCTGATTTGAAGGCCAGAAGGGCATTGGGCCCTTGATAGGGATACGTGGTGTTGAATTACGTTCTGCAGAGTTGTCTCAGATAAATCGATATACAATGGCATAGCACCTTGTACGTTGCATGAATTAATGTAGAAGAAACATCAAGTCAAAAAGGCATAGTCGGTAGTGAAAGGTTAATAAAATTAATAAAATAGGTACTTGTCACTTCCTGTTTTTCTGTATGCTTAACAAAACACTTTTGAAATCTTGAGAAATGTTTGCTAATCTTGTTCTAGAATGTACTGTTCCCAACAGCCGAACTGCAGAATGTACTCCCTCACTCGGTGTCATGCAAATCGCCCACTCGCCCTTACCCATCACTAAACTTCCCTCTCTTCCCTCTCCAAGGAAATTATATAAGCTCTGCTTAAGCTGTTCTCAGAGGTCTCTGCTCTATTTAATTTAGCTCTGAGCTCCAGCATGCTGGACCACAAATAAACCCTTTGCTGTTGCATGAGACAGTCTCTTGGTAGTATCTTCCTCTGACACTCGCCTGACCTTTACATATTGAGGTTCCACCGAGTTCCAGCAGTGGCAGACGAGAGACCCCAACGGGCTCCTCTTGGAGCAAGTAAGGCGCCTCTTTCCGGTTTCAGGTTTCTTGTTAGGGCTTGGCAAAATTGCTGGCGATGAAGAGCCTGGGCTCTCTCCGATGGTGGCTGAGAGACATGTCACAGAGACAAAGGGCACCTCTCTGGAGGACCCTGCAGAGAACTCGGGAAATCAAGGAACAATAGTCTTCTCGACTCAGTGATATTTTCTTTTAGATTCGTTATTGCCATACCATTGGGTTTTGCCGGCTACTCATTCCTGGTCTCAGTGTTGGACGTTCATTGCCTGTCTTTATGGTCTTGTCTTATCTGTGTCGTGTGTCCTTGCTTTTACTGTTTGTGGAACTTTCATTATGGAACAGAGCACGTCAATGCCTCTATCCCTGACCCTTGATCACTGGACCAAAGTCCGCTTAAGGGTTCAGAATCTTTCTTTTTTTAGTAAAACGCTGGACCTGGCAGAATCTCTGTGCCTCAGAATGGCCCATCTTTGGAGTCCTATGGCCCCTAGAAGGATCTTTCTACTTCCCACTAATTTAAAAAGTCAGAGGTATTGTCTTTCAGCCAGCGCCACATAGCCATCCGGATCAACAGCCATATATCTTAACTTGGCAGGACCTCTGCAAATCTCCTCCTCCATGGGTGAAGCCTTTCCTTGCCCCTACCTCTGCTCCTACTCCTTCCCCCATGATCTCTCAAACCCTCTCAACCTCCTCCTCCTCCACCCTCTGTTCTCCCTGAGTCACAGATTTGACTCTACTGGACTCTTCTCCCCCTCCTTATCCCCTGCCCTCGTCCCCTAACACAAAACACACTCTAAGTGATTCCGCTGCTGCTGACTAAGCCTCTCTACCATTGGAGGAAGCTAAGCCGGTAATAGGATCTGACAATGGACCGATGTTCATGGCCCAGGTAAGTCAGGGGTTAGCCAGGAACCTGGGGATTAATTGGAAGTTAAATTGTGCTTATAGACCACAGAGTTCAAGACAAGTAGAAAAAATGAATAGAACCATTAAAGAGACCTTAACGAAATTAAGCTTAGAGACCAGCATAAGATTGGACTATGCTCCTGCCTTATGCAATGTTTCATGCAAGAAAAAATCCCTTTGTTTCTTTGAGTAACCTTACCACGTGTGAAATTCTTTATGGTGGCCCTCCTCCAGTAGGGGACCTAAGCCCAACTGTAAGACCTAAAGATCCTTTCCACACCCCCTTGCTTGACAGACTTAAAGATCTTGAAAGAACTCAGTAATACCTGTGAAAACAGCTGGCCACTGCCTACCCAACTGGGAACCAGGGGATTCCACATCCATATCAAGTAAGAGATTTCATCTATGTAAGATGATATCAGGTGTCATCCCTGGTACCCCGCTGAAAAGGACCATACCAGGTGCTATTATAACACCTACAGTGGTAAACGTAAACAGAATCACTTCCTGGATCCATGCCTCTCATCTCAAGCCTGCTCCATGTACAGAATCTTTCTGGAAACTGAAAAAGACTGGTAACAGTTTCAAATTGTGTATTCGCAATGTGAATAAGGTTATATACTCTCCCCTTGGCTACAAGTAGTCCTAACCCTCATCAGCCCATTAAGCAGTGATGGCTGATCACAAATCCTACTGGAAAAGAAGTATGGTCTATCTCGCATACAGCCCCCTTAGGGCCCTGGTGGCCATCTCTCCACCCAGACATTTGTTAGCTGGCTATAGGTATTTACTATTGTGATATCCCTGATGAAGAGGATCCCACTAAAATACCATTAAATCCGTTCTGTACCATAGATAATGGAAACAAACATTATAGATGCAGGGACACGCGAGCCAGATGCAGGTTGGCTAGTCTAGATTACTAAGTTTGCCTGGCAGACTATCAAAGCCACAAAGAGTAATGGCTGTGTGGGGGAAAAGCCGACTTTTTCTGTATGTCATGGGAATGTGTGCATACAGGGGCTGCCTGATGGAACCCCAATTCTTCATCAAATTCAGTACACAGCATTGGCCACATTACCAATTAGACAACCAAAAACTATGGCACCCAGAGTGGTCTCTAGATCCTCAAATTTTGCGTGACCTTTTTAACTTCTGCAAGTGCTCAAAAGAGTGAAAGGAAATTCCCCTATGTGGAAGCCTTTTCCCTCCCTCACTCACATCCTGAACTATGCTTCTCCAATAGATCATTATCCTCAGCCTTCTGCTCCAGACCCTCTGATGTCACTCCCATCTCAGCAACTTGATTTCTCCCGTCCAATAACTAGATCAGAAACCCAAAGCTCCACCAGTTCTCAGACCATCGCCCCCTTGCTGAGGTAGCAGGTACATAGGTACCGCGCCACCGACTCATTCCTCTCATCTCCTGTCAGTGCCCACACCGGGTCCCACCAGGTCCTCTTACCAGCTAACCCAATGCTCAAACGAGCTGAGGAGAGCCCTGAGACCCTTATCCAAGATGTAATATAATTGGCCTTTAAAGTTGCTTTGTCATCACTGAAAACAGGTTACTAAAATTTAAAGTCCCTCACAGGATTTTGAAATCCTCACTCCCGTCTTTCACTCTGCTCTACCTGATCTACTGCTCAAGTTTGCTGCTAGGAAATTCCCAATACCCTTTCACATTATTCTATTACATCTCTCTTTTCCCTCATTCTCAGATCCTCGGAGGTGCTCTCAGCCCCACCTTCCCCGTCTTTCCCCCTCTGTACCAGGCCCACAGAAAAGTCTTAAATGACCTTCTACAGAAGTCTTCACCATGGCTGAGTTTTGAACTTCCAGCAAAACAGTCCCAATAAAGACTTTAATGTAGATAAACTTTCTCTTTCGTATTGCCCTGTTCTACTTGGCCACTGGCTTAAAAATCTCAGTACTTCTAAGCTAGACAACCCCTAACTAGTTTTTCACAAAATATGTGAACAAGTCCTCTGGCCTTCAGCTGGGGCTTCACAGAGATGGCTACATTTCTAAGATAAAGAAATTACCAACCAGGCTCCATGGTAACAGCTGGCAGGGGGAAAATAAGAAAGGGAAGAAAAAGCTCTCCTCCTCCCAGGTGTCCTTGAAAAGTTAACTTGCCAGGAACAGAAGGAAAAACAGAAACAAATACTGCTTTTTTAAACTTCTGAAGACTGTGAACTTCTGAGCCCCATCCCTTATATGTTGGGTACAAAATTCTGAAACTACCTAAACTTGAGTTTCAGGGGATTAATTGATTACAATAGAAGCAATGCCCTCTGAATCCGGTTGCAACCAAATAGGACTGTTTCCCTCTCTTGAGTGCTATCTTAGGTGCCTTGCTTTGTCAGTGCCTACAACAGCATAATTCTATATATTTAACATCGTTTATGTTTTCATGAAATGATCAAGATATGTGATAAATTGTGTAATGGTGCAGATGTTTCCAAGAGTGCTCTATCATGACGCAGGTTCATTTGAAGATCAAATAGGGGGGGCATACAACCGGTTCCACTGGGAACATATATCCCTCACTTTAGCCATCCTATTAGGAATAGGAGTTGCTGCACGGGTGGGCAGAGGAACCAGTGGCATTGTCCATGGGACACAAAAGATGACCCAATTAGAAGCAGCAATAGAGCAAAAGTAAGATATTAGAAACCTCCTTCAGGGCTTTGCATGAAACTTTAACCTCCCTCTCTGAAGTTGTTTTACAGAACAGTTGAGGGTTGGACCTCCTCTTCATTAGAGAAGGGGGCCTTTGTGCTGCATTGAGGGAAGAATGTTGTTTTTATGCTGACTATACTGGAGTCGTAATAAAATCTATGAGTAAATTTAAAAGACACCTTGAAGAGCATCAACAAGTGAGAGAGGGCCCAAAAGGGTGGCTTGAGTCTTGGTTCACACAGTCCCCCTGGTTAACTACGTTTTTATCAACCCTGGCCGGTCCAATAATAATCCTCATATTATTGCTAACTATAAAACCCTGTTTGCTCAACCGTGTAATGTCTTTTCTCCAGGCTCAAATTGGAGGAGTTAAACTTATGGTAATACCCCACTAGCAGACATTGAATGTGACACCCTCCAATGATCATTTTTATGATTAAAATTAGCCAGAAGAAGAAGTGGGGAATGAAATATTAATAAAATAGGTACTTGTCACATCTTGTTTTTCTGTATGCTTAACAGAACACTGTTGAAATCTTGAGAAATGTTTGCAAAACTTGTTCCCAGAATGTTCTATCCCCAGCTGCCAAATTGCAGAATGTACTCCCTCTCCCAGTTGCATGCAAACCGCCCACTCGCCCTGACCCATCAATACAATTCCCTCCCTTCTCTCTCCAGGGAAAGTATATAAGCTCTACTTCAGCAATTCTCAGGGCTATCTGCTCTATTCAGGTGAGCACTGAACCCCAGCATTCTGGACACCCAATAAACCCTTTGATGTTGCATGAGATAGCCTGTTGGTAGTCTCCTCCTCTGAAGCTCGCACCACGTTTACTTGGATGATTGAATGTAGAAGAGAACATCCAGTCAAAAAGGGATAGTCTGTAGCATTAGGAAGATAGTCAGTAAGTTTAGGAAGAAGGGTGAGTATAAGATTTGGAACAAAAGTTTCTTAGCAATAGGATTTCGATTAGAGAGTGAATGTAAATGTCAGCACAAGTGAAGAGTCAGTCACAATGATGAAGTGGGGAAAATATGTAGGAAAGCATATATCAATAGAGACATTACAAAATCAGGCAAAGTATAAAGTGTGTGATAGGATTAGACATTTTGAACAGGGTTGAGTTTAAATATATAATCTTAGGAAGAAACAAATATGTAGTCACAAATAGGATTGACATTTGAGAGCATTGGGCAAATTTCAGGTGGATGAATATTTTGAGAATAATCTTGTGAATAGTTGATTATAAATCCACATACATGAACATGAATGAATTTAGGGAGTGAATATAAGACACATATATTTCATATTTTGTAAAATCTTGAGAGTGTATATATATACATATATATATATATATACATATATATACATATACATAAAACAAACACACAGACAAAAAAGTAGCAATATATATGTCAATCAAAATTCATTATAAAATATATACCATCCACAGATCTAAAAATATTCATTTTACTGAACATGGATTTATGTATAATGCTGTTCAACTAGCAAGCTCACCCATAGGTTGAATATTCAGTTCCAACAGGGTTTAGTAGGAGTGATCTCTTCTAACAATTTGTATCTGCCAAGTCAGCCACCTCACAAGAATGTACGTGTGGTACCAGATAGGAATCTATATGTGCATATAAGAATACAGAGAAAGGGAGACAGGAATTCACATATTTGTTAACCTTAAAAATACAAGGACAACTATTTCAACAAACAATTGACTAGATTTATAACTCCAACTCTGTATCATGCAAAAGGCAAGTCCATCTATACACCATGCCTACTCTGAACTGCTTGTATTTCTATTCTTTATGGGTTATTTTTCTCCATCATATTAGGATTAGTAGTCAGAGTCTGGTAGGGTATGGGTTAGAGTCAGGTATTCAGTATTTTGAATTGAAAATAGGACACTGAATCCAATGTGTATGCAAATATATGCTACGGAAAAATCTTCCCACTCTCCTCCAGAACAATGCCTTGACATTACCTTCGCCTCAAGTAAGACACAATTAGAGGAGAAGAGTTAGAAAATCTGTGAATACATATCTAGAATGGAAAATGCTCCAGATTTCACATCTTTGGAGGTTGTAGAGGAGTTTCCAAAAGTAAGAGACAGGGTAAACACTCCACAAACATGGAGCTCTGCTGGCCAAAAGACTTTTTGAGAATCTGCCTCTGAGGTTGGGCACTTGAAATATATGTTGTTGTCAGGAGCTTTAGCTTTATTTGTAGTGAAACCATCAAAGCTGGATCTGCATCTATGTGACCTGGAGGAAATGGTTACTTATTTTCAAATAAAAATGAGGCAGCAGTGATGAATTCTCTTTTTGTAGGTAAACTTTGGCCACTGAGGGCTAAGGGTCTTCCCGTGTGGACTGTGAAACCAATGGTCATCCTCAAATTTTCGTGGTGTTTCTTGCTGCTGCACTGGGAGTTTGGTATTTGCTTCATGAAATACAACGAGTTCAAATGGGACACAGTGCTGAAGGGAGTTCTGTCAGGTGTGGTTGGCAGGGTCTCCAGGAGAATGCACCAACCAGGGTTCTATCTCAAGTAGCTTGCCCCCTTGACAATAGCAACATGATATTGAACATTGCCCTGAAACCTCTCCATATAAAAATATGCCTTTACATATATGGGTGTGATGGTTGCACCATGTCAGTCACAGCCATTTGGAAGCCAATGGAAGATCCACATGGCCCCATCACAGATGTTTTATCACACATTTGCATAACACAGCTCTAGGCCCACTACTTACCAGGCCCCAACTTACTGGCATCTCTGTTCTACACCATTTTCATGAAACCCAGTCAATCAAGTCCCTGTCTGGTATACTCATGATCATCAACAGGACATCAAAGGTCCTCCAGTGCCAGCTGGTCATCGGAATTTCTAAAATTTCATGGTAATTTTCTAGCATTTTTTCACAGATGCATTTGGAGGCAATGTTGGTTTCAATTCATTCAGGAACCATTAAATGGTGAGGAAGCTAATTTCAGGGAAATCTCTGGAGCACTCTCACAGGCAAGTCTACCCAAAGAGTGGCCAAAAAGTCACATGAAGCCAGGCCCATTGAGGTCTACAAAGCGAGGTCCAATTGTGTTTTGAATCTCAATTATGCCTGCCAAGTCTTTCAGAATAAAATCATGTAATATCCGGGCTGTGATTCCCAGTGTTCTGTGGAAAGCCACTCTGGGCCTTGATCCCAGGTTCCAATGGCAACTCTCATTCCTGGCCTCCTAAAATCCCAACACAATTCATGTCAATACTTCTTTGAGGTCAGTTCCAGAACTCAGTCTCTAAGGGGAATCACAGCAGAATTCAAGCCCTGGTGTACCCAGTCATCTCTTCCAACTGCCACACAAATGACCACAATTATAACAAAAACACTCCTACATGGCCCTCATCTTCTACCATAAAGATACTCATCATAACATCTGGATGGAGGTTTTCATGAGAGGCACATCCCAAGACAGTGTCCAAAATAAGCTCCCTTGCCCCTCATTTGCCGAATGTCAGGGTGGCTTGGACACCCTTCCTGTGAACCAGGAGTGATCAAATAGGCCTGCCCTTAATACTGCTTCACTTCTCCAATTTGAGGCTCTCTGACTGTGGGGTCTAGATTCTTTTTGTGAATTGGAGTCATGAGAAAAGCCAAGCACCTCTGCAGAGATTTGAAGAACTCATTTCACCAAAGAATCCCTATTCTGACATGATGGATTTCAGAAACCTAACAAAGGAAGGCAATATAATTCATGCACATTGATTGAACGTTTTTCCATTTTGGTTTAGATGCACATATGGGATCTTTCTTTACATCCATCAGGTGCTGAGAATCTAAGTCACAACCTAAAACAGGGCAAAGGGCCTGAATCAGACACATCCTTTTCCAATGAAATTAAGCAAAGAGCCAGAGGTGATGCACATTCATTTCCATTTGAAAACTGATTTCTTCAGGCTTAACAAAGGGGTTGCATGAGACAAACACCTTCCTGATATTCAGGGCAACAGAACAATAGGTAAGCAAAAGGCCCAAAGCATGGTATCTCCACTGAGACTTTCCTGGTTACACTGATATCTGAGTTTTCTCAGATGCTGGCCATTCCATTCAGGTATCCAGTACATGGCCATGTCAAGACCTTGGATGTGGTACATATCTTGGACACATAACCATGAGCCTATTCTAGAGAGTGGCCAGAATTCAGGAAGAAAACAGGGACTTAGGAAGGTATTAGGTGTTGCCCGTGCATAAGGCAAGCCACACTCCATTCATTAATTGGGCAGGATGAATGCTGGGAAGCTTTATACTAGACATGACACATCCATTGCTGCATTCTCTTTTCTCATGTCTACTACCACAGGCACAGTGGGATACACAGACATGGAAACACTCACCTCTTCAAATGACTTACCGGAAACAGTTCACTCCAAAACAAACAAAACGCCATTCCTACCTATTTTCAGAACATGAGACAAACCACAAACCCACACCCACTCCCAAAAAGGCACCTCCTTCCCCATAGGTGTGTGACTAACCAGAGTGTCCTCTGACTGGTGGTCATACTCTGTTCTTCCGAAATGGCCTGTCCTCTCTCAGATCTGTTTTCCTTGGCCAACTCTGTAAAGTTGTAAGGAAAAAGTGGAGAGCCACTACCTGCTTTCTCAGGAAAGCTCCCTCTTCAGAGCTCTCCAGGCATTTGGTAATCCTCACTTCAGTAGGTACCAAGAATGACTGACTCTATCTTTGGTAAATCCAAACAAGTGAGCCCACTGGGACTGGGACTATGACTGCCTCTGGGTGCCTGGCTCCTTGGATACAAAGTTCAGAGAGTTCCATCACCAAGGAAATGAGGTATGTCACATTCTTTGGAAATGAATGAGGTCACTGCCTTGGCAAATGTATATCTTATGATGTGCAAAATCTGAAGAAATAATAATGTACCAGTTTCTAATACAAATGAATGACAAATTACATATCATGTCCCATAGGAGTCTACTTGCATTGATGTTATACTGGGTCAGTTACTGTAGAATAATTAGGATTTGTATGCACCATTCACTGAAGTTAGTTTTCAGTACTAGGAAACAAATATGTATTTCAGGTGGATGAATATTTCTGATTATAATCTTGTGATAAGTTGATTATAAATCCACATACATGAACATGAATGAATTTAGAGAGTGTATATTAGACACATACATTTCATATTTTGAAAAATTTGGAGAGTATATCTATATCTATATCTATATCTATATCTATATCTATATATATATATACACACACACACACACAAACACACACACACAACACTCACAGACATTAAAAAGTACAAATATAAATGAAAATCGAATTCATCAGTAAATATATATCATCCACAAATGCAAAAATATTTATTTTACTGAACATGAGTTAATGTATAATGTCGTTCTACTAGGACGCTCTCCTATAGGTTGAATTTTCATTTCCAACAGCATTTAGGAGGAGTGAACTCTTCTCACAATTTGTATCTGCCAAGACAGCCACCTCACAAAAATGTACGTGTGATACCTTGTAGGATTCTATATATGCATATAAATATGCATGTGTGAATAGGCTACAGAAAAGGGAAACAAGAATTCACATATTTGTTAAGTTTAAAAACACATGGAGAATATTTCAATTAAAATTTGACTAGATTTATAACTCCTACCTTATATAATGCAAATGTCAAGTCCAACTATACAACATGTCTCCTCTGAAGTGCTTGTATTTCTATTGTGTTGGGTTAATTTTCTCCATTATATTAGGATGAATAGTCCGAGTCTACTAGGTATGGGTTAGTGTCAGGGATTCAGTATTTCGAATGGAGAATTGGAAAATGAATCCAATGTGTATGTAAATATATGCTGCACAAATATCCTCCTGCTCTCATCCAGAACAATGCCTTGACATTACCTTCACCCCAAGTAAGACACAATTAGAGGAGAAGAGTTACAAAATCAGTGAATACATATCTGGAATGGAAAATGCTCAGGAGTTCACAACCTTGGAGGTGGTAGAGCAGTTTCCAAAACTAAGGGACAGGGTAAACACTCCACAAACATGGAGCTCTGCTGGCCTAAAAACTTTTTGAGAAACTGCCTCTGAGCTTCTACACTTGAAATATATGTTGTTTTCAGGAGATTTGGCTTCCTCTGTAGTGAGACCATCAAAGCTGGGTCTGCTTCTATGTGACCTGGAGGACATGGTTTCTTATTTCCAATGAACTAGATGAAGCAGTGCTGAATCCTCTCTTTGTAGGTAAACTGAGGCCACTGGGGACTAAGTGTCTCCCCGTGTGGACTGTGAAGCCATTTGGTCCTCCTCCACTTTTTGTGGTGTTTTTGCTGCTGCACTGTGAGTTTGGTATTTGTTTCACGAAATACTAGGAGCTAACCTGGGACACAGTGCTGGAGGGAGTTCTGTCACGTGTGGTGGGTCAGGGTCTGCAAGAGAATGCACCAACTAGGCTCCTATCTCTCACAGCTTGCCCCATTTCCCCCTTGTCCATATCAACCTGATTCTTAATTTTCCTCTTAAAACTCTCCATATAACAATATGCCTTTACATATAAGGGTCTGCTGGCTGCACCATGTCAGTTACAAGCCATTTGGAATCCAATGGTAGATCCACATGGCCCTACCACGGATGTTTTATCAAACACCTCACCACCACTGCTCTAGACCCACTACTCAGCAGGCTCCAACTTACTGGCACCTCTGTTCTACACCATTTTCATGAAACTCAGTTAGTCAAGGCACTGTCTGGTATAATCATGATCAGCAACAGGACATCCAATGTTTCTCCAGTGCCACCTGGTCATAGGAATTTCAAAAATTTCATGGTATTTATCTAGCCATTTTTCAAGCATGAAGTTGGAGGCACTTTTGATTTCAGTTCATTCAGCAAACATTAAATGGTGAGGAAGCTCATTTCAATGAAATCTCTGGAGAACTCTCACAGGCACCGCTTCCCAAAGAGTGGACAAAAGGTCACATTAGGCCAGGCCCATTGAGGTCTACAATGTGAGGTCCATGTGTGTTTTGACTCTCAACTATGGCTGCCATTTCTTTAAGAATAAAATCATGTGATATCCTTGCTGAGATTTCCAGGCCTCTTTTGAAATCCACCCGGGGCCTAGGTCTCAGTTTCCAAGAGCGACTTTCATGCGTGGCCTCTTAAAATCCCAACAAAATTCATGGCAATACTTCTCTGATTTCATTTCCAAAACCCAGTCTCTAAGGGGAATCACACCAGAGTTCAACCCCACGTGTACCCAGTCATTTTTTCCAATGCCACATAAATGACCAAAATCAAAACCAAAATACTCCCACATGGCCCTCATCTTATTCCTTATAGTCAATCATCTTAACCTCTGGCTGGAGGTTTCCATGAGGGCCGCAGCCCAAGACAGTGTCCAAAATCAGCTCCTATGCCCCTCATTTGCCTAAAGTCAGGGTAGCCTGGACACCGTTTCTGTGAACCAGGAGTGAACAAATAATCCTGCCTTTAATACTTCTTTGTTTCTCCAATTTCAGGCCTACTGATTTTAGGTATCGATTCTTTAGGTGAGTCATGCGAAAACACAAGCACCTCTGCAGGGCTTTGAAGAACTCATTTGACCCAAAGAATCCCTATTCTCATTTGATGAAGTGCAGGAACCTAACAGAGGAAGGCAAGAGACTTCATGCACAATGAATGATATTTTTTGCCATTTTGGTTTTGGAAGCTCACATGGGATAATTCTTAAGATCCATCAGGTGCTGAGAATCTAAGTCACAGCCACACACAGGTCCAAGAGGCTGATAAAGACACATCCCTTTCCAAAGCAATTAAGCAAAGAGCCACAGGTGAGGCCCATTCATTTCCAATAGAAAACTGTTTTTTCAGGCTTCACAAAGGGGTGGCCTGAGGCAAAGACCTTCCTGACATTCAGTGCAACACAACAATAAGTAAGCAAAAGGCCCAAAGCAAGGTTTCTGCACTGAGACTTTCCTGGTCACACTGATATTTGAGTTTTCTGAGATGCTCGCCATTCTCTTCAGCTATCCAGTACATGGCCATGTCACAGAGCTTGGAGGTGGTACATATTTTGGACACAAATCCCTGAGCCTATTCTGGAGAGTGGCCAGAATTCAGGAAGAAAACAACTTAGAAAGATAGCAGGTGTTGCACATCGATAAGACAAGCTGCAGTCCATTCATATATTGGGCAGGATGAATTATGGGAAGATTTATACTAGACAGGACACATCCATTAATGCATTCTCTTTTCTAATGTCTACAACAAAGGACACAGTGGGATACACAGAAACAGAAACACTCACCGTGTCAAATGACTTACTAGAAACTGTACACTCCAAACCAAACAAACCACCTTTCCTATCTATTCTCAGAACATGAGACAAAACAACAAACCCACACCCACTCCGACAAAGGCACCTCCTTCCCCCAAGTAGGTCTGTGACTATCCGGAGTGTCCACTGACTGGTGGGCCATACTATGTTCCCCCGAAATGGCCTGTCTTCTCTCAGATCTTGTTTCCTTGACCAACTCTGTGAAGATGTCAGGAAAAAGTGGTTAGCCACTACCTGTTTTCTCAGGAAAGGTCCATCTTCAGAGCTCTCCTGGCATTTGGCCATCCTCACATCATTAGGTACCAAGAAAACTGACTCTGTCCTTGGTAAATCCAAACAAGTGAGCCCACTGGGACTGCTACTGGGACTGCCTCTGGGTGCCTGGCTTCTTGGATACCAAGTTCAGAGAGTTCCATCACCAAGGAAATGAGGTATGTCACATTCTTTGGAACTGAATGAGGTCACTGCCTTTGCAACCACTTTGTCCTAACAGTTGCTTCCAAGGGTAACATAAGATGGAGGTTGCCCCTACTTCCTGTGACCCTTTCATAAGATAGAATGTATATCAACCATTGGCACCCGGGAACAGCTCTCTACTCAGGCCTGGTTTGGTCCATCTTCTGTACAATAAGAAGAGAGAGAGGCAGATTCAGACACATCCCTTCATCCTGACCAGGTTGTTTGCCATGGAAGATGACTTTTGCTCTCTCAGGTGCTTCATACCTGCCTACAACTTCTCCAGGTATCATTTGTGCATGGACATTTGAGGTTCTCATTAGGTGGAAGGTCCCCAACTTTCCTGTATTGTAAGAACCACTCTGACAGCTCTTTTGTCCATTTTGGTTTGGGATGCACACATGGGATTTTTCTTTAGACCCATCATGTGCTGTGAATCTAAGCCACAGCCTCACATAGGGCCAAGAGGCTGATTCAGACACATCCATTTCCAAAGCAATTAAGCAAAGAGGCACAGGTAATGACCATTCATTTCCATTTGAAAACTATTTTCTGCAGGCTTCACAAAGTGTGGCCTGAGGCAAAGACCTTCCTGACATTCAGGGCAACAGAATAGGTAAGCAAAAGGCCCAAAGCAGGGTTTCTCCACTGAGACTTTCTTGGGCATACTGATATCTGAGTTTTCTGAGATACTCACCATTCCCATCAGCTATCCAGTACATGGCCATGTCACAGAGATGGAGGTGGTACATATCTTGGACACAAAATCATGAGCGCATTCTGGAGAGTGTCCAGAATTCAGGAAGAAAACAGGAATTTAGAAAGATGGCAGGAGTTGCCCATCCATACGGCAAGCTGCAGTCCATTCATAAATTGCACAGGATGAATGCTTTGAAGCTTTCTCGTAGACAGGACACATCCATTGATGCATTCTCTTTTCTAATGTCTACAATCACGGACACAGTATGATATATAGACACAGAAACACTCACCTTGTCAAAGGACTTACTAGACACAGTCCACTCCAAAACAAACAAACCAGCTTTCCTAACTATTCTCAGAACATGAGACAAAACCACAAACTCACACTCACACCCAAAAAGTCACCTCCTTTCCCCAAGTAGGTCTGTGACTATCAGAGTGTCCTCTGACTTGTGGGCCATACTATGTTCCCCCAAAATGGCGTGTCCTGTCTCCAATCTGGTCTCTTTGGCCAACTCTATGAAGTTGTCAGGAGCCCATGGTGAGAAACTATCTGCTTTCTCTGGAAAGGCCAGTCTTCATAGTTTCCAGGCATTTGGCTGTCCTCACATCAGTAGGTACAAAGAAAGAGTGACTCTGTCTTGTTAAATCCAAACAAGTGAGCCCACTGGGACATGGAGTGGGTTTGACTCTGTGTGCCTGGTTTCCTGGATCCCAAGATCACAGACTTTCATTACCAAAACTGTAAGGTGATGTCACTTTCTTCAAGAACTGAATGAAGTCACTGCCTTGGAAACCACTTTGTTTTAACAGTTGCTTACATGGTTCCCAAAAGATGGAGGCTGCCTCTACTTGCTGTGACTCAGTCATATGTTAGAATGGTATATCAACCATAGGCACAGGGGAACATCTCTCCACACAGGCATGGTTTGGTCCATCTTCTCTACATTAGGAAGAGAGAGGCTAATTCAGACACATCCCATCAACCTGACCAGGTTGTTTGCCATGGAAGATGACTTTTGCTCTCTCATGTCCTTCATAGCTGCCTACATCTTTTCCAAGGATCATTTCAGCATGGACCTTTTAGGTTTTCAGCAGCTGGAAGATCGCCTATATTCCTGTATTGTAAGACCAACTCTGTCCCTGCTCTTCTGTAAAATTAGATTGAGGAAAAAGTGTATGGTTAGGGTTAATAACATGTTCAATTTGGGTTAGGATTCATTCTCTGGAATGAATATTTGTATTAGGAACCTGTGATATTTATAAGAATATATAGGTGAAATATAAGTATGAAAACAGAAATCTAGGTAAGTTTTGAAGCCCAGAAGGGCATTGGGCCCTTGATTGGGATACTTAGCATTGATTTATGTCCTGCACAGTTGTCTCAGTTAAATCAGTATACTATGGCATAGGACCTTCTAATTTGGATGATTGAATGTGGAAGAGAACATCCAGTCAAAAAGGGATATTCGGTAGGATTAGGAAAATAGTCGGTTGGTTTAGATAAAAGAGTGAGTATAGGATTTGGACCAAAAGTTCTTTAGCAATAGGGTTTCAGGTAGAGAGTGAATGTAAATGTCAGCACATGTGAAGAGTCAGTCACAATGATGAACTGGGTAAAATATGTAGGAAAGCAATATTTTGAAGACGTATAAATTAATTGGGGGTACAAATAGGTGTACCTTGTGCCTATGAATATAGAGATAATGCATGAATAGACCATACTATGAATAAATAATATAACTGGTTCGAACTTTAAATAATGGATTGAATTGATTTCTGAAAATATACAGGAAACCTAATATTGATATACAATCATTCATTCCAAACAGTTATGCATCTAATGGTGATATTAGATTTACGGTTTATCATGAAAAGCGTGTGAGTTTTGCTTCAAAACTGATTATGAAATTAAAAAAAAATGTGTTTGCAGAGAAGTCTCATGAAAAGACCAGTCAAGAAACCGGGAGGAATACATGTGTTCTGAAGCAGGAAATGATTAAAAGTGAAAAAATACCTATAAAGTTGTGAACTTGTGGATGAAATATATATCCTATGATGTGCAAAAACTGCAGAAATATTAATGTAGCAGTGTGGAATATAAATGAACGTCAAAATACACATCATGTCCCATAGGCATCTACTTGCATTGATGTTAAACTGGGTCAGATACTGTAGAATTATTAGGATTTGTATGCACCATTCACAGAAGTGAGTTGTCAGTACGAGGAAACAAATATGTATTTCAGGTGGATGAATATTTCCAATAATAATCTTGAGAAAAGTTGATTATATTTCCTCATGCATGAACATGAATGAATGTATGAATGTAGAGAGTGTATATAAGACACATATATTTCATGTTTTGATAAATAAGGAGAGTATATATATATATATATATATATATATATATATATATATATATATATATACCAAAAAAACACACAGAGAAACATAAAAAAGTAGCAATATATGCCAAATGAAATTTATAATGAAATATATAACATCTACTGATGCAAAAATATATACTTTACTGAACATGGAATTATGTATAATGTTGTTGTACTAGGAAGCTCACCCATAGGTTGAATTTTTAGTTCCAACATCGTTTAAGAGGGGTAGTCTCTTCACACAATTTATATCTGCCGAGTCATCAACTTCACAAAAATGTACGTGTGATACCAGGTAGGATTCTATATGTACATATAAAAATACATGTGCTGTATAGGCTACAGAGAAAGGGAGGCAGGAATTCACATATTTGTTAATTTTAAAAACACATGAAAAAACTATTCCAAATAAAAATTCACTAGATTTATAACACCTACCATTTATTATGCAAAAGAAAAGTTCAAAAATACACCATGCCTCCTCTGACCTGCTTGTATTTCTGTTCTATTTGGGTTATTTTTCTCCATTATATTAGGATTAGTAGTCAGAGTCTAGTAGGGTATGTGTTAGTGTCAGGGATTCAGTATTTTGAATGGAAATTAGGAAAAAGAATCCAATGTCTATCAAATATGTGCTACACAAAATATTTTCCCTCTCTCATCCAGAACAATGCCTTGACATTACCTTCGCCCCAAGTAAGACACAATTAGTGGAGAAGAGTTATAAAATCTGTGAATATATAACTGGAATGGAAAATGCTCAGGAGTTCACAACCTTGGATGTGGTAGAGAAGTTTCCATAAGTAAGGGACAGGTTAAAAACTCCACAAACATGGAGCTCTGCTGGCCTAAAGGACTTCTTGATAAACTGCCTCTGAGGTTGGGCACTTGAAATATATGTTGTTTTCAGGAACTTTAGCTTCCTTTGTCGTGAGACCATCAAAGCTGGGTCTGATTCTATGTGACCTGGAGGACATGGTTTCTTATTTTCTAATGAACATGAGCCAGCGGTGGTGAATTCTATCTTTTAAGTAAAATGTGACCAGTGTGTGCTAAGTCTCTCCCCATCTGGGCTGTGAAGCCATTTGGTCATCCTCCACTTTTTCATGGTTTTTCTTTCTCCTGCATTGGGAGTTTGGTATTTGCTTCACGAAATACAAAGAGTTCAAAAGGGACACAGTGCTGGATGGAGTTCTGCCACATGCGGTGGGTCAGGGTCTGCAGGAGAATGCACCAACCAGGCTTCTATCCAACATAGCTTTTTACCTTGTCTATTGCAACCTGATTCTTAACATTGCCATGAAACCTCTCCATATAACAAGACGCCCTTACATATTAGTGTCTGCTGGCCTCACCATGTCTGTCACAAGCCATTTGGAAGCCAATGGCAAATCCATATGGCCACATCAGAGATGTATTATGACACACATACACACCACTGCTCTAGGCACAATACTCAGCAGGAACCAACTTACTGGCATGTCTGTTCTAGATCATTTTCATGAAACACAGTCAATCAAGGCACTGTCTAGTATACTCATGATAAACAACAGGACATCCAAAGGTTCTCCAGAGACATGTTGTATAGTTGGACTTGACATTTGCATTATATAAGGTAGGAGTTATAAATCTAGTCAAATTTTAATTGAAATATTCTCCATGTGTTTTTAAACTTAACAAATATGTGAATTATTGTTTCCCTTTTCTGTAGCCTATTCACACATGTATATTTATATGCATATATAGAATCCTACCAGGTATCACACGTACATTTTTGTGAGATGGCTGTCTTGGCAGATACAAATTGTGAGAAGAGTTCACTCCTCCTAAATGCTGTTGGAAATGAAAATTCAACCTATAGGAGAGAGTCCTAGTAGAACAACATTATACATTAACTCATGTTCAGTAAAATAAATATTTTTGCATTTGTGGATGATACATATTTACTGATGAATTTCGATTGGCATTTATATTGGTACTTTTTAATGTCTGTGAGTGTTGTGTGTGTGTGTGTGTGTGTGTGTGTGTGTGTATATATATAGATATAGATATAGATATAGATATACTCTCCAAATTTTTCAAAATATGAAATATATGTGTCTAATATACACACTCTAAATTCATTCATGTTCATGTATGTGGATTTATAATCCACTTTTCACAAGATTATAATCAGAAATATTCATCCACCTGAAATACATATTTGTTTCCTAGTACTGAAAACTAACTTCAGTGAATGGTGCATACACATCCTAATTATTCTACAGTAACTGACGTAGTCTAACATCAATTCAAGTAGACTCCTATGGGACATGATATGTAATTTGTCATTCATTTGTATTCGACACTGGTACATTATTGTTTCTTCAGTTTTTGCACATCAAAGGATATACATTTCATCCACAAGTTCACAAATTAATAAGCATTTGTTTCAACTTTAATCATCTTGCTTCAGAACACATGTATTGTCAGGGTTTCTTGACTGGTCTTTTCATGAGACTTCTTTCCAAACACATTATTTTGAATTTCCATAATCATTTTGAAGCAAAACTCACACACTCTTCATAATAAACCAAAACACTAATATTTCCATTAGATATATACCTGGTTGGAATGAATGATTGTATATCAATATACGATTTCCTTTAATTTTTCAGATATCAGTTAATTCATTATTTACGGTTCAAAAAAGTTATAGTATTTATTCACAGTATGGTCTATTCATGCTTTTTCTCTATGTTCCTAGAAACAGGGTACACCTCTTCGTACCCCCGATTCTCATTTTACATCTTCAATATATTGCTCCCAGAAATGGTGAAAGAAATACTCATGTCACCTCATTATCACAGTAATATTCTGGACAAAAAATGGAAAGGTCACACTTATGATTGTATCAAAGGCTAAATGCAAATTGAACATGGATTTCTAAAAACATCCATGTCCAGGTTGCCTAATGCTGTCAATTGTCAATCCTATTGGTGACTACATATTTGTTTTTTTCCTAATTTATATATTCAAACTCAACCCTGTTGAAAATGTCTAATTCTATCACTCACTTTATACTTTGCCTGATTTCGTAATGTTTCTATTGATATCTGCTTTTCTACATATATTCCCCAGTTCAACATAGTGACTGACTCTTCATATGTGCTGACATTTACATTCACTCTACAACCGAAAGTCTATTGCTAAAGAACTTTTGGTCCAAATCCTATACTCACTCTTCTTCCTAAACCTACCGACTATCTTCCTAATCCTACTGAATATCCCTTTTTGACTGGATGTTCTCTTCTAAATTCAATCATCCAATTTACAAGGTCCTATGCCATTGTATATCGAATTATCTGAGGCATCTTTGCAGAACATAATTCAAAGATAAGTATCCCAATCAAGGGCAAAACCCTTCAGGGCTTCAAATCATACCTAGATTTCTGTTTTCCTACTTACATTTCACCTCTATATTCTTGTAAATATTGCAGGTTCCCAATACCATCACTCATCACACAGAATCACACGTAACCCAAATCAAACCTGTTTTTAACCCCAAGTATACACTGTTCCCTCAATCATTTTACAGAAGAGCAGGGACAGAGTGGTTCTTACAATACAAGAAAGTTGGGGACCTTCCTCCTGATGAGAACCTCAAATGTCCATGCACAAATGATACCTGGAGAAGTTGTAGGCAGGTATGAAGCACCTGAGAGAGCAAAAGTCATCTTCCATGGCAAACAACCTGGTCAGGGTGAAGGGATGTGTCTGAATCTGAATCTCTCTCTTCTTATTGTAGAGAAGATGGACCAAACCAGGCCTGAGTGGAGAGCTGTTCCCAGGTGCCAATGGTTGATATACATTCTACCTTATGAAAGTGTCACAGGAAGTAGGGGCAACCTCCATCTTATGTTACCCTTGGAAGCAACTGTTAGGACAAAGTGGTTGCCAAGGCAGTGACCTCATTCAGTTCCAAAGAATGTGACATACCTCATTTCCTTGGTGATGGAACTCTCTGAACTTGGTATCCAAGAAGCCAGGCACCCAGAGGCAGTCCCAGTCCCAGTCCCAGTGGGCTCACTTGTTTGGATTTACCAAGGACAGAGTCAGTTTTCTTGGTACCTAATGATGTGAGGATGGCCAAATGCCAGGAGAGCTCTGAAGATGGACCTTTCCTGAGAAAACAGGTAGTGGCTAACCACTTTTTCCTGACATCTTCACAGAGTTAGTCAAGGAAACAAGATCTGAGAGAAGACAGGCCATTTCGGGGGAACACAGTATGGCCCACCAGTCAGAGGACACTTCGGATAGTCACAGACCTACTTGGGGGAAGGAGGTGCCTTTGTCGGAGTGGGTGTGGGTTTGTTGTTTTGTCTCATGTTCTGAGAATAGATATGAAAGGCGGTTATTTTGGTTTGGAGTGGACAGTTTCTAGTAAGTCATTTGACACGACGAGTGTTTCTGTTTCTGTGTATCCCACTGTGACCGTTGTTGTAGACATTAGAAAAGAGAATGCATTAATGGATGTGTCCTGTCTAGTATAAATCTTCCCATAATTCATCCTGCCCAATATATGAATGGACTGCAGCTTGTCTTATCGATGTGCAACACCTGCTATCTTTCTAAGTTGTTGTTTTCTTCCTGAATTCTGGCCACTCTCCAGAATAGGCTCATGGATTTGTGTCCAAAATATGTACCACCTCCAAGCTCTGTGACATGGCCATGTACTGGATAGCTGAAGAGAATGGCGAGCATCTCAGAAAACTCAGATATCAGTGTGACCAGGAAAGTCTCAGTGCAGAAACCCTGCTTTGGGCCTTTTGCTTACTTATTGTTGTGTTTCACTGAATGTCAGGAAGGTCTCTGCCTCAGGCCACCCCTTTGTGAAGCCTGAAGAAAACAGTTTTCAAATGGAAATGAATGGGCCTCACCTGTGGCTCTTTGCTTAATTGCTTTGGAAAGGGATGTGTCTTTATCAGCCTCTTGGACCTGTGTGTGGCTGTGACTTAGATTCTCAGCACCTGATGGATCTTAAGAATGATCCCATGTGAGCTTCCAAAACCAAAATGGCAAAAAATTTCATTCATTGTGGATGAAGTCTCTTGCCTTCCTCTGTTAGGTTCCTGCACTCCATCAAATGAGAATAGGGATTCTTTGGGTCAAATGAGTTCTTCAAAGCCCTGCAGAGGTGCTTATGTTTTCGCATGACTCTAAATCACCTAAAGAATCGATACCTAAAATCAGTAGGCCTCAAATTGGAGAAACACAGAAGTATTAACGGCAGGCTTATTTGTTCACTCCTGGTTCACAGAAACGGTGTCCAGGCTACCCTGACTTTAGGCAAATGAGGGGCAAAGGAGCTGATTAGGGACACTGTCTTGGGCTGTGCCCCTCATGGAAACCTCCAGCCAGAGGTTAAGATGATTGACTATATGGAATAAGATGAGGGCCATGTGGGAGTGTTTTGGTTTTAATTTTGGTCATTTGTGTGGCATTGGAAAAAAAGACTGGGTCCACGTGGGCTTGAACTCTGGTGTGATTCCCCTTAGAGAGTGGGATTTTGGAACTGAACTCAGAGAAGCATTGCCATGAATTTTGTTGGGATTTTAAGAGGCCACTCATGAAAGTCGCTCTTGGAAACTGAGACCTAGGCCCCGGGTGGATTTCCACAGAGGCCTGGGAATCTCAGCAAGGATATCACATGATTTTATTCTTAAAGAAATGGCAGCCATAATTGAGAGTCAAAACACACATGGACCTCACATTGTAGACCTCAATGGGCCTGGCCTAATGTGACCTTTTGTCCACTCTTTGGGAAGCCGTGCCTGTGAGAGTTCTCCAGACATTTCATTGAAATGAGCTTCCTCACCATTTAATGTTTGCTGAATGAACTGAAACCCACAGTGCCTCCAACTTCATGCTTGAAAAATGGCTAGATAAACACCATGAAATTTTTGAATTTCCTATGACCAGGTGGCACTGGAGAAACATTGGATGTCCAGTTGCTGATCATGAGTATACCAGACAGTGCCTTGATTTACTGAGTTTCATGAAAATGGTGTAGAACAGAGATGCCAGTAAGTTGGAGCCTGCTGAGTAGTGGGTCTAGAGCAGTGGTGGGGAGGTGTTTGATAAAACATCCGTGGTAGGGCCATGTGGATCTACCATTGGATTCCAAATGGCTTGTAACTGACATGGTGCAGCCAGCAGACCCTTATATGTAAAGGCATATTGTTATATGGAGAGTTTTCAGAGGAAAATTATGAATCAGGTTGATATGGACAAGGGGGCAATGGGGCAAGCTGTGAGAGATAGGAGCCAAGTTGGTGCATTCTCTTGAAGAACCTGACCCACCACACGTGACAGAACTCCCTCCAGCACTGTGTCCCAGGTTAGCTCCTAGTATTTCATGAAACAAATACCAAACTCACAGTGCAGCAGCAAAAACACCACAAAAAGTGGAGGAGGACCAAATGGCTTCACAGTCCACACGGGGAGACACTTAGTCCCCAGTGGCCTCAGTTTACCTACAAAGAGAGGATTCAGCACTGCTTCATCTTGTTCATTGGAAAATAAGAAACCATGTCCTCCAGGTCACATAGATGCAGACCCAGCTTTGATGGTCTCACTACAGAGGAAGCCAAATCTCCTGAAAACAACATATATTTCAAGTGTGGAAGCTCAGAGGCAGTTTCTCAAAAAGTTTTTAGGTCAGCAGAGCTCCATGTTTGTGGAGGGTTTACCCTGTCCCTTAGTTTTGGAAACTCCTCTACCACCTCCAAGGTTGTGAACTCCTGAGCATTTTCCATTCCAGATATGTATTCACTGATTTTGTAACTCTTCTCCTCTAATTGTGTCTTACTTGGGGTGAAGGTAATGTCAAGGCATTGTTCTGGATGAGAGTGGGAGGATATTTGTGCAGCATATATTTACATACACATTGGATTCATTTTCCAATTTTCCATTCGAAATACTGAATCCCTGACACTAACCCATACCTAGTAGACTCAGACTATTCATCCTAATATAATGGAGAAAATTAACCCAACACATTAGAAATACAAGTACTTCAGAAGAGACATGTTGTATAGTTGGACTTGACATTTGCATTATATAAGGTAGGAGTTATAAATCTAGTCAAATTTTAATTGAAATATTCTCCATGTGTTTTTAAACTTAACAAATATGTGAATTCTTGTTTCCCTTTTCTGTAGCCTATTCACACATGTATATTTATATGCATATATAGAATCCTACCAGGTATCACACGTACATTTTTGTGAGGTGGCTGTCTTGGCAGATACAAACTGTGAGAAGAGTTCACTCCTCCTAAATGCTGTTGAAAATGAAAATTCAACCTATAGGAGAGCGTCCTAGTAGAACGACATTATACATTAACTCATGTTCAGTAAAATAAATATTTTTGCATTTGTGGATGATACATATTTACTGATGAATTTCGATTGGCATTTATATTGGTATTTTTAATGTCTGTGAGTTGTGTGTGTGTGTGTGTGTATATATATATATAGATATAGATATAGATATAGATATACTCTCCAAATTTTTCAAAATATGAAACATATGTGTCTAATATACACTCTCTAAATTCATTCATGTTCATGTATGTGGATTTATAATCCACTTCTCACAAGATTATAATCAGAAATATTCATCCACCTGAAATACATATTTGTTTCCTAGTACTGAAAACTAACTTCAGTGAATGGTGCATACAAATCCTAATTATTCTACAGTAACTGACCCAGTCTTCCATCAACGAAAGTAGACTCCTATGGGACATGATATGTAATTTCTCATTCATTTGTATTCGACACTGGTACATTAATTTTTCTTCAGTTTTTGCACATCACAGGATATACATTTCATCCACAAGTTCACAAATTAATAAGCATTTGTTTCAACTTTCACCACTTCTTGCTTCAGAACACATGTATTGTCAGGGTTTCTTGACTGGTCTTTTCATGAGACTTCTTTCCAAACACATTATTTTGAATTTCCATAATCATTTTGAAACAAAACTCACACACTCTTCATGATAAACCAAAACACAAATATTTCCATTACATATATACCTGGTTGGAATGAATGATTGTATATCAATATACGTTTTCCTTTAATTTTTCAGATATCAGTTCAATTCATTATTTAAAGTTCAAAAAAGTTATATTATTTATTCACAGTATGGTCTATTCATGTTTTTCTCTATGTTCCTAGAAACAGGGTACACCTCTTTTTACACCTGATTCTCATTTTACATCTTCAATATATTGCTCCCAGAAATGGTGAAAGAAATACTCATGTCACCTCATTATCACAGTAATATTCTGGACAAAAAATGGAAAGGTCACACTTATGATTGTACCAAAGCCTAAATAGAAAGTGAACATGGATTTCTAAAAACATCCATGTCCAGGCTGCCTAATGCTGTCAATTGTCAATCCTATTGGTGACTACATATTTGTTTTTTCCTAATTTATATATTCAAACTCAACCCTGTTGAAAATGTCTAATTCTATCACTCACTTTATACTTTGCTGATTTCGTAATGTTTCTATTGATATCTGCTTTTCTACATATTTTCCCCAGTTCAACATAGTGACTGACTCTTCATATGTGCTGACATTTACATTCACTCTACAACCGAAAGTCTATTGCTAAAGAACTTTTGCTCCAAATCCTATACTCACTCTTCTTCCTAAACCTACTGACTATCTTCCTAATCCTACTGAATATCCCTTTTGACTGGATGTTCTCTTCTAAATTCAATCATCCAATTTACAAGGTCCTATGCCATTGTATATCGAATTATCTGAGGCATCTTTGCAGAACATAATTCAAACCTAAGTATCCCAATCAAGGGCAAAACCCTTCTGGGCTTCAAATCATACCTAGATTTCTGTTTTCCTACTTACAATTCACCTCTATATTCTTGTAAATATTGCAGGTTCCCAATACCATCACTCATCACACAGAATCACACGTAACCCAAATCAAACCTGTTTTTAACCCCAAGTATACACTGTTCCCTCAATCATTTTACAGAAGAGCAGGGACAGAGTGGTTCTTACAATACAAGAAAGTTGGGGACCTTCCACCTGATGAGAACCTCAAATTTCCATGCACAAATGATACCTGGAGAAGTTGTAGGCAGGTATGAAGCACCTGAGAGAGCAAAAGTCATCTTCCATGGCAAACAACCTGGTTAGGATGAAGGGATGTGTCTGAATCTGCCTCTCTCTCTTCTTATTGTAGAGAAGATGGACCAAACCAGGGCTGAGTGGAGAGCTGTTCCCAGGTGCCAATGGTTGATATACATTCTACCTTATGAAAGTGTCACAGGAAGTAGGGGCAACCTCCATCTTATGTTACCCTTGGAAGCAACTGTTAGGACAAAGTGGTTGCCAAGGCAGTGACCTCATTCAGTTCCAAAGAATGTGACATACCTCATTTCCTTGGTGATGAACTCTCTGAACTTGGTATCCAAGAAGCCAGGCACCCAGAGGCAGTCCCAGTCCCAGTCCCAGTGGGCTCACTTGTTTGGATTTACCAAAGGCAGAGTCAGTTTTCTTGGTACCTAATGATGTGAGGATGGCCAAATGCCAAGAGAGCTCTGAAGATGGACCTTTCCTGAAAAAACAGGTAGTGGCTAACCACTTTTTCCTGACATCTTCACAGAGTTGGTCAAGGAAACAAGATCTGAGAGAAGACAGGCCATTTCGCGGGAACACAGTATGGCCCACCAGTCAGAGGACACTTCGGATAGTCACAGACCTACTTGGGGGAAGGAGGTGCCTTTGTGGGAGTGGATGTGGGTTTGTTGTTTTGTCTCATGTTCTGAGAATAGATAGGAAAGGTGGTTTGTTTGGTTTGGAGTGGACAGTTTCTAGTAAGTCATTTGACACGGTCAATGTTTCTGTGTATCCCACTGTGTCCGTTGTTGTAGACATTAGAAAAGAGAATGCATTAATGAATGTGTCCTGTCTAGTACAAATCTTCCCATAATTCATCCTGCCCAATATATGAATGGATTGCAGCTTGTCTTATCGATGTGCAACACCTGCTATCTTTCTAAGTTGTTGATTTCTTCCTGAATTCTGGCCGCTCTCCAGAATAGGCTCATGGATTTGTGTCCAAAATATGTACCACCTCCAAGCTCTGTGACATGGCCATGTACTGGATAGCTGAAGAGAATGGCGAGCATCTCAGAAAACTCAGATATCAGTGTGACCAGGAAAGTCTCAGTGCAGAAACCCTGCTTTGGGCCTTTTGCTTACTTATTGTTGTTTTTCACTGAATGTCAGGAAGGTCTTTGCCTCAGGCCTCCCCTTTGTGAAGCCTGAAGAAAACAGTTTTCAAATGGAAATGAATGGGCCTCACCTGTGGCTCTTTGCTTAATTGCTTTGGAAAGGAATGTGTCTTTATCAGCCTCTTGGACCTGTGTGTGGCTGTGACTTAGATTCTCAGCACCTGATGGATCTTAAGAATGATCCCATGTGAGCTTCCAAAACCAAAATGGCAAAAAATTTCATTCATTGTGGATGAAGTCTCTTGCCTTCCTCTGTTAGGTTCCTGCACTCCATCAAATGAGAATAGGGATTCTTTGTTTCAAATGAGTTCTTCAAAGCCCTGCAGAGGTGCTTATGTTTTCGCATGACTCTACATCACCTAAAGAATCGATACCTAAAATCAGTAGGCCTCAAATTGGAGAAACACAGAAGTATTAACGGCAGGCTTATTTGTTCACTCCTGGTTCACAGACACGGTGTCCAGGCTACCCTGACTTTAGGCAAATGAGGGGCAAACGAGCTGATTTTGGACACTGTCTTGGGCTGTGCCCCTCATGGAAACCTCCAGCCAGAGGTTAAGATGATTGACTATATGGAAAAAGATGAGGGCCATGTGGGAGTGTTTTGGTTTTAATTTTGGTCATTTGTGTGGCATTGGAAAAAAAGACTGGGTCCACGTGGGCTTGAACTCTGGTGTGATTCCCCTTAGAGACTGGGATTTTGGAACTGAACTCAGAGAAGCATTGCCATGAATTTTGTTGGGATTTTAAGAGGCCACTCATGAAAGTCGCTCTTGGAAACTGAGACCTAGGCCCCGGGTGGATTTCCACAGAGGCCTGGGAATCTCAGCAAGGATATCACATGATTTTATTCTTAAAGAAATGGCAGCCATAGTTGAGAGTCAAAACACACATGGACCTCACATTGTAGACCTCAATGGGCCTGGCCTAATGTGACCTTTTGTCCACTCTTTGGGAAGCCGTGCCTGTGAGAGTTCTCCAGACATTTCATTGAAATGAGCTTCCTCACCATTTTATGTTTGCTGAATGAACTGAAACCCACAGTGCCTCCAACTTCATGCTTGAAAAATGGCTAGATAAACACCATGAAATTTTTGAATTTCCTATGACCAGGTGGCACTGGAGAAACATTGGATGTCCAGTTGCTGATCATGAGTATACCAGACAGTGCCTTGATTTACTGAGTTTCATGAAAATGGTGTAGAACAGAGATGCCAGTAAGTTGGAGCCTGCTGAGTAGTGGGTCTAGAGCAGTGGTGGGGAGGTGTTTGATAAAACATCCGTGGTAGGGCCATGTGGATCTACCATTGGATTCCAAATGGCTTGTAACTGACATGGTGCAGCCAGCAGACCCTTATATGTAAAGGCATATTGTTATATGGAGAGTTTTCAGAGGAAAATTATGAATCAGGTTGATATGGACAAGGGGGCAATGGGGCAAGCTGTGAGAGATAGGAGCCTAGTTGGTGCATTCTCTTGAAGAACCTGACCCACCACACGTGACAGAACTCCCTCCAGCACTGTGTCCCAGGTTAGCTCCTAGTATTTCGTGAAACAAATACCAAACTCACAGTGCAGCAGCAAAAACACCACAAAAAGTGGAGGAGGACCAAATGGCTTCACAGTCCACACGGGGAGACACTTAGTCCCCAGTGGCCTCAGTTTACCTACAAAGAGAGGATTCAGCACTGCTTCATCTTGTTCATTGGAAAATAAGAAACCATGTCCTCCAGGTCACATAGATGCAGACCCAGCTTTGATGGTCTCACTACAGAGGAAGCCAAATCTCCTGAAAACAACATATATTTCAAGTGTGGAAGCTCAGAGGCAGTTTCTCAAAAAGTTTTTAGGTCAGCAGAGCTCCATGTTTGTGGAGGGTTTACCCTGTCCCTTAGTTTTGGAAACTCCTCTATCACCTCCAAGGTTGTGAACTCCTGAGCATTTTCCATTCCAGATATGTATTCACTGATTTTGTAACTCTTCTCCTCTAATTGTGTCTTACTTGGGGTGAAGGTAATGTCAAGGCATTGTTCTGGATGAGAGCGGGAGGATATTTGTGCAGCATATATTTACATACACATTGGATTTATTTTCCAATTTTCCATTCGAAATACTGAATCCCTGACACTAAACCATACCTAGTAGACTCAGACTATTCATCCTAATATAATGGAGAAAATTAACCCAACACATTAGAAATACAAGTACTTCAGAGGAGACATGTTGTATAGTTGGACTTGACATTTGCATTATATAAGGTAGGAGTTATAAATCTAGTCAAATTTTAATTGAAATATTCTCCATGTGTTTTTAAACTTAACAAATATGTGAATTCTTGTTTCCCTTTTCTGTAGCCTATTCACACATGTATATTTATATGCATATATAAAATCCTACCAGGTATCACACGTACATTTTTGTGAGGTGGCTGTCTTGGCAGATACAAATTGTGAGAAGGGTTCACTCCTCCTAAATGCTGTTGAAAATGAAAATTCAACCTATAGGAGAGCGTCCTAGTAGAACGACATTATACATTAACTCATGTTCAGTAAAATAAATATTTTTGCATTTGTGGATGATACATATTTACTGATGAATTTCGATTGGCATTTATATTGGTATTTTTAATGTCTGTGAGTTGTGTGTGTGTGTGTGTGTGTATATATATATATAGATATAGATATAGATATAGATATACTCTCCAAATTTTTCAAAATATGAAACATATGTGTCTAATATACACTCTCTAATTCATTCATGTTCATGTATGTGGATTTATAATCCACTTTTCACAAGATTATAATCAGAAATATTCATCCACCTGAAATACCTATTTGTTTCCTAGTACTGAAAACTAACTTCAGTGAATGGTGCATACAAATCCTAATTATTCTACAGTAACTGACCCAGTCTAACATCAATGCAAGTAGACTTCTATGGGACATGATATGTAATTTGTCATTCATTTGTATTCGACACTGGTACATTATTGTTTCTTCAGTTTTTGCACATCACAGGATATACATTTCATCCACAAGTTCACAAATTAATAAGCATTTGTTTCAACTTTCACCACTTCTTGCTTCAGAACACATGTATTGTCAGGGTTTCTTGACTGGTCTTTTCATGAGACTTCTTTCCAAACACATTATTTTGAATTTCCATACTCATTTTGAAGCAAAACTCACACACTCTTCATGATAAACCAAAACACTAATATTTCCATTACATATATAACTGGTTGGAATGAATGATTGTATATCAATATACGATTTCCTTTAATTTTCCAGATATCAGTTCAATTCATTATTTAAAGTTCAAAAAAGTTATATTATTTATTCACAGTATGGTCTATTCATGCTTTTTCTCTATGTTCCTAGAAACAGGGTACACCTCTTTGTTCCCCCGATTCTCATTTTACATCTTCAATATATTGCTCCCAGAAATGGTGAAAGAAATACTCATGTCACCTCATTATCACAGTAATATTCTGGACAAAAAATGGAAAGGTCACACTTATGATTGTACCAAAGCCTAAATGGAAAGTGAACATGGATTTCTAAAAACATCCATGTCCAGGTTGCCTAATGCTGTCAATTGTCAATCCTATTGGTGACTACATATTTGTTTTTTTCCTAATTTATATATTCAAACTCAACCCTGTTGAAAATGTCTAATTCTATCACTCACTTTATACTTTGCCTGATTTCGTAATGTTTCTATTGATATCTGCTTTTCTACATATTTTCCCCATTTCAACATAGTGACTGACTCTTCATATTTGCTGACATTTACATTCACTCAACAACCCAAAGTCTACTGCTAAAGAACTTTTGGTTAAATCCTATACTCACTCTTCTTCCTAAACCTACCGACTATCTTCCTAATCCTACTGAATATCCCTTTTTGACTGGATGTTCTCTTCTAAATTCAATCATCCAATGTACAAGGTCCTATGCCATTGTATATCGAATTATCTGAGGCATCTTTGCAGAACATCATTCAAAGCTAAGTATCCCAATTAAGGGCAAAACCCTTCTGGGCTTCAAATCATACCTAGATTTCTGTTTTCCTACTTATATTTCACCTCTATATTCTTGTAAATATTGCAGGTTCCCAATACCATTATTCATCACACAGAATCACTCGTAACCCAAATCAAACCTGTTTTTAACCCCAAGTATACACTGTTCCCTCAATCATTTTACAGAAGAGCAGGGACAGAGTGGTTCTTACAATACAGGAAAGTTGGGGACCTTCCACCTGATGAGAACCTCAAATGTCCATGCACAAATGATACCTGGAGAAGTTGTAGGCAGGTTTGAAGCACCTGAGAGAGCAAAAGTCATCTTCCATGGCAAACAACCTGGTCAGGATGAAGGGATGTGTCTGAATCTGCCTCTCTCTCTTCTTATTGTACAGAAGATGGACCAAACCAGGGCTGAGTGGAGAGCTGTTCCCGGGTGCCAATGGTGATATACATTCTACCTTATGAAAGTGTCACAGGAAGTAGGGGCAACCTCCATCTTATGTTACCCTTGGAAGCAACTGTTACGACAAAGTGGTTGCCAAGGCAGTGACCTCATTCAGTTCCAAAGAATGTGACATACCTCATTTCCTTGGTGATGGAACTCTCTGAACTTGGTATCCAAGAAGCCAGGCACCGAGAGGCAGTCCCAGTCCCAGTCCCAGTGGGCTCACTTGTTTGGATTTACCAAGGACAGGGTCAGTTTTCTTGGTACCTAATAATGTGAGGATGGCCAAATGCCAGGAGAGCTCTGAAGATGGACCTTTCCTGAGAAAACAGGTAGTGGCTAAACACTTTTTCCTGACATCTTCAGAGAGTTGGTCAAGGAAACAAGATCTGAGAGAAGACAGGCCATTTCGGGGGAACATAGTATGGCCCACCAGTCAGAGGACACTCCGGATAGTCACAGACCTACTTGGGGGAATGAGGTGCCTTTGTGGGAGTGGGTGTGGGTTTGTTGTTTTGTCTCATGTTCTGAGAATAGATAGGAAAGGCGGTTTGTTTGGTTTGGAGTGGACAGTTTCTAGTAAGTCATTTGACACGACGAGTGTTTCTGTTTCTGTGTATCCCACTGTGACCGTTGTTGTAGACATTAGAAAAGAGAATGCATTAATGGATGTGTCCTGTCTAGTATAAATCTTCCCATAATTCATCCTGCCCAATATATGAATGGACTGCAGCTTGTCTTATCGATGTGCAACACCTGCTATCTTTCTAAGTTGTTGTTTTCTTCCTGAATTCTGGCCACTCTCCAGAATAGGCTCATGGATTTGTGTCCAAAATATGTACCACCTCCAAGCTCTGTGACATGGCCATGTACTGGATAGCTGAAGAGAATGGCGAGCATCTCAGAAAACTCAGATATCAGTGTGACCAGGAAAGTCTCAGTGCAGAAACCCTGCTTTGGGCCTTTTGCTTACTTATTGTTGTGTTTCACTGAATGTCAGGAAGGTCTCTGCCTCAGGCCACCCCTTTGTGAAGCCTGAAGAAAACAGTTTTCAAATGGAAATGAATGGGCCTCACCTGTGGCTCTTTGCTTAATTGCTTTGGAAAGGGATGTGTCTTTATCAGCCTCTTGGACCTGTGTGTGGCTGTGACTTAGATTCTCAGCACCTGATGGATCTTAAGAATGATCCCATGTGAGCTTCCAAAACCAAAATGGCAAAAAATTTCATTCATTGTGGATGAAGTCTCTTGCCTTCCTCTGTTAGGTTCCTGCACTCCATCAAATGAGAATAGGGATTCTTTGGGTCAAATGAGTTCTTCAAAGCCCTGCAGAGGTGCTTGTGTTTTCGCATGACTCTAAATCACCTAAAGAATCGATACCTAAAATCAGTAGGCCTCAAATTGGAGAAACACAGAAGTATTAACGGCAGGCTTATTTGTTCACTCCTGGTTCACAGAAACGGTGTCCAGGCTACCCTGACTTTAGGCAAATGAGGGGCAAAGGAGCTGATTTTGGACACTGTCTTGGGCTGCGCCCCTCATGGAAACCTCCAGCCAGACGTTAAGATGATTGACTATATGGAATAAGATGAGGGCCATGTGGGAGTGTTTTGGTTTTAATTTTGGTCATTTGTGTGGCATTGGAAAGAAAGACTGGGTCCACGTGGGCTTGAACTCTGGTGTGATTCCCCTTAGAGACTGGGTTTTGGAACTGAACTCAGAGAAGCATTGCCATGAATTTTGTTGGGATTTTAAGAGGCCACGCATGAAAGTCGCTCTTGGAAACTGAGACCTAGGCCCCGGGTGGATTTCCACAGAGGCCTGGGGATCTCAGCAAGGATATCACATGATTTTATTCTTAAAGAAATGGCAGCCATAGTTGAGAGTCAAAACACACATGGACCTCACATTGTAGACCTCAATGGGCCTGTCCTAATGTGACCTTTTGTCCACTCTTTGGGAAGCCGTGCCTGTGAGAGTTCTCCAGAGATTTCATTGAAATGAGCTTCCTCACCATTTAATGATTGCTGAATGAACTGAAACCCACAGTGCCTCCAACTATATGCTTGAAAAATGGCTAGATAAATACCATGAAATTTTTGAAATTCCTATGACCAGGTGGCACTGGAGAAACATTGGATGTCCAGTTGCTGATCATGAGTATACCAGACAGTGCCTTGATTTACTGAGTTTCATGAAAATGGTGTAGAACAGAGATGCCAGTAAGTTGGAGCCTGCTGAGTAGTGGGTCTAGAGCAGTGGTGGGGAGGTGTTTGATAAAACATCCGTGGTAGGGCCATGTGGATCTACCATTGGATTCCAAATGGCTTGTAACTGACATGGTGCAGCCAGCAGACCCTTATATGTAAAGGCATCTTGTTATATGGAGAGTTTTCAGAGGAAAATTAAGAATCATGTTGATATGGACAAGGGGGCAATGGGGTAAGCTGTAAGAGATAGGAGCCTAGTTGGTGCATTCTCTTGCAGACCCTGACCCACCACACGTGACAGAACTCCCTCCAGCACTGTGTCCCAGTTTAGCTCCTAGTATTTCGTGAAACAAATACCAAACTCACAGTGCAGCAGCAAAAACACCACAAATTGGAGGAAGACCAAATGGCATCACAGTCCACACGGGGAGACACTTAGTCCCCAGTGGCCTCAGTTTACCTACAAAGAGAGGATTCAGCACTGCTTCATCTTGTTCATTGGAAAATAAGAAACCATGTCCTCCAGGTCACATAGATGCAGACCTAGCTTTGATGGTCTCACTACAGAGGAAGCCAAATCTCCTGAAAACTACATATATTTCAAGTGTGGAAGCTCAGAGGCAGTTTCTCAAAAAGTTTTTAGGCCAGCAGAGCTCCATGTTTGTGGAGTGTTTACCCTGTCCCTTAGTTTTGGAAACTCCTCTACCACCTCCAAGGTTGTGAACTCCTGAGCATTTTCCATTCCAGATATGTATTCACTGATTTTGTAACTCTTCTCCTCTAATTGTGTCTTACTTGGGGTGAAGGTAATGTCAAGGCATTGTTCTGGATGAGAGCGGGAGGATATTTGTGCAGCATATATTTACATACACATTGGATTCATTTTCCAATTTTCCATTCGAAATACTGAATCCCTGACACTAACCCATACCTAGTAGACTCAGACTATTCATCCTAATATAATGGAGAAAATTAATCCAACACATTAGAAATACAAGTACTTCAGAGGAGACATGTTGTATAGTTGGACTTGACATTTGCATTATATAAGGTAGGAGTTATAAATCTAGTCAAATTTTAATTGAAATATTCTCCATGTGTTTTTAAACTTAACAAAAATGTGAATTCTTGTTTCCCTTTTCTGTAGCCTATTCACACATGTATATTTATATGCATATATAGAATCCTACCACGTATCACACGTACATTTTTGTGAGGTGGCTGTCTTGGCAGATGCAAATTGTGAGAAGAGTTCACTCCTCCTAAATGCTGTTGGAAATGAAAATTCAACCTGTAGGAGAGCGTCCTAGTAGAACAACATTATACATTAACTCATGTTCAGTAAAATAAATATTTTTGCATTTGTGGATGATACATATTTACTAATGAATTTCGATTGGCATTTATATTGGTACTTTTTAATGTCTGTGAGTGTTGTGTGTGTGTGTGTTTGTGTGTGTGTGTGTGTATATAGATATAGATATAGATATAGATATAGATATACTCTCCAAATTTTTCAATATATGAAATATATGTGTCTAATATACACTCTCTAAATTCATTCATGTTCATGTATGTGGATTTATAATCCACTTTTCACAAGATTATAATCAGAAATATTCATCCACCTGAAATACATATTTGTTTCCTAGTACTGAAAACTAACTTCAGTGAATGGTGCATACAAATCCTAATTATTCTACAGTAACTGACCCAGTCTAACATCAATGCAAGTAGACTTCTATGGGACATGATATGTAATTTGTCATTCATTTGTATTCGACACTGGTACATTATTGTTTCTTCAGTTTTTGCACATCACAGGATATACATTTCATCCACAAGTTCACAAATTAATAAGCATTTGTTTCAACTTTCACCACTTCTTGCTTCAGAACACATGTATTGTCAGGGTTTCTTAACTGGTCTTTTCATGAGACTTCTTTCCAAACACATTATTTTGAATTTCCATAATCATTTTGAAGCAAAACTCACACACTCTTCATGATAAACCAAAACACTAATATTTCCATTACATATATACCTGGTTGGAATGAATGATTGTATATCAATATACGATTTCCTTTAATTTTCCAGATATCAGTTCAATTCATTATTTAAAGTTCAAAAAAGTTATATTATTTATTCACAGTATGGTCTATTCATGCTTTTTCTCTATGTTCCTAGAAACAGGGTACACCTCTTTGTACCCCCGATTCTCATTTTACATCTTCAATATATTGCTCCCAGAAATGGTGAAAGAAATACTCATGTCACCTCATTATCACAGTAATATTCTGGACAAAAAATGGAAAGGTCACACTTATGATTGTACCAAAGCCTAAATGGAAAGTGAACATGGATTTCTAAAAACATCCATGTCCAGGTTGCCTAATGCTGTCAATTGTCAATCCTATTGGTGACTACATATTTGTTTTTTTCCTAATTTATATATTCAAACTCAACCCTGTTGAAAATGTCTAATTCTATCATTCACTTTATACTTTGCCTGATTTCGTAATGTTTCTATTGATATCTGCTTTTCTACATATTTTCCCCATTTCAACATAGTGACTGACTCTTCATATTTGCTGACATTTACATTCACTCAACAACCGAAAGTCTACTGCTAAAGAACTTTTGGTTAAATCCTATACTCACTCTTCTTCCTAAACCTACCGACTATCTTCCTAATCCTACTGAATATCCCTTTTTGACTGGATGTTCTCTTCTAAATTCAATCATCCAATGTACAAGGTCCTATGCCATTGTATATCGAATTATCTGAGGCATCTTTGCAGAACATCATTCAAAGCTAAGTATCCCAATTAAGGGCAAAACCCTTCTGGGCTTCAAATCATACCTAGATTTCTGTTTTCCTACTTATATTTCACCTCTATATTCTTGTAAATATTGCAGGTTCCCAATACCATTATTCATCACACAGAATCACTCGTAACCCAAATCAAACCTGTTTTTAACCCCAAGTATACACTGTTCCCTCAATCATTTTACAGAAGAGCAGGGACAGAGTGGTTCTTACAATACAGGAAAGTTGGGGACCTTCCACCTGATGAGAACCTCAAATGTCCATGCACAAATGATACCTGGAGAAGTTGTAGGCAGGTTTGAAGCACCTGAGAGAGCAAAAGTCATCTTCCATGGCAAACAACCTGGTCAGGATGAAGGGATGTGTCTGAATCTGCCTCTCTCTCTCTTCTTATTGTACAGAAGATGGACCAAACCAGGGCTGAGTGGAGAGCTGTTCCCGGGTGCCAATGGTGATATACATTCTACCTTATGAAAGTGTCACAGGAAGTAGGGGCAACCTCCATCTTATGTTACCCTTGGAAGCAACTGTTAGGACAAAGTGGTTGCCAAGGCAGTGACCTCATTCAGTTCCAAAGAATGTGACATACCTCATTTCCTTGGTGATGGAACTCTCTGAACTTGGTATCCAAGAAGCCAGGCACCCAGAGGCAGTCCCAGTCCCAGTCCCAGTGGGCTCACTTGTTTGGATTTACCAAGGACAGAGTCAGTTTTCTTGGTACCTAATGATGTGAGGATGGCCAAATGCCAGGAGAGCTCTGAAGATGGATCTTTCCTGAGAAAACAGGTAGTGGCTAACCACTTTTTCCTGACATCTTCAGAAATTTGGTCAAGGAAACAAGATCTGAGAGAAGACAGGCCATTTCGGGGGAACACAGTATGGCCCACCAGTCAGAGGACACTCCGGATAGTCGCAGACCTACTTGGGGGAAGGAGGTGCCTTTGTGGGAGTGGGTGTGGGTTTGTTGTTTTGTCTCATGTTCTCTGAGTAGATAGGAAAGTCGGTTTGTTTGGTTTGGAGTGGACAGTTTCTAGTAAGTCATTTGACACGACGAGTGTTTCTGTTTCTGTGTATCCCACTGTGTCCGTTGTTGTAGACATTAGAAAAGAGAATGCATTAATGGATGTGTCCTGTCTAGTATAAATCTTCCCATAATTCATCCTGCCCAATATATGAATGGACTGCAGCTTGTCTTATCGATGTGCAACACCTGCTATCTTTTTAAGTTGTTGTTTTCTTCCTGAATTCTGGCCACTCTCCAGAATAGGCTCATGGATTTGTGTCCAAAATATGTACCACCTCCAAGCTCTGTGACATGGCCATGTACTGGATAGCTGAAGAGAATGGCGAGCATCTCAGAAAACTCAGATATCAGTGTGACCAGGAAAGTCTCAGTGCAGAAACCCTGCTTTGGGCCTTTTGCTTACTTATTGTTGTGTTTCACTGAATGTCAGGAAGGTCTCTGCCTCAGGCCACCCCTTTGTGAAGCCTGAAGAAAACAGTTTTCAAATGGAAATGAATGGGCCTCACCTGTGGCTCTTTGCTTAATTGCTTTGGAAAGGGATGTGTCTTTATCAGCCTCTTGGACCTGTGTGTGGCTGTGACTTAGATTCTCAGCACCTGATGGATCTTAAGAATGATCCCATGTGAGCTTCCAAAACCAAAATGGCAAAAAATTTCATTCATTGTGGATGAAGTCTCTTGCCTTCCTCTGTTAGGTTCCTGCACTCCATCAAATGAGAATAGGGATTCTTTGGGTCAAATGAGTTCTTCAAAGCCCTGCAGAGGTGCTTGTGTTTTCGCATGACTCTAAATCACCTAAAGAATCGATACCTAAAATCAGTAGGCCTCAAATTGGAGAAACACAGAAGTATTAACGGCAGGCTTATTTGTTCACTCCTGGTTCACAGAAACGGTGTCCAGGCTACCCTGACTTTAGGCAAATGAGGGGCAAAGGAGCTGATTTTGGACACTGTCTTGGGCTGCGCCCCTCATGGAAACCTCCAGCCAGACGTTAAGATGATTGACTATATGGAATAAGATGAGGGCCATGTGGGAGTGTTTTGGTTTTAATTTTGGTCATTTGTGTGGCATTGGAAAGAAAGACTGGGTCCACGTGGGCTTGAACTCTGGTGTGATTCCCCTTAGAGACTGGGTTTTGGAACTGAACTCAGAGAAGCATTGCCATGAATTTTGTTGGGATTTTAAGAGGCCACGCATGAAAGTCGCTCTTGGAAACTGAGACCTAGGCCCCGGGTGGATTTCCACAGAGGCCTGGGGATCTCAGCAAGGATATCACATGATTTTATTCTTAAAGAAATGGCAGCCATAGTTGAGAGTCAAAACACACATGGACCTCACATTGTAGACCTCAATGGGCCTGTCCTAATGTGACCTTTTGTCCACTCTTTGGGAAGCCGTGCCTGTGAGAGTTCTCCAGAGATTTCATTGAAATGAGCTTCCTCACCATTTAATGATTGCTGAATGAACTGAAACCCACAGTGCCTCCAACTATATGCTTGAAAAATGGCTAGATAAATACCATGAAATTTTTGAAATTCCTATGACCAGGTGGCACTGGAGAAACATTGGATGTCCAGTTGCTGATCATGAGTATACCAGACAGTGCCTTGATTTACTGAGTTTCATGAAAATGGTGTAGAACAGAGATGCCAGTAAGTTGGAGCCTGCTGAGTAGTGGGTCTAGAGCAGTGGTGGGGAGGTGTTTGATAAAACATCCGTGGTAGGGCCATGTGGATCTACCATTGGATTCCAAATGGCTTGTAACTGACATGGTGCAGCCAGCAGACCCTTATATGTAAAGGCATCTTGTTATATGGAGAGTTTTCAGAGGAAAATTAAGAATCATGTTGATATGGACAAGGGGGCAATGGGGTAAGCTGTAAGAGATAGGAGCCTAGTTGGTGCATTCTCTTGCAGACCCTGACCCACCACACGTGACAGAACTCCCTCCAGCACTGTGTCCCAGTTTAGCTCCTAGTATTTCGTGAAACAAATACCAAACTCACAGTGCAGCAGCAAAAACACCACAAATTGGAGGAAGACCAAATGGCATCACAGTCCACACGGGGAGACACTTAGTCCCCAGTGGCCTCAGTTTACCTACAAAGAGAGGATTCAGCACTGCTTCATCTTGTTCATTGGAAAATAAGAAACCATGTCCTCCAGGTCACATAGATGCAGACCTAGCTTTGATGGTCTCACTACAGAGGAAGCCAAATCTCCTGAAAACTACATATATTTCAAGTGTGGAAGCTCAGAGGCAGTTTCTCAAAAAGTTTTTAGGCCAGCAGAGCTCCATGTTTGTGGAGTGTTTACCCTGTCCCTTAGTTTTGGAAACTCCTCTACCACCTCCAAGGTTGTGAACTCCTGAGCATTTTCCATTCCAGATATGTATTCACTGATTTTGTAACTCTTCTCCTCTAATTGTGTCTTACTTGGGGTGAAGGTAATGTCAAGGCATTGTTCTGGATGAGAGCGGGAGGATATTTGTGCAGCATATATTTACATACACATTGGATTCATTTTCCAATTTTCCATTCGAAATACTGAATCCCTGACACTAACCCATACCTAGTAGACTCAGACTATTCATCCTAATATAATGGAGAAAATTAATCCAACACATTAGAAATACAAGTACTTCAGAGGAGACATGTTGTATAGTTGGACTTGACATTTGCATTATATAAGGTAGGAGTTATAAATCTAGTCAAATTTTAATTGAAATATTCTCCATGTGTTTTTAAACTTAACAAAAATGTGAATTCTTGTTTCCCTTTTCTGTAGCCTATTCACACATGTATATTTATATGCATATATAGAATCCTACCAGGTATCACACGTACATTTTTGTGAGGTGGCTGTCTTGGCAGATACAAATTGTGAGAAGAGTTCACTCCTCCTAAATGCTGTTGGAAATGAAAATTCAACCTGTAGGAGAGCGTCCTAGTAGAACAACATTATACATTAACTCATGTTCAGTAAAATAAATATTTTTGCATTTGTGGATGATACATATTAACTGATGAATTTCGATTGGCATTTATATTGGTACTTTTTAATGTCTGTGAGTGTTGTGTGTGTGTGTGTGTGTGTGTGTGTGTGTGTGTGTGTGTGTATAGATATAGATATAGATATAGATATAGATATACTCTCCAAATTTTTCAAAATATGAAATATATGTGTCTAATATACACTCTCTAAATTCATTCATGTTCATGTATGTGGATTTATAATCCACTTTTCACAAGAATATAATCAGAAATATTCATCCACCTGAAATACATATTTGTTTCCTAGTACTGAAAACTAACTTCAGTGAATGGTGCATACAAATCCTAATTATTCTACAGTAACTGACCCAGTCTAACATCAATGCAAGTAGAATCCTATGGGACATGATATGTAATTTGTCATTCATTTGTATTCGACACTGGTACATTATTATTTCTTCAGTTTTTGTACATCATAAGATATATATTTGCCAAGGCAGTGACCTCATTCAGTTCCAAAGAATGTGACATACCTCATTTCCTTGGTGATGGAACTCTCTGAACTTTGTATCCAAGGAGCTAGGCACCCAGAGGCAGTTTTAGTCCCAGTCCCAGTGGGCTCTCTTGTTTGGGTTTAGCAAGCATAGAGTCAGTCATTCTTGGTACCTACTGAAGTGAGGATTACCAAATGCCTGGAGAGCTCTGAAGAGGGAACTTTCCTGAGAAAGCAGGTAGTAGCTCTCCATTTTTTCCTTACAACTTTACAGAGTTCGCCAAGGAAAACAGATCTGAGAGAGGACAGGCCATTTCGGAAGAATAGAGTATGGCCACCAGTCAGAGGACACTCTGGTTAGTCACACACCTACTTGGGGAAGGAGGTGCCTTTTTGGGAGTGGGTGTGGGTTTGTGGTTTGTCTCATGTTCTGAAAATAGGTAGGAATGGCGGTTTGTTTGTTTTGGAGTGAACTGTTTCTGGTAAGTCGTTTGACGAGGTGAGTGTTTCCATGTCTGTGTATCCCACTGTGCCTGTGGTAGTAGACATGAGAAAAGAGAATGCAGCAATGGATGTGTCATGTCTAGTATAAAGCTTCCCAGCATTCATCCTGCCCAATTTATGAATGGAGTGTGGCTTGCCTTATGCACGGGCAACACCTAATACCTTCCTAAGTCCCTGTTTTCTTCCTGAATTCTGGCCACTCTCTAGAATAGGCTCATGGTTATGTGTCCAAGATATGTACCAAATCCAAGGTCTTTGACATGGCCATGTACTGGATACCTGAATGGAATGGCCCGCATCTCAGAAAACTCAGATATCAGTGTGATCAGGAAAGTCTCAGTGGAGATACCCAGCTTTGGGCCTTTTGCTTACCTATTGTTCTGTTGCCCTGAATATCAGAAAGGTCTTTGTCTCATGCAACCCCTTTGTTAAGTCTGAAGAAAACAGTTTTCAAATGGAAATGAATGTGCATCACCTCTGGCTCTTTGCTTAATTTCTTTGGAAAAGGATGTGTCTGATTCAGGCCCTTTGCCCTGTTTTAGGCTGTGACTTAGATTCTCAGCACCTGATGGATGTAAAGAAAGATCCCATATGTGTATCTAAACCAAAATGGAAAAACGTTCAATCAATGTGCATGAATTATATTGCCTTCCTTTTTTAGGTTTCTGAAATCCATCATGTCAGAATAGGGATCCTTTTGGTGAAATGAGTTCTTCAAATCTCTGCAGAGGTGCTTGGCTTTTCTCATGACTCCAATTCACAAAAAGAATCTAGACCCCACAGTCAGAGAGCCTCAAATTGGAGAAGCGAAGCAGTATTAAGGGCAGGCCTATTTGATCACTCCTGGTTCACAGGAAGGGTGTCCAAGCCACCCTGACATTCGGCAAATGAGGGGCAAGGGAGCTTATTTTGGACACTGTCTTGGGATGTGCCTCTCATGAAAACCTCCATCCAGATGTTATGATGAGTATCTTTATGGTAGAAGATGAGGGCCATGTAGGAGTGTTTTGGTTATAATTGTGGTCATTTGTGTGGCAGTTGGAAGAGATGACTGGGTCCACCTGGGCTTGAATTCTGCTGTGATTCCCCTTAGAGACTGAGTTCTGGAACTGACCTCAGAGAAGTATTGACATGAATTGTGTTGGGATTTTAGGAGGCCAGGAATGAGAGTTGCCATTGGAACCTGGGATCAAGGCCCAGAGTGGCTTTCCACACAACACTGGGAATCACAGCCAGGATATTACATGATTTTATTCTGAAAGACTTGGCAGGCATAATTGAGATTCAAAACACACTTGGACCTCGCTTTGTAGACCTCAATGGGCCTGGCTTCATGTGACTTTTTGGCCACTCTTTGGGTAGACTTGCCTGTGAGAGTGCTCCAGAGATTTCCGTGAAATTAGCTTCCTCACCATTTAATGGTTCCTGAATGAATTGAAACCAACATTGCCTCCAAATGCATCTGTGAAAAAATGCTAGATAATTACCATGAAATTTTAGAAATTCCGATGACCAGCTGGCACTGGAGGACCTTTGATGTCCTGTTGATGATCATGAGTATAACAGACAGGGCCTTGATTGACTGGGTTTCATGAAAATGGTGTAGAACAGAGATGCCAGTAAGTTGGGGCCTGGTAAGTAGTGGGCCTAGAACTGTGTTATGCAAATGTGTGATAAAATATCTGTGATGGGGCCATGTGGATCTTCCATTGGCTTCCAAATGGCTGTGACTGACATGGTGCAACCATCACACCCATATATGTAAAGGCATATTTTTATATGGAGAGGTTTCAGGGCAATGTTCAGTATCATGTTGCTATTGTCAAGGGGGCAAGCTACTTGAGATAGAACCCTGGTTGGTGCATTCTCCTGGAGACCCTGCCAACCACACCTGACAGAATTCCCTTCAGCACTGTGTCCCATTTGAACTCGTTGTATTTCATGAAGCAAATACCAAACTCCCAGTGCAGCAGCAAGAAACACCACGAAAATTGGAGGATGACCATTGGTTTCACAGTCCACACGGGAAGACCCTTAGCCCTCAGTGGCCACAGTTTACCTACAAAAAGAGAATTCATCACTGCTGCCTCATTTTTATTTGAAAATAAGTAACCATTTCCTCCAGGTCACATAGATGCAGATCCAGCTTTGATGGTTTCACTACAAATAAAGCTAAAGCTCCTGACAACAACATATATTTCAAGTGCCCAACCTCAGAGGCAGATTCTCAAAAAGTCTTTTGGCCAGCAGAGCTCCATGTTTGTGGAGTGTTTACCCTGTCTCTTACTTTTGGAAACTCCTCTACCACCTCCAAAGATGTGAAATCTGGAGCATTTTCCATTCTAGATATGTATTCACAGATTTTCTAACTCTTCTCCTCTAATTGTGTCTTACTTGGGGCGAAGGTAATGTCAAGGCATTGTTCTGGAGGAGAGTGGGAAGATTTTTCCGTAGCATATATTTGCATACACATTGGATTCAGTGTCCTATTTTCAATTCAAAATACTGAATACCTGACTCTGACCCATACCCTACCAGACTCTGACTACTAATCCTAATATGATGGAGAAAAATAACCCATAAAGAATAGAAATACAAGCAGTTCAGAGTAGGCATGGTGTATAGATGGACTTGCCTTTTGCATGATTCAGAGTTGGAGTTATAAATCTAGTCAATTGTTTGTTGAAATAGTTGTCCTTGTATTTTTAAGGTTAACAAATATGTGAATTCCTGTCTCCCTTTCTCTGTATTCTTATATGCACATACAGATTCCTATCTGGTACCACACGTACATTCTTGTGAGGTGGCTGACTTGGCAGATACAAATTGTTAGAAGAGATCACTCCTACTAAACCCTGTTGGAACTGAATATTCAACCTATGGGTGAGCTTGCTAGTTGAACAGCATTATACATAAATCCATGTTCAGTAAAATGAATATTTTTAGATCTGTGGATGGTATATATTTTATAATGAATTTTGATTGACATATATATTGCTACTTTTTTGTCTGTGTGTGTGTTTTATGTATATGTATACATATGTGTATATATATATATATATATATATATATATATATATATATATACACTCTCCAGATTTTTCAAAATATGAAATATATGTGTCTTATATTCACTCCCTAAATTCATTCATGTTCATGTATGTGGATTTATAATCAACTATTCACAAGATTATTCTCAGAAATATTCATCCACCTGAAATTTGCCCAATGCTCTCAAATGTCAATCCTATTTGTGACTACATATTTGTTTCTTCCTAAGATTATATATTTAAACTCAACCCTGTTCAAAATGTCTAATCCTATCACTCACTTTATACTCTGCCTGATTTTGTAATGTCTATATTGATATATGCTTTCCTACATATTTTCCCCAGTTCATCATTGTGACTGACTCTTCACCTGTGCTGACATTTACATTCATTCTCTAATCGAAATCCTATTGCTAAGAAACTTTTGTTCCAAATCTTATACTCACCCTTCTTCCTAAACTTATTGACTATCTTCCTAATGCCTCAGACTATCCCTTTTTGACTGGATGTTCTCTTCTACATTTAATCATCCAAGTAAATGTGGTGCGAGCTTCAGAGGAGGAGACTACCAACAGACTATCTCAATCAACATCAAAGGGTTTATTGGGTGCCCAGCATGCTGGGGTTCAGAGCTCACCTGAATAGAGCAGATAGCCCTGAGAATAGCTGAAGTAGAGCTTATATACTTTCCCTGGAGACGGAAGGGAGGGAATTGTATTGATGGGTCCGGGCGAGTGGGTGGTTTGCATGCAACTGGGAGAGGGAGTACATTCTGCAATTTGGCAGCTGGGGATAGAACATTCTGGGAACAAGATTTGCAAACATTTCTCAAGATTTCAACAGTGTTCTGTTAAGCATACAGAAAAACAAGATGTGACAAGTACCTATTTTATTAATATTTCATTCCCCACTTCTTCTTCTGGCTAATTTTAATCATAAAAATGATCATTGGAGGGTGTCACTTTCAATGTCTGCTAGTGGGGTATTACCATAAGTTTAACTCGTCCAATTTGAGCCTGGAGAAAAGACATTACACAGTTGAGCAAACAGGGTTTTATAGTTAGCAATAATATGAGGATTATTATTGGACCGGCCAGGTTTGATAAAAACGTAGTTAACCAGGGGGACTGTGTGAACCAAGACTCAAGCCACCCTTTTTGGGCCTCTCTCACTTGTTGATGCTCTTCAAGGTGTCTTTTAAATTTACTCACAGATTTTATTACAACTCCAGTATAGTCAGCATAAAAACAACATTCTTCCCTCAATGCAGCACAAAGGCCCCCTTCTCTAATGAAGAGGAGGTCCAACCCTCAATTGTTCTGTAAAACAACTTCAGAGAGGTTAAAGTTTCATGCAAAGCCCTGAAGGAGGTTTCTAATATCTTACTTTTGCTCTATTGCTGCTTCTAATTGGGTCATCTTTTGTGTCCCATGGACAATGCCACTGGTTCCTCTGCCAACCCGTGCAGCAACTCCTAATCCTAATAGGATGGCTAAAGTGAGGGATATATGTTCTCAGTGGAACCGGTTGTATGCCCCCTCCTATTTGATCTTCAAATGAACCTGCGTCATGATAGAGCACTCTGGGAAACATCTGCACCATTACACAATTTATGACATATCTTGATCATTTCATGAAAACATAAACGATGTTTAAGTATATAGAATTATGCTGTTGTAGGCACTGACAAAGCAAGGCACCTAAGATAGCACTCAAGAGAGGGAAACAGTCCTATTTGGTTGCAACCGGATTCAGAGGGCATTGCTTCTATTGTAATCAATTAATCCCCTGAAACTCAAGTTTAGGTAGTTTCAGAATTTTGTACCCAACATATAAGGGATGGGGCTCAGAAGTTCACAGTCTTCAGAAGTTTGAAAAAGCAGTATTTGTTTCTGTTTTTCCTTCTGTTCTGGGCAAGTTAACTTTTTAAGGACACCTGGGAGGAGGAGAGTTTTTTCTTCCCTTTCTTATTTTCCCCCTGCCATCTGTTACCATGGAGCCCGGTTGGTAATTTCTTTATCTTAGAAATGTAGCCATCTCTGTGAAGCCCCAGCTGAAGGCCAGAGGACTTGTTCACATATTTTGTGAAAAACTAGTTAGGGGTTGTCTAGCTTAGAAGTACAGAGATTTTTAGCCAGTGGCCAAGTAGAACAGGGCAATACAAAAGAGAATGTTTATCTACATTAAAGTCTTTATTGGGACTGTTTTGCTGAAAGTTCAAAACTCAGCCATGGTGAAGACTTCTGAAGAAGTCATTTAAGACTTTTCTGTGGGCCTGGTACAGAGGGGGAAAGACGGGGAAGTTGGGGCTGAGAGCACCTCCGAGGATCTGAGAATGAGGGAAAAGAGAGATGTAAAAGAATAATGCGAAAGGGTATTGGGAATTTCCTAGCAGCAAACTTGAGCAGTAGATCAGGTAGAGCAGAGTGAAAGACGGGAGTGAGGATCCCAAAATCCTGTGAGGGACTTTAAATTTTAGTAACCTGTTTTCAGTGATGACAAAGCAACTTTAAAGGCCAATTATATTACATCTTGGATAAGGGTCTCAGGGCTCTCCTCAGCTCGTTTGAGCATTGGGTTAGCTGGTAAGAGGACCTGGTGGGACCCGGTGAGGGCACTGACAGGAGATGAGAGGAATGAGTCGGTGGAGCGGTACCTATGTACCTGCTACCTCAGCAAGGGGGCGATGGTCAGAGAACTGGTGGAGCTTTCGGTTTCTGATCTAGTTATTGGAGGGGAGAAATCAAGTTGCTGAGATGGGAGTGACAGCATAGGGTCTGGAGCAGAAGGCTGAGGATAATGATCTATTGGAGAAGCATAGTTCAGGATGTGAGTGAAGGAGGGAAAAGGCTTCCACATAGGGGAATTTCCTTTCACTCTTTTGAGCACTTGCAGAAGTCAAAAAGGTCACACAAAATTTGAGGATCTAGAGACCCCTCTGGGTGCCATAGTTTTTGGTTGTCTAATTTTTAATGTGGCCAATGCTGTGTACTGAATTTGATGAAGAATTGGGGTTCCATCAGGCAGCCTCTGTATGCACACATTCCCATGACATACAGAAAAAGTCGGCTTTTCCCCCACACAGCCATTACTCTTTGTGGCTTTGATAGTCTGCCAGGCAAACTTAGTAATCTAGACTAGCCAACCTGCATCTGGCTCGCGTGTCCCTACATCCATAATGTTTGTTTCCATTATCTATGGTACAGAAGGGATTTAATGGTATTTTAGTGGGATCCTCTTCATCAGGGATATCACAATAGGAAATACCTATAGCCAGCTAACAAATGTCTGGGTGGAGAGATGGACACCAGGTCCCTAAGGGGGCTGTATGCGAGATAGACCATACTTCTTTTCCAGTAGGATTTGTGATCAGCCATCACTGCTTAATGGGCTGATGAGGGTTAGGACTACTTGTAGCCAAGGGGAGAGTATATAACCTTATTCACATTGCAAATACACAATTTGAAACTGTTACCAGTCTTTTTCAGTTTCCAGAAAGATTCTGTACAGGGAGCAGGCTTGAGATGAGAGGCATGGATCCAGGAAGTGATTCTGTTTACGTTTACCACTGTAGGTGTTATAATAGCACCTGGTATGGTCCTTTTCAGCGGGGTACCAGGGATGACACCTGATATCATCTTACATAGATGAAATCTCTTACTTGATATGGATGTGGAATCCCCTGGTTCCCAGTTGGGTAGGCAGTGGCCAGCTGTTTTCACAGGTATTACTGAGTTCTTTCAAGATCTTTAAGTCTGTCAAGCAAGGGGGTGTGGAAAGGATCTTTAGGTCTTACAGTTGGGCTTAGGTCCCCTATTGGAGGAGGGCCACCATAAAGAATTTCACACGTGGTAAGGTTACTCAAAGAAACAAAGGGATTTTTTCTTGCATGAAACATTGCATAAGGCAGGAGCATAGTCCAATCTTATGCTGGTCTCTAAGCTTAATTTCGTTTAGGTCTCTTTAATGGTTCTATTCATTCTTTCTACTTGTCTTGAACTCTGTGGTCTATAAGCACAATTTAACTTCCAATTAATCCCCAGGTTCCTGGCTAACCCCTGACTTACCTGGGCCATGAACATCGGTCCATTGTCAGATCCTATTACCGGCTTAGCTTCCTCCAATGGTAGAGAGGCTTAGTCAGCAGCAGCGGAATCACTTAGAGTGTGTTGTGTGTTAGGGGACGAGGGCAGGGGATAAGGTGGGGGAGAAGAGTCCAGTAGAGTCAAATCTGTGACTCAGGGAGAACAGAGGGTGGAGGAGGAGGAGGTTGAGAGGGTTTGAGAGATCATGGGGGAAGGAGTAGGAGCAGAGGTAGGGGCAAGGAAAGGCTTCACCCATGGAGGAGGAGATTTGCAGAGGTCCTGCCAAGTTAAGATATATGGCTGTTGATCCGGATGGCTATGTGGCGCTGGCTGAAAGACAATACCTCTGACTTTTTAAATTAGTGGGAAGTAGAAAGATCCTTCTAGGGGCCATACGACTCCAAAGATGGGCCATTCTGAGGCACAGAGATTCTGCCAGGTCCAGCGTTTTACTAAAAAAAGAAAGATTCTGAGTCCTTAAGCGGACTTTGGTCCAGTGATCAAGGGTCAGGGACAGAGGCATTGACGTGCTCTGTTCCATAATGAAAGTTCCACAAACAGTAAAAGCAAGGACACACGACACAGATAAGACAAGACCATAAAGACAGGCAATGAACGTCCAACACTGAGACCAGGAATGAGTAGCCGGCAAAACCCAATGGTATGGCAATAACGAATCTAAAAGAAAATATCACTGAGTAGAGAAGACTATTGTTCCTTGATTTCCCGAGTTCTCTGCGGGGTCCTCCAGAGAGGTGCCCTTTGTCTCTGTGACACGTCTCTCAGCCACCGTCAGAGAGAGCCCAGGCTCTTCATCGCCAGCAATTTTGCCAAGCCCTAACAAGAAACCTGAAACCGGAAAGAGGCGCCTTACTTGCTCCGAGAGGAGCCCGTTGGGGTCTCTCGTCTGCCACTGCTGGAACTCGGTGGAACCTCAATATATAAAGGTCAGGCGAGTGTCAGAGGAAGATACTACCAAGAGACTGTCTCATGCAACAGCAAAGGGTTTATTTGTGGTCCAGCATGCTGGAGCTCAGAGCTAAATTAAATAGAGCAGAGACCTCTGAGAACAGCTTAAGCAGAGCTTATATACTTTCCTTGGAGAGGGAAGAGAGGGACGTTTAGTGATGGGTAAGGGCGAGTGGGCGATTTGCATGACACCGAGTGAGGGAGTACATTCTGCAGTTCGGCTGTTGGGAACAGTACATTCTAGAACAAGATTAGCAAACATTTCTCAAGATTTCAAAAGTGTTTTGTTAAGCATACAGAAAAACAGGAAGTGACAAGTACCTATTTTATTAATTTTATTAACCTTTCACTACCGACCATGCTTTTTGACTTGATGTTCCTTCTACATTAATTCATGCAACGTACAAGGTGCTATGCCATTGTATATCGATTTATCTGAGACAACTCTGCAGAACGTAATTCAACACCACGTATCCCTATCAAGAGCCCAATGCCCTTCTGGCCTTCAAATCAGACTTAGATTTCTTTTTTCATACATATATTTCACCTATATATTCTTCTACACATAGCAAGTTCTCAATACGATCATTCATCCAGCAAAATGATTTCTAACCCAAATCGAGCATGTTTTTAACCATAACCAGACACTGTTCCCTCAATCTAACTTTACAGAAGAGCAGGGAAGGAGTTGATATTACAATACAGAAATGTAGAAAAACTTCCACCTGCTGAGAACCTCAAAGGTCCATGCAGAAATGATCCCTGGAGAAGATGTAGGAAGCAATAAAGGACCTGAGAGACCAAAAGTCATCTTCCATGGCAAACAACCCTGTCAGGATAAAAGGTTGTGTCTGAATCAGATTTTTTTTTAATGTAGAGATCATGGACCAAACCAGGCCTGTGTGGAGATCTATTCCTGGGTGCCTTTGGTTGATATACCATTCTAACTTGTGAAAATGTCACAGGAAGTAGGGGCAGCCTCAATCTCTTGGGACTCTTGGAAGCAACAGTTAGGACAAAGTGGCTGCCAAGACAGTGCCCTCATTCAGTTCAGGAAGGAAGTGACCTCACCTCACTTTCTTGGTGATGGAACTCTCTGAACGTGGGATCCAGGAAGCCAGGCACACAGAGCCAATCCCAGTCCCAGTCCCAGTGGTCTCACTTGTTTGGATTTACCAAGGACAGGGTCAGTATTTTTTGGTACCTACAGATGTGAGGAAGGCCAAATGCCAGGAAAGCTCGGATGCAGGGTTTTTCATGAGAAAGCAGGTAGTTGCTCACCGTTGGCTCCTAAGAAGTTCACAGAGTTGGCCAAGGAGACAAGATCTGAGACAGGAAAGGCCATTTTGGGGGAACATATTATGGCCCACAAGTCAGAGGACACTCTGGATAGTCACAGACCTACTTAATGGAATGAGGTGCCTTTGTGGGTGTGGTTGTGGGTTTGTGGTTTTGTCTCATTTTCTGAGAATAGGTAGGACAGTCGGTTTGTTTCATTTGAAGTGGACTGTTTCTAGTAAGTCTTTTCACAGGGCGAGTGTTTCTATGTCTGTGTATTCCACTGTTTCCGTGGTTGTAGACATTACAAAAGAGAATTCATCAATGGATGTGTCGTGTCTAGTAGAAAGCTTCTCAGCATTCATATTGCCCCGTTTATGAATGGACTGTAGCTTGCCTTATCGATGAGCAACACCTGCTACCTTCCTAAGTTTCTATTTTCGTCCTGAATTCCGGCCAATCTCAAGAATAGGCCCATGGTTTTGTGTCCAAGATATGTACCACCTCCAAGCTCTGTGACATGGCCATGTACTGGATAGCTGTAGGGGATGGCGAGCATCTCAGAAAACTCAGATATCAGTGTGACCAGGAAAGTCTCAGAGGAGAAATCCTGCTTTGGGCCTTTTGCTTACCTATTGTTCTGTTGCCCTGAATGTCAGGAAGGTCTTTGCCTCAGGCCACACCTTTGTGAAGCCTGAAGAAAACAGTTTTCAAATGGAAATGAATGGGCATACTTGTGGCACTTTCCTTAATTGCTTTGGAAAGGGATGTGTCTGAATCAGGCCCTTGGCCCTGTGTGTGGCTGTGGCTTAGATTGTCAGCACCTGATGGATCTAAAGAAAGTTACCATGTGTGCATCCAAAAGAAAATTCGCCAAAAGAACAATTATTGGGATGAAGTCTCTCAACTTCCTCTGTAAGGTTCCTGACCTCCATCAAGTGAGAATGGGATCCTTTGGGTCAAAAGATTTCTACAAAACCTGCAGAGGCTAGCCCATTGTGCTTGGGTTTTCTCATGACTAAAATTCACATAAAGAATCTAAACCCCACAGACAGTAGTCCTCAAATTGGAGCGGTATTAATGGCAGGCCTATTTGATCACTTTTGGTTCACAGGATGGGTGTCCAGGCCACCTTGACTTTAGGCAAATGAGGGGCAAAGGAGCTTATTTGGGACACTGTCTTGGTCTGCGCCCCTCATGGAAACCTCCAGCCAGATTATGATGAGTGTCTATATGAAAGAAGATGAGGGCCATATGGGAGGGTTCTTGTTTTAATTGTGGTAATTTGTGTGGTAGTTGGAAGAGATGACTGGGTCCACCAGGGCTTGAACTCTGGTGTGATTCCCCTTAGAGACTGAGTTCTGGAACTGACCTCAGAGAAGTATTGCCATGAATAGTGTTGGGATTTTAGGAGACCACGCATGAGAATCGCTTTTGGAAACTGAGATCTAGGCCCAGGATGGCTTTCCACAGAGCTCAGGGATTCTGAGCCAGGATATCACATGATTTAATTCTTAAAGACTTGGTAGCCATAGTTGAGAGTCCAAACACACATGGACCTCACATTGTATACCTCAATGGGCCTCTATTCATGTGTCCTTTTGGCCACTCTTTGGGAAGGCTTGCCTGTGAGTGTTCTCCAGAGCTTTCATTGAAATGAGCTTCCTCACCATTTAATGGTTCCTGAATTAAATGAAACCCACAGTGCCTCCAACTTCATCCTTGAAAAATGACTAGATTAATACCATGAAATTTTTGAAATCCCCATGACCAGGTGGCACTGGATAACCTTTAGATATCCTGTTGCTGATCATGAGTATAACAAACAGTGCCTTGATTGACTGAGTTTCGTGAAAATGGTGTAGAACAGAAATGCCAGTAAGTTGAAGCCTGCTGGGTAGTGGGTGTAGAGCAGTGGACTGTAGGTGTGTAAATAAATATTTTTGGTAGGACCACCTGGATCTTCCATTGGCTTCCAAAACTTGCGACTGACATGGTGCAGGCAGCAGACCTTTATGTGTAAAGGCATCTTGTTATATGTAGAGGTTTCAGGGCAATGTTCAGAATCAGGTTGCTATAGTCAAGGGGAAAGCTATGTGGGATAGAAGCCTGGTTCGTACATTCTCTTGCCGACCCTGACCAACCACACATGACAGAACTCCCTCCAGCATTGTGTCCCAGTTGAACATATTGTATTTCATGAAGCAAATACCAAATTCCCAGTGCAGCAGTAAGAAACACCCTGAAAAGTGGAGGATGACCAAATGGCTTCACAGACCACACGGGAAGACACTTAGCTCCCAGTGGCAACAGTTTACCTACAAAGGGAGAATTCAGACCTGCTGCCTCATGTTCATTACAAAATAAAGAACCATGTCCTCCAGGTCACATAGATGCAGACCCAGATTTTTGGTGTCACTATAAACGAAGCTAAATCTCCTGACAATTACATATATTTCTTTTACTTTTTTTAATTAATTTTCATTGTAGGTTGTTCAAAACATTACATACTTCTTGATATATCATATTTCACACTTTGATTCAATTGGGATATGAGCTCCCATTTTTACTCCATATACAGATTGCAGAATCACATCAGTTGCAGAACCATTGATTTACATATTGCCATACATATATTTCTTGTGCCTAACCTCAGAGGAAGTTTCTCAAGAAGTCTTTAGGTCAGCACAGCTCCATGTTTCTGGAGTGTTTACCCTCTCCCATACTTTTGTAAACTCTTTTACCACCTCCAGTTTTGTGAACTCCTGAGCATTTTTTATTCCACATATGTATTCACAGGTTTTCTAACTCCTCTCCTCTAATTGTGTCTTACTTTTAGCGATGGTTATGTCAAGGCATTGTTCTGGATAAGAGAGGGAAGATTTTTGTGTATCACATTTTTGCATACACATTAGATTCATTTTCCTATTTTCCATTTGAAATACTGAATCCCTGACACTAACCCATACCCTATTAGACTCTGACTACTAATCTTAATATCATGGAGAAAAAAAAACCTAACTGAATAGAAGTACAGTCCTTTCATAGGAAGCATGGTGTATATTTGTATTTGTCTTCTGCTTTATCAAGAGTATGTGTTTTAAATTTAGTAAACTTTTCATTTTAATATTTCTCCATGATTTTTTAAAGTTATCACATATGTAAATTCCTGTCTCCCTTTCTCTGTATCCTATTCAGCACATGTAATTTTTTTATGCATATACAATATCCTACCTGGTATCACACGTACATTCTTGAAAGATCACTGGCTTTGGAATATAAAAATTGTGAGAAGAGATGACTTTCCCTAAATAATGATGGAACTGAAAATTCCACCTATGGGTGAGCTTCCTAGTGAAAAACACTATACATAAATCCATGTTCAGTAAAATGAATATTTTTGGATTTGTAAATGAATTATATTTCATGATGAATATCGATTGGCATATATATTGCTAAATATTAATGTGTGTGTGAGTGCGTGTGTGTGTGTGTGCGTGTGTGTGTGTGTGTGTGTATATTCTCCAGATTTTAAAAAAATATGAAAAATATGTGTCTTATTATACACTCCCTAAATTCATTCATATTCATTTATGTTCATTTAAATTCAAATTTTCACAAGATTATTCTCAGTAATATTCATACACCTGAAATATATTTTGGTTTCCTACTACTGAAAACTAAGTTCAGTGGATGGTGCTTAAAAATCCTAATATTTCTACAGTAACTGACCCAGTTTAACATCAATGCAAGTAGATTGCTATGGGACATGATGTGTAATTTGAAGTTCATTTTTACTCAACACTGGTACATTACTATTTCTTCAGTTTATGGACATCATAGGATGTATTTTTTCATCCACAACTTCACAAATTTTTTTGGCATTTGGTTCATTATCAATTACTTACTACTTCAGAACACATGTATTCCTCCATGTTTCTTTACTGGTCTTTTCACTAGACTTCTTTCTAAACACATTATTTTCAATTCCATAATCATTTTTGAAGCAAAACTCACTCTTCACGATAAACCGTAACCCTAATAATACTATTGCATATATAACTCATTGGAATGATGGTATATATATCAATATAAGATTTCCAATATATTTTCAGATGCAAACTCAAACCATTATTTAATGTTGGATCCAGTTACATACTTTATTCACAATATGGTCTATTCATGCATCATCTCAATAATCATCAACACAAGGTACACCTATTTGTGTCCCCAGTAATAATTTATAAGTTTCCAGAATATTACTCCCATTTATGGTGCAAGAAATACTCATGTCACCTGATCTACATATACATTTTACCACAGTAGTATTCTGTACACAAAATGCAAAGGTCACACATATGATTGTACCAAAGCCTAAATGGGAAGTGACCATGGATTACTAAAAGCATCTATGTCCAGGGTGCCTACTGCTCTCAAATGTCAATCCTATTGGTTACTACATATTTGTTTCTTCCTCAGATTATATATTTAACCTCAAGCCTGTTGAAAATATCTAATCCTATCACTCACTTTATATGTTTCCTGATTTCCTAATGCCCCTATTGATATCTGCTTTCCTACATATTTTTCCCAGTTCATCATTGTGACTGTCTCTTCACATGTGCTGACATTTACATTCACCCTCTAACTGAAAACCAATTGCTAAAGAACTTTTGGTCCAACTCCGAGACTCACTCTTCTTCCTAAACCTACTTACTATCTTCCTAATCCTACAGACTATCCCTTTTGACTGGATGTTCTCTTCTACTTTCAATCATCCGAGGTATAGGGTCCTATGCAATTGCGTATCGATTTATCTGAGACCTCGGTGCAGAACATGATTCAATCTAAGTATACCAATCAAGGGCCCAAGCCTTTCTGGGCTTCAAATCTTTCCTAGATCTCTGTTCTCATACATATATTTCACATTTATATTCTTATAAATATCACAGGTTCCCAATACCATAATTCATCAAGCAGAATGACTCCTAACCCAAATCGAACATGCTATTAACACTAACTATACACTGTTCCCTCAATCTCACTTTACAGAAGAGCAGGGACAGAGTTGGTCTTAAAATCCAGGAAGGTAGGGTATCATCCACCAGCTGAGAACCTCAAAAGTCGCTGCAGAAATAATCCCTGGAGAAGGTGTAGGCAGGTATGAAGGATCTGAGAGAGCAAAAGTCATCTTCCATGGCAAACAACCTGGTCAGGTTGAAGGGATGTGTCTGAATTAGCCTCTCTCTTCCTAATGTAGAGAAAATGGACCAAACCATGGCTGTGTGGAGAGCTGTTCCCCGGTGCCTATGGTTGATATACCATTCTAACTTATGAATGAGTCACAGCAAGTAGAGGCAGACTCCATCTTTTGAGAACCTTGGAAGCAACTGCTAAAACAAAGTGGTTTCCAAGGCAGTGACTTCATTCAGTTCTTGAAGGAAGTGACCTCACCTTACATTATTGGTGATGAAAGTCTGTGATCTTGGGATCCAGGAAACCAGGCACACAGAGTCAAACCCACTCCATGTCCCAGTGGGCTCACTTGTTTGGATTTAACAAGACAGAGTCACTCTTTCTTGGTACCTACTGATGTGAGGACAGTCAAATGCCTGGAAACTATGAAGACTGGCCTTTCCAGAGAAAGCAGGTAGTTTCTCACCACGGGCTCCTGACAACTTCACAGAGTTGGCTAAAGAGACCAGATTGAAGACAGGACACGCCATTTTGGGGGAACATAGTATGGCCCACAAGTCAGAGGACACTCCGGATAGACACAGACCTACTTGGGGGAAAGAGGTACCATTTTCTGTGTGAGTGTGAGTTTGTGGTTTTGTCTCATGTTCTGAGAATAGTTAGGAAAGCTGGTGTGTTTGTTTTGGAGTGAACTATTTCTAGTAAGTCCTTTGACAACGTGAGTGTTTCTGTGTCTATATATCATACTGTGTCCGTGATTGTAGACAGTAGAAAAGAGAATGCATCAATGGATGTGTCCTGTCTACGAGAAAGCTTCAAAGCATTCATCCTGTGCAATTTATGAATGGACTGCAGCTTGCCGTATGGATGGGCAATTCCTGCCATCTTTCTAAATTCCTGTTTTCTTCCTGAATTCTGGACACTCTCCAGAATACGCTCATGATTTTGTGTCCAAGATATGTACCACCTCCATCTCTGTGACATGGCCATGTACTGGATAGCTGATGGGAATGGTGAGTATCCCAGAAAACTCAGATATCAGTATGCCCAAGAAAGTCTCAGTGGAGAAACCCTGCTTTGGGCCTTTTGGTTACCTATTCTGTTGCCATGAATGTCAGGAAGGTCTTTGCCTCAGGCCACACTTTGTGAAGCCTGCAGAAAATAGTTTTCAAATGGAATTGAATGGTCATTACCTGTGCCTCTTCGGTTAATTGCTTTGGAAATGGATGTGTCTGAATCAGCCTCTTGGCCCTATGTGAGGCTGTGGCTTAGATTCACAGCACATGATGGGTCTAAAGAAAAATCCCATGTGTGCATCCAAAACCAAAATGGACAAAAGAACTGTCATGGTGGATAGAGTCTCTCGCCTTCCTCTGTAAGGTTCCTGACCTCCATTAAGTGAGAATAGGGATCATTTGGGTCAAGTGAATTCTTTAAAGCCCTGCAGAGGCTATCCCATAGGTTCGTGGGTTTTCTCATGACTCCAATTCACATCTATGTTTACAGAAGAGCAGGGACAGTGTTGGTCTTACAATACAGGAATGCAGTGGATCTTCCATCTGTTGAGAACCTCAAAGCTCCATGCAGAAATGATCTCTGGAGAAGATGTAGGCAGCTATGTAAGACCTGAGAGAGCAAATATCATCTTCCATGGCAAACAACCTGGTCAGGATTAAGGGTTGCGTCAGAATGAGCCTATCTCTTCTTAATATAGAGAAGATGGACCAAACCCGGCCTGTGTGGAGAGCTGTTCCCTTTTGCCTACGGGTGATATACCATTTTAACTTGTGAAAGTGTCACAGGAAGTAGGGGCAGCCCTCATCTCATGGGACCGTTGGGAGCAATTGTTATGACAAAGTGGTTGCCAAGGCAGTGATCTCATTCAGTTCCTGAAGGAAGTGATCTCATCTCACTTCCTTGGTGATGGAACTCTCTGAACATGGTATACAGAAAGCCAGGCACCCAGAGCCAGTCCCAGTCCTAGTCCCAGTGGTCTCACTTTTTTGGATTTACAAAGGACAGAGTCAGTCTTTCTTGATGCCTACTGATGTGAGGATGGCCAAATGCCAGGAAAGCTCGGAAGAGGGGCTCTTCCTGAGAAAGCAGATAGTGGCTCACTCCTGGCTTCTAACAACTTCACATTGTTGGCCAAGAAGACCAGATCTGAGACAGGGCAGGCCATTTCGGAGGATCATAGTATGGCCCATCAGTCAGAGCACACTCCGGAGAGTCACAGACCTATTTGGGGGAAGGAGGTGCCATTGCGGGTGTGGGTTTGTGGTTTTGTCTCATGTTCTGAGAATAGTTAGAAAAGGCAGTTTGTTTGGTTTGGAGTGAACTGTTTCTAGTAAGTCGTTTGACAATGCAAGTGTTTCTATGTCTGTGTATCCCACTGTGTCCGTGCTTGTAGACATTAGAAAAGAGAATGCATCAATGGATGTGTCCTGTCTCATAGAAAGCTTCCCAGCATTCATCCAGCACAATTTATGAATTGACTGTGGCTTGCCTTATTGATGGGCGATACCTGCTACCTTCCTAAGTTGCTGTTTTCTTCCTGAATTATTACCAATCTCCAGAATAGGCTCATGGTTTTGTGTCCAAGATATGTACTACCTCCAAGCTCTGTGACATGGCCATGTACTGGATAGCTGAATGGAATGGCGAGCATCTCAGAAAACTCAGATATCAGTGTGACCAGTAAAGTCTCAGTGGAGAATCCCTGCTTTGGGCCATTTGCTTACCTATTGTTCTGTTGCCCTGAGAGTCAGGAAGGTCTTTGTCTCAGGCCAACCCTTTGTGAATCCTGAAGGAAACATTTTTCAAATGGAAATGAATATGCTTTACCTTTGGCTCTTTCCTTAATTGATTTGGAAAGAGATGTGTGTGAATCAGCCTCTTGGCCCAGTGTGATTCTTTGACTTAGATTCTCAGCACCTGATGGATCTAAAGAAAGATCCCATGGGTGCATAAAATCCAAAATGGCAAAAAGAGCAGTCATTGTTGATGAAGTATTTTGCCTTCCTCTGTAGGTTCCTGAATTCCATCAAGTGAGAATAGGGATCTTTTGGGTCAAATGAGTTCTTCAAATCTATTCAGAGGCTATCCAATAGGTGCTTGAGTTTTCTCATCTTTCCAATTCACATAAAGAATCTGTACCCGACACTCAGTAGGACTCAAATTGGAGAAGCAGAGCAGTATTAAGGGCAGGCCTATTTGATCACTCCTGGTACACAGGAAGGGTGTACAGGCCACTGGGAATTCTGGCAAATGAGGGGCAACAGAGCTTATTTTGGACACTGTCTTGGGCTACGCTAATGCTATCAAATGTCAATCCTATTGTTGACTTCATATTTGTTTTATCCTAAGCTCATATATTCATCCTCAACCCTGTTGAAAATATCTAATCCCATCACTCACTTTATTCTTTTCCTGATTTCCTAATGTCTCTATTGATATCTGCTTTCCTACATATTTTGCCCTGTGCATCATTGTGACTGACTCTTCACTTGTGTTGACATTTACATTGACTCTCTAACCAAAACCCTATTGCTAAAGAACTTTTGTTCCAAATCCTATACTCACTTTTCTTCCTAAACGTACCGACTATCTTTCTAATCCAACTGACTATAACATTTGAATGGATGTTCTCTTCTACATTCAATGATCCAAGTACAGTTCAGGTTTCTATTCAACCGGGTGAGGGAGTAGATTCTGCAGTTTGGCAATTGGGGACAGCACATTCTGGGAACAAGATTAGCAAAGAGTTCTCAAGATTTCAACAGTGTTTTGTTAAGCGTACAGAAAAACAGGAAGTGACAAGTACATATTTTATTATCCTTTCATTCCCCACTTCTTTTTCTGGCTACTTTTAATCATAAAAGTGATCGTTGTGGGGTGTCACATTCTATGTCTGCTAGTGGGGTATTACCATAATTTTAATTTGTCCAATTTGAGCTTGGAGAAAAGAAATTACATGATTGAGGATACAGGGTTTTATAGTTAGTAATACTATGAGGATTATTATTGGACCGGCCAGGGTTGATAGAAACGTAATTAACCAGGGGGACTGTATAAAAAAAGACTCAAACTACCCTTTTTGTGCCTCTCTCTCTCGTTGTTGCTCTTCAAGGCATCTTTTTAATTTACTCATAGATTTTTTTACAACTCCAGTATTGTCGACATAAAAACAACATTCTTCCCTCAATGAAGCACAAAGGCCCCCTTCTGTCATGAAAAGGAGGTCCAACCCTCGCCTTTTCTGTAAAACAACTTCAGAGAGAGAGGTTAAAGATTCCTGCAAAGCTGTGATGGAGGTTTCTAAAATCTTTAAGTTTTGATCTATTGCTGCTTCTAATTGGGTCACTTGTTGTGTCCCATGGACCAGAGCAGTGGTTCTTTTGCCCAACCCTGCAGCAACTCCTATTCGTAATAGAATGGCTAAGGTGAGGGACATATGTTCCCAGCGGAACCGGGTTGTATGTCCCCCTCTTTGATCTTCAAATGAACCTGCGTCATGATAGAGCACTCTGGGAAACATCTGCACCATTTCACAATTAATCACATCTGTTGACCATTTCATGAAAACATAAACAATGTTTAAGTATATAGAATTATACTGTTGTATGGACGGACAAGGCAAGGCACCTAAGATAGCACCAAAGACACGGAAACAGTCTTTTTTGGTTTCAACCAGATTCAGAGGGCATTGCTTCTGTTGTAATCAATTAATCCCCTGAAACCCAAGTTAAGTAGTTTCAGAATTTTGTACCCAACATGTAAATGAAGGGGCTCAGAAGTTCACAGTCTGCAGAAGTTCACAAAAAGCAGTTTTTGTTTCTGTTTTTTCCTCAGTTTGGGAAAGTTAACTTTTCAAGGACACCTGGGTGGGGGTGTCTTCCCTTCCTTTTTTTCCCCCTTCCAGCTGTTTCCATACAGCCCAGTTTGTGACTTCTTTATCTTAGAAATGTAGCCATCTCTGTGAAGCCCCAGCTCAAGGCCAGAGGCCTTTTTTTCAAATATTTTGTGAAAAACTAGTAAGGGTGTGTCTAGATCAGGAGTGCTGAATTTTTTAGCCAGTTGCCAAGGAGACCAGGGCAACACAAAAATAGGAAGTTTATCTACAGTGAACTCTTTTATAGGGACTCTTTTGCTGAAAGTCCTAAATCAGCCATGGTGAAGACTTCTGGAGAAGGTCAGTTAAGACTTTTCTGTGGGCCTGGTACAGAGGGAGACAATTTGGAAGGCAGGGATAAGAGCAGCTCTGTGGATCTGAGAATGAGGAAGGGGAGATGAAAAGAATATTGGGAGAGGGCTTTGGGATCTTAATAGCAACAAAAACTTGAGCAGTAGAACAGATAGAACAGAGGGGGAGACGGGAGTGAGTTTCCAAAAAGCCTTTGAGGGACTTTAAATTCTTAGTAACCTGTTTTTAGTGATGACAAAGCAACATTAAAGGCCATTTTCATTACATCTTGTATTAGGGTCTGAGGATTCTTCTCAGCGGGTTTGAGCTTTGCATTATGTGGTAAGAGGACTGGGTGGGACCCGGTGCGGGCACTGACAGGAGAGGAGAGGAGTGAGTGAATGGAGTGGTACCTCATTACCTGCGACCTCAGCAAGGGAGCAATGGTCTGAGAACCAGTCGATATTTGGGTTTTTGATCTAGATATTGGAGGGGAGAAATCAAGTTGCTGAGGTGGGAGTGACAGCGGAGAGTCTGGAGCACAAGGCTGAGGGTGAGCATCTATTGGAGAAGCATAGTTCAGGATGTGAGCAAAGGAGAGAGAAGGCCTCCACATAGCGGAATCTCCTTTCACCCTTTTGAGCACTTGCAGAAGTTAAAAAGGTCACACAGAATTTGAGGATCTAGAGACCCCTCTGGGGGCCATCGGTTTTGGTTATCTAATTCGTAATATGGCCAATGCTGTGTACAGAATTTGATGAGGAGTTTGGGTTCCATCTGACAGTCCCTGTATGCTCACATCCCCATGACTTACATTAGAAGTCTGCTCTCCCCCCCCACAGCCGTGACTGTTTGTGGCTTTGATAGTCTGCCGGGCAAACATAGTAATCTAGGCTAGCCAACTTGCATCTGGCTCACGTGTCCCTACATCTATAATGTTTGTTTCCATTATCTATGGTACGGAAGGGATTTAATGGAATTTTAGTGGGATCCTGTTAATCAGGGATATCCCAATAGGAAAGACCTATAGCCAGCTGACAAATGACTGGGTGGAGAGATGGCCACCAGGTTCGTAAGGGGGCTGTATTCGAGATAGGCCATACTTCGTGTACAGTAGGATTTGTGATCAGCCATCGCAGCTTAAGGGGCTGATGAGGGTTAAGACTACTGGTCGTCAAGGGGAGAATAAATATCTTCCAGGATCTTCTTTACAACCATTTGTGATGTTTCTTTTTTCTTTTTTTATATTTCTTTTTTTTTTGTGTGTGTGTGGGGAAGGCTTCAATACATCCTGAAAATGTATGTTCAAAGACTAGGAGTTATTTAAGTCCATACCTTACTGGCTTAATTTCAGTAAAGTCCACTTCCCAGAATTGTCCTCGTCTGGTTCCTCATAGGTGCTTTCCTGCAGGAAGCTTGGAAGTGTAAGCTTTAACCAATTAATGGACCTGACAGGCTTTTGTTACCCATTCAGTTATTTCCTTTTGCTGTGAGTAGGTTAGTGGAAAACTGTGTTCTTGATCCTTCACGAATGAATGCAGTTTCTTTGAACAAAGGTGAGTGAGTTGATGAACATTTGCTACTGACATAGTTAGAGCCATGATTATAGGAGTAGTTACTGAAGGATTAAAAAATTCCACTTGGGGGCCTTCAGGGTTAAAAGTTATTTTGGCCCAGAGCTTGGTGAGCAGAACTCTGCCTATCAATGGGGCCAGGCATTCTGGGATTACTAGGAAGGAGTGATGGATTTTTCCTTTTCCCTGGTCCATGGTCCTCTTAGTTGTCAAAGCCCGATATTTACTTCTGTTAGACTCTTGAATTAGAGACCTTTTATTCGGTAGAGGGCCCAATGGGCCTTATGGGCTGAGTATATTGCCCCTGTATCTACTTCAAAGTTTATTGTGTTCCCCTCCACTTCAAAAGTTACCTTGAGGTCAGGGAGAGGATCTGAGCCTGGACTTTCTTAGTATTCCTCCAGAGTCAGAATATCTGGCTGGCATGGCTCTCTCTTTCTAGGGCACTCTTTGGCCCAGTGTCCTTTTTCTTTAGAGTAGGCACATTGATCTGAGGCCAGGGGTGGCCTCTAGTGTGTGCCCAGGTATCCCTTCCTGTCTCTCTGTTTCTTAATTTCTGGCCTATTTGTTGTTGTGACCAGGACCTTAGTCAATGCCTTAGTCTGTCTTTTGTTTCTTTTATCCTCACTCAGCTCCCTTCTCTTCCTCAGTTTCTCTCTTAAAGTATACCTTCTCGGGTTCTCTGACTAAATCCCTCAAAGTCATATCTTGTAATCCATCTAAGCATTGTAACTTTCTTTTAATATCCAGGGCAGCTTTCCCAATAAAGGCCATTGTGACAGATGCCTTTTGATCCTCTGCCTGAGGATCGAAAGGAGTATGTCTCTTATATGCCTACATAATTATCTCTAGGAACATAGAGGGAGATTCATCAGGCCCTTAAATAATCTCTCTTACCTTGGCCAAATTAGTTGGTCACCTAGCGGCCACTAAGATACCCACTATTAGAGCCCGGCGATAAGTGGACAGATGCTCCCTACCTTGAAAGGTGTTGGGGTCCCAGTTGGGTCGTTTCAAGAGAAAGTCGGCTTTGAATATGTTGGGAAGTTGTGTCGGTCATGGATTTGGTCCGAGGATACTTTTTTCTAGCCTCCAGGAGGATTCTCTTTTGTTCCTCTGTCATGAAGAGAGTCCCTAGGAGTTGTTGGCAGTCATCCCAAGTAGGTTGGTGTGAAAACATCAATGACTTCACCAGACCTGAGAGCCAGGTTGGGTCCTTGGTAAAAGGGGGATTGTTATTTTTCCATTTATATAGGTCTGAAGAGGAGAAGGCCAATACTGGTAGGATTCCATTTTTTTTCCCCATGGCCATCGTCAATCATTGGCCCTTAGGGATGGAGGGAAGCAACACGGGAGTTCCAGGGTTTTCAATCATTTTCCACCGGCGAGTTCCTTTAGCAAGTCCAGCTTCCTCCAGGGGAGGAGGGGCTGTGTGTGACGCAGGGGAGTTATCTGGAGGGCCCTGGGCTGGCTTAGCATCCTCCAATTGCGGAGAGGCTGAGTCAGCAGCTGGAGAATCACTTAGAGGGTGTTGGGGGTTGTGGGACAAGGGTAGAAGATAAGGAAGGGGAGGAGAGTCCAGTAGAGTCAAATCTTGTGACTCAGGGAGAACAGAGGGTGGAGGAGGAGGAGGAGCAGAGGGGTTGAGAGATCGTGGGGGAAGGAGTAGGAACGGGGACACAGCAAGGAAAGGCTTCAACCACGGAAGAGGAGATTTGCAGAGGTCCTGCCAAGTTAAGGTATATTCCTGTTTATCAGTATGGCTATGTGGCCCTGGCTGTAAGACAATATCTTGGTCTTTTTAAATTACTGGGAAGTAGAAAGATCCTTCTAGGGGCCATCCGAATCCAAAGGTGGGCCATTCTGAGGCACACAGAGTCTGCCAGGTCCAGCGTTTTACTGAAAAAGAAACATTCTGAGCCCTTAAGCGGACTTTGGTCCATAGATCAAGGGTCAGGGACAGAGGCATTGAAGTGATCTGTCCCATAATGAAAGATACACAAACAGTAAAAGCAACGACACAGGACACAGACAAGAGAAAACAATAAAGACAGGCAATGGACGTCCAACACTGAGACCAAGACTGAGCTTGTGGCAAAACCCGATGGGCTGGCAATACCGAATCTGAAACAAAGTATCACTGAGTCGAGGGGACTATTATTCCTCGATTCCCGAGTCTTCAGTGGCGTCCTCCAGGGACTTGGCTTGTGGCTCTGTGACACGTCTGCCAGCCACCATCAAAGAGAGCTCACTTCATCGACAGCCATTTTGCCAAGCCCTAACCTGAAACCTGAAACCAGAAAGAGGCGCCTTACTTACCCTGAGAGTAGCCCATTGGGGTCTCTCGTTCACCGCTGCTGGATTTCGGTGGAACCTCCATATATAAAGATCGGAAGAGCATTGGGGGAAGAGACCACTAAGAGACTCTCTCATGCAAAAACAAAGGGTTTATTCTGGGTCCAGCATGCTGGGGCTCAGAGCTCATTTGAATAGAGCAGAGAACCCTGAGAACAGCTTAAGCAGAGCTTATATACTTTCCTTGAAGAGGGCAGGGAGGAAAGTTTATTGATGGGCCTGGGCGGGTGAGCAGTTTGCGTGCAACTGGGTGAGGGAGTACATTCTGAAGTTTGGCAGTTGGGGACAGCACATTCTGGGAAATAGTTTAGAAAACACTTCTCAAGATTTCAACAGTGTTTTATTAAGCATACAGAAAAACAGGAAGTGACAAGAATCTATTTTATTAACATTTCACTACCAACTATACTTTGCCAGATTTCCTAAAGTCTCTATTGATATCTGCATTCCTACATATTTTCCCCAGTTCATCATTGTGATTAATTCTTCACATGTGCTGACATTTACATTCACTCAATACCCGAAACCCTATAGCTAAAGAACTTTTGGTCCAAATCCTATACTCACTCTCCTTTATAAACATACCGACTATCTTCCTAATACTCCTGACTATCCATTTTGACTGGAAGTTCTCTTTGAAAATCAATCATCCAAGTTACAAGGTCCTATGCTTAATACCGCAATCAAGGGCCCAATGCCCTTCTGGGCTTCAAATCTTACCTAGATTTCTGTTTTCAGATTCATATATTTTACCTATATATTCTTGAAAATATCGCAGATTCCCAATACCATTATTCATCCAGCAGAATGATTTCTATTCCAAATCAAACCTGTTATTAACCCTAACCATACACTGTTCCCTCAATCTAACTTTAGAGAAGAGCAAGAACAGAGTTGGTCTTAAAATACAGGAATGTAGGGGATCTTCCAACTGCTGAGAAACTCAAAGGTCTATGCGCAAATGATCCCTAGAGAAGTTGTAGGCACCTATGAAGGAACTGAGAGAGCAAAAGTCATCTTTCATTGCAAACAACCTGGTCAGCATGAAGGGATGTGTCTGAATCAGCCTCTCTCTTCTTTATGTAGAGAAGGAGGACAAAACGAGGCCTCTGTGGAGAGCTGTTCCTGGTTACCAATGTTTGATATACCATTCTAACTTGTGAAAGTGTCAAAGGAATTAGGGACAGCCTCCATTTCATGGGACCTTTGGAAGCAAATGTTAGGACAACGTGCTTGCCAAGGCATTGACCTCATTCAGTTCCTGAAGGAAGTGATCTCACCTCACATTCTTGGTGATGGAACTCTGTGAACTTGGGATCCAGGCATGGAGGCACACAAATCTAGTCCCAGGCCCAGTCCCAGTGGTCTCCCTTCTTTTGATTTACCAAGGACAGAGTCAGTCTTTCTTGGTATCTACTGATGTGAGGATGGCCAAATGCCAGGAAAGCTCTGAAGAGTGGCCTTTCCTGAGTAAGCAGGAAGTGGCTCACCGCTGTCTCCTGACAACTTCACAGAGTTGGCCAAAGAAACCAGATCTGAGACAGAACAGGCCATTTGATGGGAGCATAGTATGGCCCACCAGTCAGAGGTCACACCCGATAGTCAGAGACCTACTTTGGGAAAGGTGGTGACTTTGTGGGTGTGAGTGTGTGTTTGTGATTTTGTCTCATGTTTTGAGAATAGGTAGGAAAGGCAGTTTGTTTGGTTAGGAGTGGACGATTTCTAACAAGTGATTTGACAAGGCGAGTGTTTTTAAGTCTGTGTATCCCACTGTGTCCATGGTTGTAGACATTAGAAAAGAGAATGCATCAAAGGATGTGTCCAGGCTAGTAGAAAGCTTACCAGAATTCTTTCTGCCCAATGTATGAAAGGAATGCGGCTTGCCTTATGGATGGGTAACACCTGCTATCTTCCTAAGTTCCTGTTTTCTTCCTGAATTCTGGCCACTCTCCAGAATAGGCTCATGATTTTGTGACCAAGATATGTACCACCTCCAAGCTCTGTGACATGGCCATGTACTGGATAGCTGAAGGGAATGGTGAGCATCTCAGAAAATTCAGATATCAGTGTGACCAGGAAAGTCTCAGTGGAGAAACACTGCTTTGGGCCATTTGCTAACCTATTGTTCTGTTCCCCTGAATGTCAGGAAGGTCTTTGCCTCAGGCCACCCCTTTGTGAAGCCTAAAGAAAACAGTTTTCAAATGGAAATGAATGGGCATCACCTGTGGCTCTTTGCTTAATTCCTTTGGAAAGGGATGTGTCTGAATCAGCCTCTTGGCCCTGTGTGAGGTTGTGGCTTAGATTCTCAGCACCTGGTGGATGTAAAGAGAGATCCCATGTGTGCATACAAAACCAAAATGGCCAAAAAGCAGTCCTTGTGGATGAAGTCTGTCGCCTTCCTCTTTAAAGTTCTTGAACTCCATCAAGTGTGAATAGGGATTCTTTGGGTCAAATGGGTTCTTCAAAGACCTGCAGAGGTGCTTGTGATTTCTCATGACTGCAAATCACATAAAAATATATACCTGACACTCAGTTTTCCACAAATTGGAGAATCATAGAAGTATTAACGTCTAGCATATTTGATCACTCCTGTTTCACATGAAGGGTGTCCAGACCACCCTGAATTTACGCCAATGAGGGGCAAGGGAGTTATTTTGGACACTCTCTTGGACTCCGCCACTCATGGAAACCTTCCGCCAGAGGTTGTAATTAGTGTCTATATGGAAGAAGATGAGGGCCATATGGGAGGGTTTTGGTTTTAAATTTGGTCATTTGTGTCCAGTATGAAGACATGACCTGGACCACCTGGGCTTGAACTCTGGTGTGATTCCCCTTAGAGACTGAATTCAGAGAAGTACTGCCATGAATTTTGTTGGGATTTCAGGAGTCCACCCATGAGAATCACCCTTGGAAACTGAGATCTAGGCCCAGGGTGGCTTTCCACAGAGCCCTGGGTATCTCAGCCAGGATATCACATGATTTAATTCTGAAAGACTTGGCAGCCATATTTGAGAGTCACAACACCCATGGACGTCACATTGTAGACCTCAATGGGCCTGGCTTCATGTGACATTTTGGCCACTCTTTGGGAAGCCTTGCCTGTGAGAGTTCTACAGAGCATTCATTGAAATGAGCTTCCTCACCATTTAATGGTTCCTGAATGAATTGAAACCCACAGTGCCTGCAACGTCATCCTTGAAAAATGCCTAGATAAATACCATGAAATTTTTGAAATTCCCATGACCAGGTGGCACTGGAGAAACTTTGGATGTCCTGTTGCTGATCGTAAAAATGCAAGACAGTGCCTTGATTGACTGGGTTTCATGAAAATGGTGTAGAACAGTGATGCCAGTATGTTGGAACCTGGTGAGTAGTGGGCCTAGAGCAGTGGTAGGCAGATGTGTGATAAAAAATTTGTGGTGGGGCCATGTGGATCTGCCATTGGCTTCCAAATGGCTTGTGACTGACATGGTGCAACCAGCAGACCCTTCCATGTAAAGGCTTCTTGTTATATGGAGATGTTTCCGGGCAATGTTCAGAATCAGGTTGCTATGGACATGTGGCCAAGCTATGTGGGATAGAAGCCTGGTTGGTGCATTCTCCTGCAGACCCTGACCAACCACACATGACAGAATTGCCTCCAGAACTGTGTCCCAGTTGAACTTCTTTTATTTCATGAAGCAAATGCCAAAGTCCCAGTGCAGCAGCAAGAAACACCACGAAAAGTGGAGGATGACCAAATGGCTTCCCAGTCCACATGGGAATACCCTTAGCCCCCAGTGGCCACAGTTTACTTACAAAGAGAGAATTCAGCACTGCTGCCTCATGTTCATTGGAAAATAAGAAATCATGTCCTCCAGGTCACATAGATGCAGACACAGCTTTGATGGTCTCACTAGAAAGAAGCTAAAGCTCCTGACAAAAACATATATTTCAAGTGCCCAAACTCAGAGGCAGTTTCTCAAGAAGTATTTAGGCCAGCAGAGCTCCATATATATGGAGTGTTTATCCTGTCCCATACTAGGAAAACTCCTCTACCACTTCCAAGGTTGTAAACTCCTGAGCATATTATTCACAGATTTTATTAGTCTACTCCTCTAATTGTGTCTTACTTTGGGGGAAGGAAATGTCAAGGAATTGTTCTGGATGAGAGTGGGAAGATTTTGTTTAGCACATATTTGCATACACATTGGATTCATTTTTCTATTTTACATTTGATATACTGAATCCCTGACACTAACACATACCCTACTAGATTCTGAATACTAATCCTAATATGATGGAGAAAAATAACCGAAACAGAATAGAAATACAAGCAGTTCAGAGGAGGCACGTTGTATACTTGGACTTGCTTTTTGCATTATATAGGGTAGGAGTTATAAATCTAGTAATTTTTTGTTGAAATAGTTTTCCATGTGCTTTTAAAGTTAACAAATATGTGAATTCCTGTCTCCCTTTCTCTGTATTCTATTCAGCACATGTATTTTTATATGCACATATAGAATCCTACCTGGTATCACACGTACATTCTTGTGAGTTACATAACTTGGCAGATACAAAGTGTGAGAAGAGATCACTCCTCCTAAACGCTGTTTGAACTGAAAATTCAAACTATGGGTGAGCTTCCTAGGTGAAAAAAGTTATACATAAATCCATATGCAGTAAAATGAATATTTTTGGATCTGTGGATAATATGTATTTCACGGTGTAATTCGATTGGCATATATATTGCTAATTTTTAAAATCTGTGTGTGGTTATATATATATATATATATATATATATATATATATATATATATATATATATTCTCTCCAGATATTTCAAAAATATTTAATATATGTGTCTTATTATACACTCCCTAAATTCATTCATGAATATGTATGTGGATTTATAAAAAACTTTTCACAAGAGTATTCTCAGAAATATTCATTCACCTGATATACGTATTTTTTTCCTAGTATTGAAAACTAACTTCAGTGAATGGTGCATATGAATCCTAATATTTCTACAGTAACTGATCCAGTTTCACATCAATGCAAGTAGATTCCTATGGGACATGATAAGTATTTTGAAGTTCATTTTTATTTCAACACTGGTACATTACTATTTCTTCTGTTTATGCACATTATAGGATATATATTTCATCCACAAGTTCACAAATTTATAGACATATATTTCACTTTCAATCACTTTCTGCTTCAGAAAACATGTGTTCCGCCATGTTTCAAACTGGTCTTTTCATGATACTTCTTTCAAAACACATTATTTTTGATTTCCAAAATCACTTTTGAAGCAAAACTCACACTCTCTTCATGATAAACCATAAGCCTAGGATTACAATTAGACGTATAACTAGTTGTTATGAATGATTCTATATCAATATATGATTTCTTGAGAGGCAAGATGGCCGCAAAGGGAGTGCAGTAACTCCGTGTACTGCGTCACTGTGAGGGAAAATGACGAGTTAGAACGGCTAAAAGCTATCTTGTTAGGAATTTCCAGCAAAATTGGGGTGCTCCAAAACCTAGTGGAAGGATTTTCATCGCATGAGGATCAGCTTCAGGGGCTCAAATGCGAGCGATCTGTCCGTCTGCATGGAGCGCTGCTTGTTCGGCAGATCACCCCATGGCTGGAGTCTGCGGCGCGCGCTGGGAAACGACAGGCTGGTGGCACAGAGATACAGCGATCCTGATTCTGTGAGCTCCTGCCAGCTAGGCATTTGCTGAGCTCGGAGCTAAATTCTGGGTTGGAGACGGGGAAAAGAAACGGTCCAGTTTGGTTCTCCACACCGGTCAGACCACGGAGGAAGCCAGCGGCCACCATCTTGGAGAGCTGACGTCACCATCCTTGTTTTCGACTGTTTGCAGCTCTTTCAGCTATAGAACAGGTAATTTCAGGCTGACAATTGTCTGCATCTCGCAGACAAATTGCTCAGACTTAGTGCTAAATAACCCGCGGAAACTGCTTCTTGGAGCCTGCTCCTATCAGAACACGCACCGAGCCCGGAGTGTCGGAGTTCCGGCTCCCGGAGCTGCTCTGGCCCAGGGCTATAGAACCCGCAGAAACTGCTTCTTGGAGCCTGCTCCTGTCGGAGCATGCACCAAGTCCGGAGAGGCCGAATTCTGGCTCCCGGAACTGTTTTGGCCCGGTGATAAAGAACCCGCGGAAACTGTTTCTCGGTCCGGGTCCTGCTGAATACTGTGGAGGCCAGAGGGGCCGAACAGAGCCGCCGCCCGGGCCCGGAACAGGTCCAGCGACCTGCTGGCGTGGTAGTCAAGAAAACCCGGAGGCAGCGCTGGCACAGGAGCCGGCGGGAGCTGCGCAGCGCGGGACTCCCAGCTACCGCTCCCACCAGTGCTGACAACTTAGGTCTCTTGCACCAGATACGGGGGCGTGGCTACCAGAAGGTAAGCAAATTGGCTGGGGGTTCTCAGCCCCAAGCTCTACAAACTTAGGGCCTGAGGGAGGCCAACAAGAAGAGTGTGCCCAGGCACTAATGAAACAGCTGCTCCACGCGTGTGCAAGGTAGGCGGACCTGTGAACACCGACAAAACAGGCCCAGTGAACCGCCAGACACATCCCTCCGGTTGGGGGAGGGGCAGAGCCGCCGGGCGCCTGCAAGGTAGGCGGACCCGCGACCCACCAGCAGAAAAGGCACAGCAATCCACATAGCGGCATAGCCACCCCCCGAGCCTACAAGGTAGGCAGACCTGTGACCTACCGGCAGGTCATGCCCAAAAACCTGCGGAGGGGCACAGCTGCCCCACGTGCCTGCTAGGTAGGCTGAACCGTGACCACCAACAGAACAGGCCCAGCGGCCGGCCAGACACATCGCCCCGCCCAGGTTGGGGGAGGGGCAGAGCCGCCGGGCGCCTGTGAGTTAGGCATACCTGCGAATCACCAGCAGATCACGCCCAGCAACTGCGGAGCAGCAGAGCCACCCCCGGACCTGCAAGGTAGGCACACTTGCCACCCACCGGCAGGTCAGGCCCAACAAACTGCGGAGGGGCACAGCTGCCCCACGAGCCTGCTAGGTAGGCAGAACCCTGACCACCGACAGAACAGGCCCAGAGGCCGGCCAGATACATCGCCCCGCCCCGGTTGGGGGAGGGGCAGAGCAGCCGGGCGCCTGCAAGGTCGGCAGACCTGTGACTCACCAGCAGATCTTGCCCAGCAACTGCGGAGCGGCAGAGCCACCCTCGGGCCTGCAAGATAGGCGCACTTGCCACCCACCGGCAGGTCAGGCCCAAGAAACTGCAGAGGGGCACAGCTGCCCCACGAGCCTGCTAGGTAGGTAGAACCCTGACCACCAACAGAACAGGCTCAGAGGCCGGCCAGACACATTGCCCCACCCCGGTTGGGGGAGGGGCAGAGCCGCCGGGCGCCTGCAAGTTAGGCAGACCTGCATCTCACCAGCATATCAGGCCCAGCAACCCGCGGAGCGGCAGAGCCACCCCCGGGCCTGCAAGGTAGGCGCACTTGCCACCCACCGACAGGTCAGGCCCAGCAACTCTCAGAGAGACACAGCTGCTCCACGCGCGTGCAATGTAGGCGGAACCGTGACCACCGACAAAAAAGGCCCAGTGGACCGCCAGACACATAGCTCCGGTTGGGGGAGGGGCAGAGCCGCCGGGTGCCTGCAAGGTAGGCGGACCCGCGACCCACCAGCAGAACAGGCACAGCAATCCACAGAGCGGCAGAGCCACCCCCCGAGCCTACAAGGTAGGCAGACCTGCGACCCACCGGCAGGTCAGGCCCAAAAACCTGCGGGGACACAGCTGCCCCACGTGCCTGCTAGGTAGGCTGAACCGTGACCACCAACGGAACAGGCCCAGCGGCCGGCCAGACACATTGCCCCGCCCCGGTTGGGGGAGGGGCAGAGCCGCCGGGCGCCTGCATGTTAGGCAGACCTGCAACTCACCAGCAGATCAGGCCCAGTGACCCGCGGAGCGGCAGAGCCACCCCTGCGCCTGCAAGGTAGGCACACTTGCCATCCACCGGCAGGTCAGGCTCAGCAACTCTCAGAGGGACACAGCTGCTCCACGCGCGTGCAATGTAGGCGGAACCGTGACCACCGACAAAACAGGCCCAGTGGCCCGCCAGATACATCACCCCAGTTGGGGGAGGGGCAGAGCCGCCACCAGCACCTTTTAGGGAGACAGACCTGCAACCGACAGACAGAACAGGCCTAGTGGCCAGCGGAGGGGCAAAACCGCTGCTCACTCCTGCAAGGTAGGCGGACCTGTGACCACCGAAAGAACAGGCCCATCGAAAGTACAGGCACAGCGGCCTCCTGGCATGGTAGGCACATTGCCTCAATTGAAGGAGGGGCAGAACCACCGCCAAAGCCTGCAAGGGAGACGATGCAGCTATACAAAAGCAATATAAATATAAAGGGGGAAAAATCAATAACACAACAGTTTCACCAAGCAGAAAGTAACGCGATCAGTATGAAAAGAAAAGGAAAAAAAGGACCACAAGCAATGCAGGTCAATTCAACTTTAGAAGAGGTAATATCTGCAGCAGATGGAATGTCAGATAAAGAATTCAGGATATACATGCTTCAGATGATCTGGAGTCTCAAGGAAGACATTAGACAGCAAAATCAGACAATGAAAGACCACTTCGACCACTTCGACAATGAATTACATAAACAAATCCAAGAAGCAAAAGATCAATTATTCAGGGAGATAGAGGTTATAAAAAACAAACAAACAGAAATCCTGGAAATGCAGGAAACAATAAACCAACTTAAAAACTCAATTGAGAATACTACAAGCAGAGTAGAACACTTAGAAGATAGAACATCAGACAATGAAGACAAAGTATTTCAACTGGAGAAGAACATAGACAGCTCAGCAAAGCTGTTAAGAAACCATGAGCACAACATTCAAGAAATATGGGATAACATAAAGATACCAAACTTAAGAGTCATTGGGATACAGGAAGGTATTGAGGTCCAAACCAAAGGAATGAGCAATCTATTCAACGAAATAATACGAGAAAACTTCCCAGACTTGAAGAATGAGACAGAATCCCAAATCCTAGAAGCCTACAGGACGCCGAATGTGCAAAATCATAAGAGATCCACACCTAGACACAATATAATGAAGATGCCCAACATACAGAATAAGGAGAGAATTTTAAAAGCTACAAGAGAAAGGAAGCAGATTACATTTAGGGGTAAACCAATCAGGATAACAGCTGATCTTTTAACACAGACTCTGAAAGCTAGAAGATCCTGGAATAACATATTTCATACACTAAAAGAAAATGGGTTCCAACCAAGAATTGTGTATCCCGTGAAATTAAGCTTCAGGATGGAGGATGAAATTAAAACCTTCCATGATAAACAAAAGTTAAAAGAATTTGCAGCTAGAAAACCATCTCTTCAAAACATCCTCGGCAAAATATTACAGAAAGAGGAAATGGAAAATGTCAATGAAAACCAACAGCGGGAGGTAGTACAGTAAAGGGGGGGGGATAATCAAAGAGGAAAACAAACCATGTTTAGTAACATAAATAAACCAATATGGCTGGAAGAACACCCATATCTCAATAATAACCCTAAATGTTAATGGCTTAAACTCACCAATTAAGAGACACAGGCTAGTAGAATGGATCACAAAACAAGACCCAACAATATGCTGCCTTCAGGAGACGCATTTGATAGGAAAAGACATACTTAGACTGAAGGTGAAAGGTTGGGAAAAATCATATCACTCATATGGACTTCGGAAACAAGCAGGAGTGTCCATATTCATATCAAATAAAATAGATTTCAAGCCAAAGTTAATCAAAAGGGATGAAGATGGACACTACATACTTCTCAAGGGAACCATACACCAACAAGACATAACAATCATAAATATATATGCCCCAAACAATGGTGCAGCTATGTTCATCAAACAAACACTTCTCAAGTTCAAGAGTCTAATAGACCACCATACAATAATCATGGGAGACTTCAACACACCTCTCTCACCACTGGACAGATCTTCCAAACAAAAGTTGAATAAGGAAACTATAGAGCTCAATAACACAATTAATAACCTAGACTTAATTGACATATATAAAATATACCACCCAACATCAAGCATTTACACTTTTTTCTCAGCAGCACATGGATCCTTCTCAAAAATAGATCATATATTATGTCACAGGGCAACTATTACACAATATAAAGGAGTAGAGATAATACTATGCATCTTATCTGATCATAATGGAATGAAATTGAAAATTAATGATAAAAGAAGTAAGGAAAAATCATGCATCACTTGGAGAATGAACAATAGGTTACTGAATGATCAATGGGTTATAGAAGACATCAAGGAGGAAATTAAAAAATTCTTAAAGATAAATGAAAACACAGACACAACATATTGGAATCGATGGGACACATTGAAAGCAGTTCTAAGAGGAAAATTTATTGCTTGGAGTTCATTCCTTAAAAAAAGAAAAAACCAACAAATAAATGATCTAATACTTCAACTCAAAATCCTAGAAAAAGAAGAGAAAAACAACAGCAAAAGAAGTAGAAGACAAGAAATAATTAAAATCAGAGCTGAAATTAATGAAATCGAAATGAAAGAAACAATAGAAAAAATTGACAAAACTAAAAGTTGGTTCTTTGAAAAAATAAAAAATATCGACAGACCCTTAGCCACGCTAACGAAGAGAAGAAGAGAGAGAACTCATATTACCAGCATACGGGATGAAAAAGGCAATATCACAACAGACACTTCAGAAATACAGAAGATTATCAGAAATTATTTGGAATCCTTATACTCCAACAAAATAGAAGATAGTGAAGGCATCGATAAATTTCTTAAGTTATATGATTTGCCCAGATTGAGTCAGGAGGATATTGACAACCTAAACAGACCAATATTAATTGAGGAAATAGAAGATACCATCAAAAGACTACCAACTAAGAAAAGCCCAGGACCGGATGGGTATATAGCAGAGTTTTACAAAACCTTTAAAGAGGAACTAATACCAATACTTTTCAAGCTATTTCAGGAAATAGAAAAAGAGGGAGAACTTCCAAATTCATTCTATGAGGCCAACATCACCCTGATTCCTAAATCAGACAAAGACACTTCAAAGAAAGAAAACTACAGACCAATATCTCTAATGAACCTAGATGCAAAAATCCTCAATAAACTTCTGGCGAACCGGATACAAAAACATATCAAAAAAATTGTGCAACATGATCTGGTAGGATTTATCCCTGGGATGCAAGGTTGGTTCAATATACGGAAATCAATAAATGTTATTCACCACATCAATAGGCTTAAAAATAAGAACCATATGATCATCTCGATAGATGCGGAAAAAGCATTCGACAAAGTAGAGCATCCCTTTATATTCAAAACTCTAGAAAAACTAGGGATAACAGGAACATACCTCAATATTGTAAAAGCAATCTATGCTAAGCCTCAGGCTAGCATCATTCTGAATGGAGAAAAACTGAAGGCATTCCCTCTAAAATCTGGAACAAGACAGGGATGCCCTCTCTCACCACTTCTGTTCAACATAGTTCTCGAATCACTGGCCAGAGCAATTAGACAGACGAAAGAAAATAAAGGCATAAAAATAGAAAAGAAGAACTCAAATTATCACTATTTGCAGATGACATGATTCGATACCTAGCAGACCCAAAAGGGTCTACAAAGAAACTATTAGAGCTAATAAATGAATTCAGCAAAGTGGCAGGCTATAAAATCAACACGCATAAATCAAAGGCATTCCTGTATAATCAGCGACAAATCCTCTGAAATGGAAATGAGGACAACCACCCCATTCACAATATCCTCAATAAAAGTAAAATACTTGGGAATCAACCTAACAAAAGAGGTGAAAGATAATACAATGAAAACTACAGAACCCTAAAGAAAGAAATAGAAGAAGATCTTAGAAGATGGAAAAATATACCCTGTTCATGGATAGGTAGAAGTAACAACATCAAAATGGCGATATTACCAAAAGTTCTCTATAGGTTTAATCCAATGCCAATCAAAATCCCAATGGCATTTCTTGTAGAAATAGAGAAAGCAATCATGAAATTCATATGGAAAAATAAAAGACCCAGAATAGCAAAAACAATGCTAAGCAGGAAGTGTGAATCAGGCGGGATAGCTATACCAGACTTCAAACTATACTACAGAGCAATAGTAACAAAAACACCATGGTACTGGTAACAAAACCGGTGACTGGACCAATGGTACAGAATAGAGGACACAGAAGCCAATCCACAAAACTACAACTATCTTATATTCGATAAAGGGGCTAAAAGCATGCAATGGAAGAAGGATAGCATCTTCAACAAATGGTATTGGGAAAACTGGAAATCCATTTGCAACAAAATGAAACTGAATCCCTTTCTCTCGCCATGCACAAAATTTAACTCAAAGTGGATCTAGGAACTTGATATCAAATCAGAGACATGGCATTTGATAGAAGAAAAAGTTGGCTATGATCTACATACTGTGGGGTCGGGTTCCAAATTCCTCAATAGGACACCCATAGCACAACAGTTAATAACTAGAATCAACAAATGGGACTTACTCAAACTAAAAAGTTTTTTCTCAGCAAAAGAAACAATAAGAGAGGTAAATAGGCAGCCTACGTCCTGGGAACAAATCTTTACTCCTCACACCTCAGACAGAGCCATAATATCCAGAATATACAAAGAACTAAAAAAATTAGACAATGAGATAACGAATAACCCAATCAACAAATGGGCCTAGGACCTGAACAGAAATTTCTCAGAGGAGGACATACAATCAATCAACAAGTATATGAAAAAATGCTCACCATCTCTAGCAGTCAGAGAAATGCAAATCAAAACCACCCTAAGATACCATCTCACTCCAGTAAGATTGGCAGCCATTAGGAAGTCAAACACCATCAAGTGCTGGCGACGATGTGGGGAAAAGGGTACTCTTGTACATTGCTGGTGGGACTGCAAATTGGTGCGGCCAATTTGGAAAGCAGTATGGAGATTTCTTGGAAAGCTCGGAATGGAACCACCATTTGATCCAGCTATTCCCCTACTCGGTCTATTCCCTAAAGACCTAAAAAGAGCAGACTATAGGGACACTGCTACATCCATGTTCATAGCAGCACAATTCACAATAGCAAGACTGTGGAACCAACCTAGATGCCCTTCAATAGACGAATGGATAAAAAAATGTGGCATTTATACACAATGGAGTATTACTCTGCATTAAGAAATGACAAAATCATAGAATTTGGAGGGAAATGGATGGCATTAGAGCAGATTATGCTAAGTGAAGCTAGCCAATCCCTTAAAAACAAATGCCAAATGTCTTCTTTGATATAAGGAGAGTAACTAAGAACAGAGTAGGGACAAAGAGCATGAGAAGAAGATTAACATTAAACAGGGATGAGAGGTGGGAGGGAAAGGGAGAGAGAAGGGAAATTGCATGTAAATGGAAGGAGACCCTTAGGGGTATACAAAATTACATACAAGAGGATGTGAGGGGAAAGGAGGAAAATATAAGGGGGAGAAATGAACTACAGTAGAGGGGGTAGAGAGAGAAGAGGGGAAGGGAGGGGGGAAGGGGGATAGTAGAGGATAGAAAAGGCAGCAGAATACAACAGACACCAGAATGGCAATATGTAAATCAATGGTTCTGCAACTGATGTGATTCTGCAATCTGTATATGGGGTAAAAATGGGAGCTCATATCCCACTTGAATCAAAGTGTGAAATATGATATATCAAGAACTATGTAATGTTTTGAACAACCTACAATAAAAATTAATTAAAAAATATATGATTTCTTATATATTTTCAGATATCAATTCAATACACTATTTAAAGGGGAACCAGTTATATTATTTATTAACTGTATGATCTATTCATGCATTATCTCTATATTCATAGACACATGGTACACCTATTTTTACCCTCAATACTAATTTATACGTTTTCAAAATATTCCTCAAAAAATGGTGGAAGAAATACTCATGTCACCTGATCTATGTATACATTTTATCACAGTAATATTCTGGACAAAAAAATCAAAGGTCACCCTTAAGTTTGTACCAAAGCCTAAATGGAAAGTGAGCATGGATTACTAAAACCTTCCATGTCCAGGTGGCCTAATGCTCTCAAATGTCAATCTTATTGGTGACTACATTTTTGTTTCTTCCTAAGATTATATATTCAACCTCAAGCCTGTTGAAAATGTCGAATCCTATCACTCACTTTATACTTTGCCTGATTTAGTAATGTCTCTATTTATATCTATTTTCCTACATATTTTCCCCTGTTCATCATTGTGACTGACTCTTCACTTGTGCTGACATTTACATTCACTGTTTACCTGAAACACTATTGCTTAAGAACTTTTGGTCTAAATCCTATTCTCACTCTTCTTTGTAAACCTACTGACTATCTTCCTAATCCTACCAACTATCCCTTTTTGAGTGGATGTTCTCTTCGACATTCAATCATCCAAGGTACAAGCTCCTATGCCATTGTATATAGATTTATCTGAGGGTCTCCTTTCACTTCCAAGCAATTTCCCTTAAATAATTCAAAGCTAAGTGTACCAATTAAGGGCCCAATGCCCTTCTGGACTTGATATCTTCCATAGATTTTTGTTTTTATACTTATATTTCACCTATATATTCTTGTAAATATCATAGTTTCCCAATACCATTATTCGTCATGCAGAAGGATTCCTAACCCCAAATTGAACATGTTACTAACCCAAAACCATACATTGTTCTCTCAATCGAACTTTACAGAACAGCAGGGACAGGGTTGCTCTTAAAATACAGGAATGTAGGGCATGTTCCACCTGTTGAGAACATCAAAGGTCCATGCAGAAATGATCCCTTGAGAAGATGTAGGCAGCTACGAAAGACCTGAGAGAGAAAAGTCATCTTCTATGGCAAACAACCTTGTCAGCATGAAGGGATGTGTATGAATCAGCCTCTCTCTTCTTAATGTAGAGAAGATGGACCAAAACAGTGCTAGGTGGAGAGCTGTTCCCGGGTGCCCATGGTTTATATACCATTCTAACTTGTGAAAGTGTCACAGGAAGTAGGGGCAGCCTGCATCTCATGGGACTCTTGAAAGCAACTGTTAGGACAAAGTGGTTGTCAAGGCAATGACCTCATTCAGTTTCTGGAGAAGTGATCTACCTCACTTCGTTGGTGATGGAACTCTCTTAACTTGGGATCCAGGAAGCCAGGCACCCGGAGCCAGTCCAGTCCCAGACCCAGTAGGCTCACTTGTTTGAATTTACCAAGGAGAGTGTCAGTCTTTCTTGGTACCTACAGATGTGAGGATGGCCAAATACCAGGAGAGCTCTGCATAGGGGCCTTTCCTGAGAAAGTAGGTAGTGGTTCACCGCAGGCTCCTGACAACTTCACAGAGTTGGCCAAGGAGACCAGATCTGAGATAGGACAGGCCATTTTGGGGGAACATAGTATGGCCCACCACTCAGAGGAAACTCCGGATAGTCACAGAGTTACATGGGGGAAGGAGGTGTCTTTGTGGGTGTGGGTGTGATTTTGTGTTTTTGTCTCATGATCTGAGAATAGGTAGGGAAGACGGTTTGTTTGATTTGGAGTGGTCTTCTTCTAGTAAGTCGTTGGACAAGGCAAGTGTTTCTATGTCTGTGTATCCCACTGTGTCCGTGGTTGTAGACATTAGAAAATAGAATGCAACAATTGATATGTCCTGTATAGTAGAAAGATTCCCGGCATTCATCCTGCCCAATTTATGAATGGACTGCAGCTTGCCTTATCCATGGGCAACACCTGCTACCTTCCTAAGTTCCTGTTTCTTCCAGAATTCTCACCACTCTCCAGAATAGTCTCATGGTTTTGTGTCCAAAATATGTACCACCTCCAAGCTCTGTGACATTGCCATGTCCTGGATAGCTGAAGGGAATGGCGAGCATCTCAGAAAACACAGATATCAGTGTGACCAAGAAAGTCTCAGTTGAGAAACCATGCTTTCGGCCTTTTGCTTATCAATTGTTCTGTTTCCCTGAATGTCAGGAAGGTCTTTGCCTCAGGCCACCCCTTTGTGAAGCCTCTTGGCCCTGTGTGAGGTTGTGGCTTAGATTCTCAGCACCTGATGGATATAAACAGAGATCCCATGTGTGCATCCAAAACCAAAATGGCCAAAAGAGCAGTTATTGTGAATGAAGTCTCTCGCATTCATTTGTAAGGTTCCTGACCACCATCAAGTGAGAATACGGATCCTTTGGGTCAAATGAGTTATGCACAGCCCTGCAGAGGCTAGCCCATAGGTTTTTGGGTTTTCTCATGGCTCCAAATCATATAAAGAATCTATACCTGACAGTCAGTAGGCCTCAAATTGGAGATGCAGAGAAGTATTAACAGCTAGCCTATCTGATCACTCCTGGTTCACTGGATGGGTGTCCAGGCCACCTTGACTTTAGGCAAATGAGGGGCAAGGGAGCTTATTTTTGACACTGTCTTGGGCTGCACCCCTCATGAAAAACTCCAGCCAGAGGTTATGATAAGTGTCTATATGGAATAAGATGAGGGCCATGTGGGAGTGTTTGGTTTTAATTGTGGTCATTTGTTTGGCGGTTGGAAGAGATAACTGGATCCACCTGGGCTTGAACTCTGGCATGATTCCTCTTAGAGACTGAGTTCTGGAATTTACCTCAAAGAAGTATTGCCATGAAATGTGTTGGGATTTTAGGAGGCCACGCATGAGAAGCGCCCTTGAAAACTGAGATCGAGTACCAGGGTGTCTTTCCACAGTGCAGTGAGAATCTCAGCCAGGATATCACATGATTTTATTCTGAAAGACTTGGCAGCCATAGTTGAGAGTCTAAACACATATGGAACTCATATTGTAGACCTCAATGATCCTGGCTTCATGTGACCTTTTGGCCACTCTTTGGGAAGCCTTGCCTGTGAGATTTCTCCAGAGTTTTAATTTAAATGAGCTTTCTCACCACATAATGGTTCCTGCATTAATTGAAACGTACAGTGACTCCAACTTCATCCTTCAAAAATGTCTAAATAAATACCATCAAATTTTTGAAATTCCCATGACCAGGTGGCACTGGAGAACCTTTGGATATCCTGTTGCTGATCATGAGTGAAATAATTCCCCACGCAATGACACTTCACCGGGAGAATTCCAATTTTATTGCTCAAAGCTGTGTGCTTATATAGAACTAAGGGGGAGATGGTAGGGCTTAGATAAATGGCAGCAACCCGTTTATTGGCAAGTTCTTTCAGATATCAGCTCCAGAGCCCAGGAATTAGTTCTCATTCGGGCTAAGGTTCCCCACAAGTGAGATTTGAAATTGGCGCTGACGTGAGAGTTCACAAGGGTGGGAACTTTTTGCGCCACTGCAGAAATGAAGAAGGTAGGAAGAAGAAGTCCTTAGGCGCCATGTTGAGGTTTTTCTCTGGGGTATGGCTGCCATTTATTCTTTTCCCAACATTCCACCCTTTTTGTTTTCTTAGGAAGTGGGGCGTCATTTGTCAGATCCGGCTGCTTCCTGCTGTGTGGGGGTGGTGTGGGGCCTAGAAAGAGAAGTGGAGGAATGCTCAGGGAGCAGGTTTGGGATTATCATGGCAGCCAGAAATAAAACCCAGTGGCTATAGACAGCTACTTTCGTAGGGGTGAAGTCAATGAATGTTCCCTGAAGCCAAAGTTGTCGATGGCATGGAACTAGTCCTGGATGGAAGAGATTGTTGGTATCAGCCACTGGTCCTGTAACAGAGACTCTAGGAAATACTGGAAGCATTGCCTGGACATGGCGTCACCAGCACCTGAAGAAGATCAGAGCAAATAAAAACAGAATGAAGATAAAAATTAAAGGAAATGTCATTTTTTGGCAGAAGTTCCATGTTGGGGGACTGACATAGAAGAGGCCAAGGGCCATGAGAAATCTTAGAAGGTGGTAAAGACTCATGAATCCAGGATGGCAGATTAAGAGGTTCTCAGAGCTCGTTGTCTCCCGCTGTCTGATACCCATTGCATTCCATCATGCCTGGTAGTGAGCTTCATCACTGAGTTACTGTTCTCTTGGAGATGTTGGGGGTTCATCGGTCATCAGAGGCTGGTAGTGCCTAAGCAAAAGCTGGTTGAAAGTTTGATTAGGAATTTTTTGCAGTTGGGTTTGAAGGCACTTCATTTTGCAGGGCAAGAGAGCACAAAAAAGAAGCATCCCAATAAGGGGTCCCAAGATATGTAGTAAGTACATGGCAAGATAGGATTGGAAGAACCCCATGATGGGATTGGAGGAGGTATGTTTGAGCAATTGGGTCGATAATTCCTGCAATTTAACAACATTTTTTTTTATTAGCCCAGATTCATTAACATAATACCAAAATTCCTCTCTGAGGAATAGGCATGTAACCCCTTTTTCTGCAGTGAGAAGATCAATTGCCCTTTGGTTCTGTAAAGCCACTTGTGCCAATGATGTAACCTGCCGCTGCAAGGAACCCAGAGACTCAGCCATGGTATTGAGTGTTTCCTGCAGTTTTTGTTGAAGGTCATTGGATGCCCATAGAGCATGACCTATAGCTCCACCAGAGAGTCCGAGACTCGTCACTGAGGTTGTTAAAATGAGGCCTAGCAGAACCGGCAGAAAGACTACCCTACGGGTGCAGGAAGGTAGGGCCAACTGTCAGAATTCGGTGGGAGTATACAAAGATAGCTGAGGAACTACAGTAACCAAGAAACAGGTGCCAGAGACATTGATCGTTGAGGTACTTAAAGACCCATTACACCAGAGGAAATGTTCAGGTTGCCTAAACACAGGGCTCTATGGGGTGTTGTAGCTCAAGGAACAAACGGGTAAAGGATTCATTATTGGCAGGTGGAAACAGATGAAAGGAAATAAAGTATTGGTGGAATAACTTTCCCACAGTGGGATACGTGTCACATGTAGGGGTTGTCCTTTTTAGAGAAATTGTAGGGTTTTGCTGGAATATTTTCTGCCGCTAATGGGACTGCTGCTAGAAGTGGACGACTAAGTGAAGCACAGAGAAAGCACTGAGAAGTAGGCACAGAAAGAGGGGTGGAGTTTAATAATCAAAACGTTTGGTGTAGCAAATTGAGCCATGTGGGAGGGGGACCTGAGGGGGTTGAAGGCTCTGAATCCTCTTTGGATGAGCTATGGATACGATCTCGAAGTTTTGATTCTGAGTCCTTAATGTGTTCGACTACCTGGATGGTTGCCTTAGGTGGCGTAATCAGGGTGCGGCCAATAGTCATCCACCCTGTGGGTCTGACTGAGATTGTCTGAGCATAGACAGCAAACTCAACATAGCCCCAACGTTTGGCCTTGGGGTCAGGTTTATCTAAAGTATACCATCCATTGTTATTGGATGAAGAGCCTTTATGCCACTTTATGTAACTAGAAGTCCACCCTTCAGGGTAACCGAGTGAGTGGTAAGAATAGCTACCACGTTTATCATGGAACCTGCATGACCAATAGGGGCACCCATTATATATCTCAGGCCACCAATGACAATAATCTTTTGTTTGATCAAAAAGGAAGCAAATGAAAGGCCAGTTCCAGCTACCAGGGACGAAGGTCCTTGAAGGTGACAATTTTAGGGAAATATAGGTGCAGTTGTGGATGAAGCAAGTAGTTGCATCCACTCCGCGGACCTTCTGCATGCCATGTTCTGAGTATCGTTCCCGAAGAGTGAATAAATGCATGGTAGGTGAGGAGGGTAAAGACCAGTCCTGACAGAGCACAGAAAATAAGCAGAGCACAAAAAACAAGCAGTTAAAGAAGACTAGGGTGTTGGGAGAGCTCATTGTGCCTTCTTTAAGAGGAATTGGGCTGCAAGGAAAACCGTGTGAGCAGCAACTTAAATGGGTGAGATGGGTGTGGAGAGCAGGAGTAAAGGGGAGGTTCAGGAGGTGATTCTTGGAGTTCCTCTGGGGTGGCCCTGTCTTCAGCATGTGGGGCCTCCTGGTGATGTGGCTTCAACCTAGACATGTAATTCCAGGGAGTGAGACGGTTGTCTGGTAAGGAGAGTTTGGCGGCGGTGGGGGTACAGAAAATGACAGGATAGGGGCCTTCCCATTTTGGGGCAAGAGTCCCTTTCTCCTCTCGGGTATTATAATTGACTAGACTAACAGGTGTTAAGGGAGGAGTGTTTGGAGAGGAGACTGGGTCCGGAAGAAGCCAGTCCTGATATTTCCAGAGTTCCGAGCGGAGATGAAGCAAGAGAGGCAAAGACAAATCTCGGGTGAGAGGTCCTTGTGAAATGACCAACGCAGGGGTTATAAGATGTCTTTCATACATTATCTCAAAAGGAGACAGTAAAGATGGTTTCTTAGGGAGAGCTCTGATTCGAAGCAAAGCCAAGGGAAGGAGTTTGACCCAGTCTATGTTTAATTCCATTGTCAATTTGGTAAGGACTTCCTTTAGAGTACGATTTACCTTTCCACATTCCATGAAGCCTGGGGGAAATATGGACAGTTGAAATGCCACTTGAAGGAGAGGGCTTGAGAGACCTTTTGTGTGATCCTAGAAGTAAACTCAGGGCCATTGTCATATTGTAGGGAAGTGGGCATACCAAACCTGGGGATGATGTCTGTCAGTAACATTGAAGCTAAAGTGGAAGCCTTTTTATTGGAAGTGGGAAATGCCTCAACCAAACCAGAGAAAGTGTCCACAAAGACAAGGAGGTATTTAGTGTGCCATACTGTGGGCATGTTGGTGAAGTCTACCTGCCAGTCAACAGAGGGAATGTGTCCCCAGGCTTGTTGGGAAGGGAAACGTTTGGGCCTTAAAGGAGTATGAGGGTTGGTCCGCTGACAGATCTGACAATTAGAGGCTATATTCTGTAGCATGGCTTGTCAGAGGGAGTGAGGAAGAAGAAACTCTGTAAAAAGAGGGTCAAAGACTGAGAATTGGAAAGGAATAGAGTATGAAGGAACTTGAAAAGATGCTTGTTCTTACTGAAAGATGTAGGGGCTTCAGATGAGCTGTCTAAAGTGGCCATTATATGTCCACCATGGGGGCCATGATTGGAAGTGGTAGCAGGCATTCGTGCCACCTGGTCAGCTTTGGCATTGCCCTCAGTGATAAGAGAGCCGTCCTTCTGATGGGACCTACAATGGACATCTCCCAACTGGGTGGGTAAGTGGGAGGCCTCTATCAGATTGGTTATAAGAGCTGAATTAGTGATCGCATTACCTTTGGTGGTAAGTAGGCCTCGCTTCTTTCAAATTGCAGCATGGGATAATAAGATATGGAAGACATATTTTGAATCAGTTTAGAGGGTGAGGGATTTGCCTTGTGCTAGAAGGCAGGCACGAGTGGATGCTATAAAATCAGCCTGCTGGTCTGTAGTTCCTGAAGGCAAAACTTTGGCCTCTATAATCTCAGTGGCTGAAAATACAGCGTATCCAGAGTAATGAGTTCCATTCTGCCTAAAGGAACTGCTGTCAGAAACCAGATAAGGTCAGGATTGGTGAGTGGTCTCTCAGAAATGGAAGAATGACAGGGAAGGAAATCATCTAAGTTTTCCAAGCAATTATGAGTTGGTGTGTGAGACATGGGAGTCATTGGGAGCAGTGAGGCAGGGTTCAGTGCAGAGCAGGGGAGGAAAATGATATTAGGGTTTTCCAGAAAGGAAGTGAGGAGCTACAGAACTCTGGATGTAGGGAGGGTTTGAAGGCCCTTTTAAGGTAAAAGATCTTTCAAGTGATGTGGGGAGTAGATAGTTCAAGGGGCCCCAAAAGTCAGATTAGAGGCTTCTTTGTTTAAAATTTGTCCAGTAGCCAGAGCTCTTAAGCAAGGGGCCCACCCACGGATGGAAAATAAGAAACCATGTCCTCCAGGTCACATAGATGCAGACCCAGGTTTATGGTTTCACTAGAAAGGAAGCTAAAGCACGTGAAAACAACATATATTTCAAGTGCCCAACCTCACAGGCAGTATCTCAAGAAGTCTCTAGGACAACAGACCTCCATGTTTTTGAAGTGTTTACCCTGTCCCTTACTTTTGGAAACTCCTCTAACACTTCCAAGGTTGTGAACTCCTGATCGCATTCCATTCCAGATATGTATTCATGGATTTTCTAACTCTTCTCCTCTAATTGTGTCTTACATGGGGTGAAGGTGTTGTCAAGGTATTGTTCTGGATGAGAGTGGGAAGATTTTTGTGTAGCACATATTTACATACAAATTGGATTCATTTTCCAATTTTCCATTCGAAATACTGAATCCCTGTCAGTAACCCATACCCTAATAGACTCTGACTACTAATCCTAATATGATGGAGACAAATAACCCAAACATAATATTAATACAAGCAGTTCAGAGGAGGCATGGTGTATAGTTGGTCTTGCCTTTTGCATGATATAGTGTAGGAGTTATAAATCTTGTCAATTGTTTGTTGAAATAGTACTCCATGTGTTTTTTAAGTTAACACATATGTGAATTTCTGTCTCCTTTTTTCTGTAGCCAATTCAGCACATGTATTTTTATATGCACATATAAAATCATACCTGGTATCACACGTACATTTTTGTGAGGTGGCTAACTTGGCAGAAACAAAGTATGAGAAGAGATCACCCCTCCTAAACGCTTTTGGAACTGAAAATTCAAACTATGAGTGAGATTTTTAGTTGAACAACATTATACATAAATCCATGTTCAGTAAAATTAATATTTTTGGATCGGTGGATGATATATATTTCACGATGAATTTTGATTGGCATATATATTGCTACTTCCTAATGTTTCTCTGTGTGATATATATATATATATATATATATATATATATATATATATATATATATATATATATATATTTCCAAATATAAAATATATGTGTCTTATTATACACTCCCTTAATAATTCACTCATGCTCATGTATGTGGTTTTATAATCAAATTTTCATATGATTATTTTCAGAAATATTCATCCACCTGAAATACATATTTGTTTTCTAGTACTGAGAACTCACTTCACTGAATGGTGCAAACAAATCCTTATATTTCTACAGTAACTGACCCAATTTAACATCAATGCATGTAGATTCCAATGGGGCATGATGTGTATTTTGACGTTCATTTTATTTAACACTGGTACATTACTATTTCTTCTTCAGTTTTTGTACATCATAGTATAAACATTTCATCCATAAGTTCACAAATTTAAAGACATTTGAAACACATTCAATCACTTCCTGCTTCAGTACACATGTATTCCTCCTTGCTTTTGACTGGTCATTTCATGAGACTTCTTTCCAAACACATTATTTTCGATTTCCATAATCAATTTTGAAGCAAAACTCACACACTTTATGATAAACCACAACCCTAATATTACCATTAGATGTATAACTTGTTGGAATGAATGTATGTATGTCAATATAACATTTACTGTGTATTTTCAGATATCAATTTATTCCAATTTCTAAAGTTGGAATCAGTTATATTATATATTCACACATGGTACACCTATTTGTGCCCCCAATACTAATTTATATCTCTTCTAAATATTGCTCCCAGAAATGGTGCAAGAAATACTCATGTCACCTGATCTACATATACATTTTATCACAGTAATATTCTGGCCACAAAATGCAAAGTCACACTTACAATTGTACCAAAGCCTAAATGGAATGTGAGTATGGATTATGAAAATCACCCATGTCCATGTTGCCTAATGCTCTCAAATGTCAATCCTATTGGTGACTACATATTTGTTTCTTCCTAAGATTATGTATTCAACCTCAAGCCTGTTGAAAATGTCTAATCCTATCAATCACTTCATCATTTGCCTGATTTCCTAATGTCTCTAATGATATCTGCTTTCCTACATATTTTCCCCAGTTCATCATTGTGACTGACTCTTCAAATGTGCTGACATTTACATTTTCTGTCTACCTGAAACCCTATTGCTAAAGAACTTTTTGTCCAAATCCTATACTGACTCTTTTTTCTAATCCTATCAAGTATCTTCCTAATCCTACCAACTATCCTTTTTTGACTGGATGTTCTCTTCGACATTCAATTATCCAAGGTACAAGGTCCTATGCCATTATGTATAGATTTATCTGAGACACATGTGCACAACATAATTCAGAGTAAAGTATCCCAATCAAGGATCCAATGCCCTTTTGGGCTTCAAATCTTACCTATATTTGTGTTTTCATACATATATTTCACCTCTATATATCCTTATAAATATTGCAGGTTCCCAATACCATTATTCATGCAGCAGAATGATTCCTAACCCAAATCAATCATGTTATTAACCCTAACCATACTTTGTTTCCTCAACCTTAATTTACCGAAAAGCAAGGACAAAGTTGGTCTTATATAGAAATGTAAGAGATCTTCCACCTGCTGAGAACCTCAAAGGTCCATGCAGAAGTGAACCCTGGGGAAGATATAGAAAGCTATGAAGGACCTGAGAGAGCTAAAGTCATCTTTCATGACAAAAAAAAAAAAAAAAAAAAAAAAAAAACAGGTCAGGATGAAGGGGTGTGTCTGAAGCAGTCTCTCTCTTCTTAATGTAGAGAAGATGGACCAAACCAGGCCTGTGTGGAGAGCTGTTTACGGGTGCCTATGTTTGATATACCATTCTTACTTGTGAAAGTGTCACAGGAAGTAGGGGCAGCCTCCATCTATTGGGACACTTGGAAGCAACTGTTAGGACAAAGATGTTGCCAAGGCAGTGACCTCATTCAGTTTTGAAGGAAGTGACCTATATAACTTTCTTGGTGATGGAACTCTCTGAACTTGGGATCCAGGAAGCCAGGCACCCAGAGTCATTCCCAGTCTAAGTCCCAGTGGCCACACATGTTTGGATTTACCAAGGACAGAATCGGTCTTTCTGTGTAACTACTGATGTGAGGATGGCCAAATTCCAGGAGAGCTCTGAAGAGGGGCCTTTCCTGAGAAAGCAGGTAGTGTCTCACTACTGGCACCTGACAACTTCACAGTGTTGGCCAAGGAGACCAGATATGACATAGAACAGCCCATTTCGGGGAAACGTAGTATGTCCCATCAGTCAGAGGACACTCCGGATTGTCACAGACCTACTTGGGGGAAGGAGTTGACTTTGTGGGTGTGCGTGTGAGTTTGTGGTTTTGTCTCATGATCTGAGAATATATAGGAAAGTCGGTTTGTTTGATTTGGAGTGGACTGTTTCTAGTAAGTCTTTTGACAATGCGAGTGTTTCTATGTCTGTTTATCCCACTGTGTCCGTGGTTGTAGACATTAGAAAAGAGAATGCATCAATGGATGTGTCCTGTCTAGTAGAAAACTTCACAGCATTCATCCTGCCCAATTTATGAATGGACTGTGGCTTGCCTAATGGATGGGCAACAACTACTATCTTCCTAAGTTCCTGTATGTCTTCTTGAATTCTGGCCACTCTCCAAAATAGGTTCAGGGTTTTGTGTCCACGATATGTACCACCTCCAAGCTCTGTGACATGCCCATGTACTGAATAGCTGAAGGGAATGGGATCATCTCAGAAAACTCAGATATCATTCGAGAAACCCTGCAATGGGCCATTTGCTTACCTATTGTTCTGTTGCCCTGAATGTCAGAAAGGTCTTTGCCTCAGGCCACTCCTTTGTGAAGCCTGAAGGAAATGGTTTTCAAGGGGAATTAATGGGCATCACCTGTTGCTCTTTGCTTAATTGCTTTGGAAAGGAATGTGTCTGCATCAGACTCTTGGCCATGTGTGAGGCTGTTGCATAGATTCTCAGCACCTGATGGATCTAAAGAAAGTTCCCACGTGTGTTTCCAAAACCAAAATGGCCAAAAAAGCAGTCATTGTGGACGAAGTCTCTCGCCTTCCTCTGTAACGTTCCTAACCTCCATCAAGTGAAAATAGGGATCCTTTGTGTCAAATGAGTTCTCAAAACCCTGCAGATGATAGCCCATATGTGCTTGGGTTTTCTCATGATTCCAATTCACATAAAGAGTCTATACCCAAGAGTCAGTAGGCCTCAAATTGGAGAAGCAGAGCAGTATTTATGGCAGGCTTATTTGATCACTCCTGGTTCTCAGGAAGGGTGTCCAGGCAACCCTGACTTTAGGCAAATTAGGGGCAAGGGAGTTTATTTTGTACACTGTCTTGGGCTGAGCCCCTCATGGAAACCTCCAGCCACAGGTTATGATGAGTGTCTATATGGAAGAAGATGAGGGCCTTGTGGGAGTGTTTTGGTTTTAATTGTGGTCATTTGTGTAGTGCTTGGAAGTGATGACAGGGTCTACCTGGGCTTGAACTCTGGTGTGATTCCCCTTAGAGTCTGAGTTCTGGAACTGATCTCAGAGAAATATTGCCATGAACTGTGTTCAGATTTTAGGAGGCCACGCATTGGATTTCCCCTTGGAAACTGAGATCAAAAAAGAAGGGTGACTTTCCACAGAGCGTTGGAATCTCAGCTAAGATATCACATGATTTTATTCTGAAAGATGTGGCAGCCATAGTTGACAGTCAGAACACCCATGGACGTCACATTGAAGACCTCAATGGGCCTGGCTTCATGTGACCTTTTGACCACTCTATGGGATGACTTGCCTGTGAGATTTCTCCAGAGATTTCACTGAAATGAGTTTCCTCACCATTTAATGGTTCCTGAATGAACTGAAACCCACAATGCCTCCAACTTCATCCATGAAAAATGGCTAAATAAATACAATAAAATTTTTGAAATTCCCTTAACCAGGTGGCACTGGAGAACCTTTGGATGTCTTTTTCCTGATCATGAGTGTACAAGAGAATGCCATGATTGACGGGGTTTCATCAAAATGGTGTAGAACAAAGATGCCAGTAAGTTGGACCCTGCTGAGTAGTGGGCCTATTGCAGTGGTGGGCAAGTGTGTGATAATACATCTGTGGTGTGGCCAGGAGGATTTTCCATTGCCTTCAAAATGGCTTGTGAATGATATGGTGCAGCCAGCAGACCCTTCTTGTTACATGGAGAGGTTTCTGGGCAAAGTTCAGAGTCAGATTTCTATGGACAAATGGGCAAGCTTTGTGAGATAGAAGCCTGGTTGGTGCATTCTCTGTCACCACAAGTGACAGAACTCCCTCCAATACTGGGTCCCAGTTTAACTCGTTGTATTTCATGAAGCAAATACCAAACTCCCAGTGCAGCAGCAAGAAACACCACGAAAAGTGGAGGATGACCAAATGGCTTCACAGTTCACATGGGGAGACACTTAGCACCAAGTGGCCACAGTTTACCTACAAATACAAAATTCAGCACTGCTGCCTCATGTTCATTAAAATACAAGAAACCATGTCCTCCAGGTCACATAGATGCAGACCCAGCTTTTATGGTGTCTCTAGAAAGGAAGCTAAATCTCCTTACAACAACATATATTTCAAGTGCCCAACCTCAGAGGAAGTTTCTCAAGAAGTCTTTAGGCCGGCAGAGCTCCACGTCTTTGGAGTGTTTACCTGTTAGACCAGGACGCTAGAAAAGACCACTGACTCAAATTAAAATCAAATAAAATTAAGCTTATTATTTCCACTGGCCGTGCTGCCTCTCCCTCCCAAAATGGTGGGAACAAGACAGCATCCCCAGCTTTCCTACAGCCCAGTTTTATAGCCCAGAAAGTTACACAAAAGGGGGGTTACAGATAACAGAACTCTGATAAACATCACATTAAAGGTAGTTTACAATTTTTTTGCTGTCCCTACATCAGAATTCATGAGGACCATTAGAGCCTCAGAGAGGGTTGTTGTCTGGCCAGAGAAGGCAAATATTTATGATGTGTCACTAAAGTTTCAGAGAGGGCTGCTATCTGGTCAGAGAGCTGGGCATGCGTGAGTTCAAGGCGTGGGCAGGCATTCCACGCGGGTTCAGAATTTGAAGTAATTTATGGTAAAGCCAAAATTATCTTTTCATGGCTTTGTGGCATGATGGCTCCCAATTTTAATAAAAGATCAGGTTGGGTCTACAATTTCCCCCTATTCTCTGTGTCCCTTTCAAATCTTTGATAGATTATCGGAAGAGCACTGAGGAAATTTTAATCCCTCAGATAAGAGTCTCCAAATTTTTACAACTCACCCAAAACCGATCTCCCTGATTTTACCTGACTTAATTAATTATTTATATTGATAGTCTATTTATCTTTCTCTCCATTGTTGTAAAAAGAGTGGCATCACTAATTTTTTCTTCTTCTGTCCTGAGACAGGGTGACGTGAGTGGGCTCGTCGTGAGGGACATGAGTTGCCTATTAGAAGTCAGTTGAGAGACATGAGTTGCCCTTTAGAAGTCAGTTCGGTTTGAAGTCAGGTTGGGGAAGAACAGGTTGTAAAGTCATCTGTGAATGGATTCTTCTATGAGTGAAACAAAAACCATGAGTACTGAATAAATGTTGCAGCAGCTGGAACATGTCACTGTATAGAAATTCCCTCACCAGTCTTTAATATCCCCAGTTATCAGGACTGTCAACTTAATATTTAACTTTAAGTGTTACAGTTGGCCCTCCCAATAAGACACAGTTGAATAATTTAATGTCATCTGATCTTGTAAAAATCCTTTTACTAGTATGACCTCTGCGTCTAATAGAGAAACCTTTAATTCTGTTACTCAGGGCTGGATAATCGTACTAGCAAACACCAAGCCTACCTGTGTAGGTTAGGAATATCTGTAGGTCTTAAACTGAAAACTTCTGCCTGTGGCAGCTCTTCTTGATAGTCTCTTTTTATAAGTATTAGGCATTCCTGTGTGAGAATCCTTCTTTGTAGCCTCCAGTCTTACTTATTTTGGGAGGATAAGATAAAGCGCATACCTTAAAAATTTATTATTATTATTATTATTTAAAATGCCCAGGAGTGGCTGTATTTTGGTCTTAACTGTCTTTGCTAAGTGTTTAAGATGAAGCAGTCAAACTGACTTTTGTTTCTATCTATTGTTAACAGTCAGCTGAGCTTTTGTGGGAATCAATTCTGGGGAAACTTGAGAAGAGATTCTCAGTTCTGCTAGTGCCATTTGCGCTAGGTGGGTCCAGGTCTTGCTTGACCATTTGGCTTCCCTCAGAAGCATCATGGATGTCTCCTTTCTATGATGACTCTCCTATTTGTAACAAATGCACTGATTGGCTTTCTGTTCTCCAGTGGTCTCATTAATCTCCCTGATCAGGAGGTTATGTGGCTCAGAGTTGCAAAGCTCTTTAGAGAAGTCCCCTGTTCCCTGGATTCAGACTGACTCAGAGGGCAAGAGCCAAATATTGGTTTTCTTGGCCCTTTTCATTTAACATTCATTTTAAATCCTAATCTTAAACATCCAGCAAATAAATTTTAACAGCCTTACATTAAGAGTACTGGGCTTTAATGTCTATAACTTTATAATTACCTTTTTATTAATTGGGATCTGTATTATTCTGTCTGTATTGTAGTTGATGACTTATTATCTTGAATAAACCCATGTTGTGTTCTTAAAGCAACACATTTGTAAAACACTAACAGGGAATCTTTAGATGACTTATAAGAAAATTTCAAACTAAAATTAACAAAAGTAAAAATACTTAGTTCGTGTAATATCTTCCCTGAATTTTTTGGCTGAATTATACATTATATCCCCTGTTTGAGATCCTAGGAATATTGACAATAAAAAAAACTTTTTAACATAACTTTAAAGAAATATTATCTAACCTAATGGTTTCATAGTCATTCTCACATGTAGTAAGATGGGACACACAGCCTTATCTCAGGTAAGGCAGGGCTCTTTATAAATCTTAACTATTTTAGTTCTAAAGCTGATCTTTATTTTTAAATATCATTTGACAATGTTTAAATAAATTGTTTGAGGTCACATGAACATTAGCTAACACCATATGATATCACATTTAAAACATGAATTAAAGAAAGGCTGAAAGTTTTTAACCTTTACAAAGATTAGGCTCTAATTAACTTAAAAATACATTTAAATTGTTCCCCAATGTAAAAAGTAACATAAAAATTTACATATCTTATTGATAACAGGTAAATAAATCCACAATATGTTTTTTACCACACAACTTCAGAGCACCAGCTTGATATAATACTCTTTAAACGTTTCTACCTTACAGACTTGCATACCTGTAAGATATAAAAACATTAATAGCATAACAATTACATTTATGTTTCTACATTAATCAAGTTTGGCTTTTAAAGAAATGGCAGTACAGTGCTCTAAAATAACAGTTTTTATTTAATCAGTTGTTTAATTTTTATGGTTGCTTGCTCTAGAAAACATAAATCTTAATAAACTCAATGTTATGGGTAAACTTATGTTTTAAGAAATTTTTGTCTCATTAACACATGACTGATTTTTACAATCTTATACAGAGTTTACTAAAAAAAATACAGATCTTAGTAAATCAATCAGATATTTAACAAAAGTACTCATGAATGAGTAATCCCATATCAAATTTACTTTACTTATTTATCAAAAAGTTAGAGAAATGTATTGAACAGTGTAAAACATTTTTATGTTGAAGGAAAGGTACTAGAGCCAAGGCATATTAGACATTTTGTAGATGTTAATATTTTGTTAGATGTTTGAACACCTAGAAAACTTTGTAAGCTTAAATTTAAAGACATTTGTTTTTATCTCTTTATCCAATTTAAATTGAAACATTTAAATCACGTGAATTAAAGATCTTTGGATCCACTTTTTTAAAATTTGTTTTTATGAGCGCTATTTTTTTATGAGCGCTCCTTATATATGTTAATTTGTGTATCATATATATGATATACGGACATATGTATATATAGACATACAACACATAACAATTTGTGCACACATAATAATAGTAAAGGCCTTGTAGCTTTTCGTAGTTGAAATCTTTATTGCAATGTTTCAAAAAGTCCACAGTTGGTCAAAGATAGAACTGATCAGAAAAACATTAACCTAGGTCTGTATGCTCAAAATCATGAGGTCAAAAAACATAAAGTATCTAAGAAAAAAAATAAGAGTCCTAGAAAAAATGACTTGCCAGTAATTAGTAAATAACATACAATTTACCTTTTTTTCCCTTAGACCTCAAATCACTCTCCTACAAAGCTTGCAGGCTTCTTTCATTTGCATTTCAACATAAGTCATGGCTGAGGTCTGGAAGGAGCAGCAAAAAAACTGCTATTCTGAACAGACATCTCAGGACTAAGGCATTTTAACCATAATTTTCAGGTTCAGATGTTGAAAATTATGATACAAGTTTAAGATACAATTCACAAAATTTTATATCTTTACATCTTGTTTTGTCAACAGACACCATACTATGATTTACTATTTATGTCCAAATTAATGCACTGGTACACACAGTGACATTTTTCCAGGCTACCCAATTCAAAATTGGTGAAAAAAAAAAAAAGACCGTATGATTGGGAAGTTTCTTGCCAACTTGGAAGTAGAGTTCTTCAGTTATCCATCCTAAGTATTTAAGTTCTCTGGCATGAATTATCTGAAATCATAAACTAAACAATTACCTAAACCCGACTTTTTACTGCAAGATTGTGCAATGCTTCAAAAACCCATTCAGTTACCAGATTGTTAAAATAAAACATCATCATTTAGACACACATTCAGCTAAGATCATTCCCCAAAAACAATTTATAATATCAACACATTATTGCAGATGCCTTAAAGGGCCAGAAACAAAGACACAATACAGACAGAAAGGAGGTCCAGACTATGGCTGTCAGACAGAACCCTTTAAACCAGAGCAGATAAGAGAAAAATCTCCTACAGCAGTGGCACCATAGATGTCCCCACAAGGGGGCCAGATGTTTTCACAGAAGGGCAACCTGAAATGTAAAATAAAGTGTCTCCATGGTGACTTTACTGCATTTAGTGTCACCTTTTTCTTTTTCTCTTTTTTTAACAAGACAGAGGTGGCATAATCCTTACAGTGCAGGGAAGGAAGGAGGTAATTCCCTGAATCAACAGGGCTTTGGCAGCTGCTGGGAGTCCCTCAGTTTCCCCTTTTACATACAGGATTAGCTCCTCTGATTCAGTTCCACATCAAGCATGCTCTATCTCCTAACATTTCAGTAGATAGCTCTCACAAAGTTCAGGGGCGGAGGGTGGGTACAAGATTTGTAACTTAAAGTTTGGTTCCTGACCTTGAAGCCAATTAATACAAATTTAATAATGAGGACTGGGTTTTGAGAAAAAGAAAAAAGGAGTTTTATTGCTTGGCTAACAAAGGAGAAACACAGGGGACTCTGCCAAAGTTGTGACTCTCTTTTTCTGGAGGGACAATGGGTTTTAAAGGAGTTTCACTTGTTAACCTGGGAGATACTCAGTTCTTAGGTCCCCAGCAGGCATAGCCCTCTGCAATGGGTGTGCTCCAGGCAGCCAGCTAGGGGTTTCTATCATCCTGCTTTACAATGGGGGATAAAGTTCATTGCAGTTCCTTAAAACACAGTCCAAAGGGGTGTCAGGCTTAATCTCTTTATTTCTGATTTTCATGTCCAATATACTTAAGTATTTACCACCAAAATCACACAAAAAAACGAACAAAAACAAACAAACAAAAAACCAAAAAATAGAACACAGAACACAAAAAAACAGAAACCCAGCGCCTAAACACAGAAACAGGGGAAGAGTGCAACATCTTGCTAAAGCTCCAGGGTAGGAGCACGTGCGTGCCCGTCGGCACGTCTCTACAGTTCCAGAGGAATTCCCTACAGAACAGAAAAGAGGACAGAAAGATTCTCGTTACTGTCCTGGACAGAATTATATGTGAGCCTCCCTGTGCCACATCTCTGTCATCAGAAGAGATCTCCCTTAACCAGATATCAGATGTTATAAAGGAGCCACTTACCTATGGAGGCATCCTCCATCAGGTGCTTGCTAATAGTTTTAGTGCAGAGGTTCACTGCAGTGCTCCCTGGACTAAAGGCTCTCTTCCAAATATAAAGAAGATGGACCAAATCAGGCCTGTGTGGAGAGCGGTTCCTTGGTGCCTATGGTTGATATACCATTCTAATTTGTGAAAGTGCCAGAGAAAATAGGGTAAGCCTCCTTCTCATGGTACGCTTGAAAGCAACTGTTTGGACAAAGTGGTTGCCAAGGCAGTGACCTCATTCAGTTCCTGAAGGATGTGACCTCACTTCAATCCCTTGGTAATGGAACTCCCTGAACTTGGGATCCAGGAAGCCAGGCACACAGAGTCAGTCTCAGTCCCAGTCCCAGTGTCTCACTTGCTTCGATTTAGCAAGGACAGAGTCAGTCTTTCTTGGTACCTACTGATGTGAGGATGGCCAAATGCCAGGAGTTCTCTGAAGAGGGGCCTTTCCTGAAAAAGTAGGTATTTGCTCACAGCTGGCTCCTGACCACTTCACAGAGTTGGACAAGGAGACCAGATCTGAGACAGGAAACGCCATATCGGGGGAACATAGTATGGCCCAGCAGTAAGAGGATACTCTGGAGAGTGAGAGACCTACTTGGGGAAGGAGGTGCCTTTGTGGGTGTGGATGTGTGTTTGTGGTTTTGTCTCATGTTCTGAGAATAGGCAGGAAAGTCGGTTTGTTTGGTTTGGAGTGAACTGTTTCTAGTAAGTTGTTTCACAAGGCGAGTGTTTCTATGTCTGTGTATCCCACAGTGTCCGTGCTTGTAGACATTACAAAAGAGAATGCATCAATGGATGTTTCCTGTCAAGTCGAAAGCTTCCCAGCATTCATCCTGCCCAATTTATGAATGCACTAGGGCTTGCCTTATCGATGGGCAACACCTGCTATTTTCCTAAGTTCCTGTTTTCTTCCTGAAATCTAGCCACTCTCCAGAATAGGTTCATGCATTTGCATCCACGATATGTACCACCTCCAACCACTGTGACATGGACATGTACTGGATAGCTGAAGAGAATGGCAAGCATCTCGGAAAAGTCAGATATCACTGTGACCCAGAAAGTCTCAGTAGAGAATCCCTGTGAAGGGCCTTTTGATTACCTATTGTTCTGTTGCCCTGAATGTCAGGAAGGTCTTTGCCTCAGGCCACGCTTTTGTGAAGCCTGAAGAAAACAGTTTTCAAACGGAAATGAATGAGCATCACCTGTGGTTCTTTGCTTAAATGCATTGTAAAGGGATGTGTCTGAATCAGCCTCTTGGCTCTGTGTGAGCCTGTGGCTTAGATTATCAGCACCTGATGGATCTAAAGAAAGATCCCATGTGTGGATCCAAAATCAAAATGGCCAAAAAATCAGTCATTGTTGATGAAGTCTCTCGCATTCCTCTGTAAGGTTCCTGACCTCAATCAAGTGAGAAAAGGGATCCATTGGGTCAATTGAGTTCTTCAAAGCCCTGCAGACGCTAGCCCATAGGTTCCTGGGTTTTCTTATGAATCCAATTCAAATAAAGAATCTAAACCCCACCGTCAGTAGGCCTCAAATTGAAGAACAGAGCTGTATTAATGGCAGGCATATTTGATCACTCCTGGTTCACAGGAAGGGTGTCCAGGCCACTCTGACTTTTGGCAAATGAGGGGAAAGGGAGATTATTTGGGACACTGTCTTGTGCTGCACCTCTCATGGAATCCTCCTGCCAGAAGTTATGATGAGTGTCTATTTGGAAGAAGATGAGTGCCATTTGGGAGTGTTTTGGTTTTAATTGTGGTCATTTGTGTGGCGGTTGGTAGAGATAATTGAGTCCATCTTGTCTTGAACTTTGGTGTGATTCCCCTTAGAGACTGTGTTTTGGAACTGAACTCTGAGAAGGTACAAGGTCCTGTGTTATTGTATATCCATATTTCTGGGACTTCTCTACGGAACGTAATTCAAAGCTAAGTATACCAATCAAGGGCCAAATGAACTTCTGGGCTTCAAATCTAACCTAGATTTCTGTTTTCATACTTATATTGAAAGGTTAATAAAATAGGTACTTGTCACTTCCTGTTTTTCTGTATGCTTAATAAAACACTGTTGAAATCTTGAGAACTGTTTGCTCTTCTTGTTCCCAGAATGTGCTGCCCCCAACTGCCAAACTGCAGAATGTACTCCATCAACCATTTGCATGCAAACCGCCCACTCGCCCTTACCCATCAATAAACTTCCCTCCCTGCCCTCTCCAAGGAAAATATATAAGCACTTCTTAAGCTGTTCTCAGGGCTCTCTGCTCTATTCAAGCGAGCTCTGAGCCCTTGCATGCCGGACTCCCAATAAACCCTTTGCTGTTGCATTATACAGTCTCTTGGTGGTCTCTTTCATCGATGCTCACCCGACCTTTACTTCTGGTGGCCCCAGCGAGATCCGGCAGCTTCAGATGAAAGACCCCCAACGGGATGCTCTGGGGATAAATAAGGCCCCTCTTTCTGGTTTCAGGATTCAGGTTAGGGTTTGACAAAATGGCTATTGGTAAAGAGCGTGAGCTCTCTCCCATGGTGGCTGACACACATGTCACAGAGCCACAGGCCATGTCCCTGGGGGATTCACTCGGGAAATCGAGGAACCATAGTCTCCTCGACTCAGTGATATTTTCTTTCAGATTCGGAATTGCCAGCCCATCAGGTTTTGCCGGCTACTCAGTCCTGGTCTCAGTATTGGACGTCCATTGCCTGTCTTTATTGTCTTGTCTTGTCTGTGTCATGTGTTGTTGCTTTCACTGTCTGTGTATATTTCATTATGGGACAGAGAACTTCAATGCCTCTGTCCCTGACCCTTAATAACTGGACCAAAGTCTGCTTAAGGGCTCAGAATCTTTCTTTTTCATTAAAACACCAGACCTGGCAGATTCTGTGTCTCAGAATAACCCACCTTTGTAGTCAGATGGCCTCTAGAAGGATGTTTCTACTTTGCACTAATTTGAAAAGTCTGAGATATTGTCTTTCAGCCGGGGCCACATAGACATCCAGATCAATAGCCATATATCTTAACTTGTCAGGACCTCTGCAAATCTCCTCCTCCATGGGTGAAGCCTTTCCTTGTCCCTGCACCCACTCCTACTCCTTCCCCTATGATTCTATCTCTCAAACTCTCTGTTCCTCAACCTCCACCCTCTGTTCTCCCTGAGTCTCAAGACTCTACTCGTCCTTATCCTCTGCCCTTGTCCCCCAACCCCCAATACCCTGTAAGTAATTCCCCTGCTGTCGACTCAGCCTCTCCACCATTCGAGGAAGCCAGAATGGCCCAGCGCTCTCCAGATGACTGTCCCATGACACACACAGCGCCTCCTTTTCTGGAGGAAGCTGGCCCGGCTAAAAAAACTCAGAGAACTCGCCAACGTTTTCACACCTGCCTACTTGGAATGACTGCCAACAACTCCTATGGACTCTCTTCATGACAGAGGAATGAGAGAAAAACCTCCTGGAAGCTAGAAAAAAATATCCTCGGACCTGATGGGCGACCAACACAACTTCCCAACATAATAAAAGCTGCCTTCCCCTTTAACCAACCCAACTGGGACCCTAACACCTTTGAAGATACGGAGCATCTGTCCAATTATTGCCAGGCTCTAATAGCGGGTATCCAAGGGGCAGCTAGGTGACCAACTAATTTGGCCATGGTAAGAGAAATTATTAAAAGGCCTGATGAATCTTCCTCTATGTTTCTAGAGAGAATTATGGAGGCATATAAGAGATATACTCCTTTCGATCCTCAGGCAGCAGATCAAAAGGCATCTGTCACGATGGCCTTAATTGTTGAAGCTGCCATGGATATTAAAATAAAAAGTTAAAAGAGAGATTTAGTCAGAGAAGCCGAAAAAGTATACTATAAGAGAGAAACAGGGAAAAAGAAAGGGAGCAGAGGGAGGATGAGAGAAGCAAAAGAAAGACTAAGGCATTGACTAAGATCCTGGTCACAACAAGAAAGAGGCCAGAAATTAAGACATAAGGTGACAGGAAGCGATACCTGGGCCCGTGCCACAGGCCACCCCTGGCCTCAGATCAATGTGCCTACTGTAAAAAAAAAAAGGACACTGGGCCAAAGAGTGCCCTATAAAGAGACAGACACGCCAGCCAGCCATTCTGACTCTGGGGGATGACTAAGAAAGTTGGGGCTCAGATTCTTTCCCCTAGCTCAGGGTAACATTTGAAGTGTAGGGGACCCCAGTAAACTTTGAAGTGAATACAGGAGCAGTATACTCAGCCCTTAAGTCCCCATTGGGCCGTCTATCAAATAAAAGGTCTGTAGTTCAAAGGGCTAATGGCAGTAAATATCGGGCTTAGACTACTAAGAGGACCATGGACCTGGGGAAAGGAAAAAACCATCACTCCTTCCTAGTAATCCCAGAATGCCCGCACCCATTGATGGGCAGAGATCTGCTCACCAAGCTCTGGGCCAAAATAACTTTTAACCCTGAAGGCCCCCAAATGAAATTTCTAAATCCTTCAGTAAAAACTCCTATAGTCACGGCTTTAACTATATTAGTAGAAGATGAACGTCCACTCTTCACACCCCCCAAGACTGATCAAACAGGCAAGCTACCCCAGAAATGGATAACAGATTACCCAGATGCCTGGGCAAAAACTGCTGTGTTAGGCCTGGCCGTGAAACAACCTCCAATAACAGTGGAGTTAAAAACCTCAGCCTCCCCAATCAATGTCAAATAATATCTTCTAAGCATAAAAAGCTAAAGATGGGATAAGGCCCTATATTCAGAAACATCTGGCCTTAGGGGTCCTAAGGCCCTGTCAATTGGCCTGGAACACTCCCCTGCTATTAGAAGAAAAAGCCAGGAACCAGGGACTGTCACCCTGTTAAAGACCTAAGAGAGATCAACAACAGAGTGCAGGACATTCACCCCACGGTACCTAATCTGTTCAATCTGCTTTGCACTCTGAACCCTGAGCAGAAATGGTATACTGTTCTGGACTTAAAACAAGCTTTCTTTTGCTTGCCTCTGCATAAAGATAGTCAGTTGCTGTTTGCTTTTGGGTGGGTAGACCCAGAAACCGGAAAGTCTAGTCAACTAACTTGGACTAGACTCACAGAGGGGTTCAAAAACTCCCCCACTCTCTTTGATGAAGCCCTTCACAGAGATCTCAACAATTTCTGAACTACACACCCCGAAGTCACCCAGCTTCAATATGTGGATCACCTGCTACTGGCATCCAACACCCAGGAAAACTGTGAACTGGGACCCAAGCACTATTATCCTAGCTTGCTCAACTCGGGTATAGAGCTTTGGCCAAAATTGCCCAATTTGCCAGCAAGAAGTAATCTTCGTCGACTATTTCCTTAGGGGCGGTAAACGATGGCTCACTGAGCCCAGAAAACAAACCATTGAGCAGATACCAACCCCATCTTACAGCAGACAACTAAGAGTTTCTTGGGATTGCTGGGTTTTGCAGGGTATGGATAAATGGGTTTGAGTCCTTAGCTGCTCCTTTATACCCGCTGTTAAAGGGAGATGCCCAATTCCAATGGACCCCTAAGTACCAGGAAGTTTTAGATAACATCTAAGGACACTGACATTGAACGCCTCAACTTTACTGAGCTCAGCCTGCAATTACAGAAAGCCCTACACTACGTTAAAAATGTACATCAACTCACTCACCTTGGTTCAAAGAAACTGCAGGCATTCCTGTAGGATTAAGAACAGAGTTTTCCACTAACTGACTCACAGCGAAAGGAAATAATTGAACTGGTAACAAAAGCCTGTCGGGTCAGTCAATTGTTTAATGCTTACCCTTCCAAGTTTCTTAGACGAAAGCACCTACGAGGAACCAGACCAGGACAATTCTGGGAAGTGGACATTACTGAAATTAAGCCAGCAAGGTATGGACTTAAATATCTCCTAGTCTTTGTGGATACATTCTCAGGATGGATTGAAGCCTTACACACACACACGCACACACACACACACACACAGAAAAAAAAATGGCGCAAATGGTTCTCAAGAAGATCCTGGAAGATATTTTTCCAAGATACGGTCTGTCTAAGATAACAGGGTCTAATAATGGACTTGTGTTCATGGCCCAGGTAAGTCAGGTGTGGATTAATTGTAAGTTACATTATGCTTATATACCCCAGAGCTCAGGAGAGGTAGAAAAAATAAATAGAACCATTAAAGAAACCTTAACAAAATTAAGCTAAGAGACTGGCATAAAAGATTGGACTATGCTCCTGCCTTATGCACTGTTTCATGCGAGAAATACTCCCTCAGTTTCTTTGTGTAACCTCACCCCCTATGAAATTCTCTATGATGCCCATCATCCAGTAAGGGACCTAATCCCAAACTCTAAGGCCTAACAATCCCTTCCAAACCCCTTGCTTGACAGACTTAAAGCCATTGAAAGAACTCAGTGATAACTGTGGAAACAGCTGGCCACTGCCTACCAACCTGGGAACGAGGGGATTCCACATCAATATCAAGTAAGAGACTTCGTCAACATAAGACAACATCAGGTGTTATCCCTAGAACACCGCTGGAAAGGAATATACCAGGTGCTACTTATAACACCTACAGCCATAAAAGTAGACAGAATCACTTTTTTGATTCATGCCTCTCATCTCAAGCCTTCGCTGTGTCCAGACTCTGGTTGGAAACTGGAAAAAACTGGTAACCATTTCAAATTGCGTATTCGCTATGTGGACAAGACTATAGACTCTCCCCTTGGCCACCAGTACTCCTAACCCTCATCAGCCTGTTCAGCAGTGAAGGCTGATCTGAAATCTTACTAGACAAGAAGTATGGTCTATCTCACATACAGCCCCCTTAGGGACCTGGTGGCTATCTCTCCACCCAGACATTTTTCAGCTTGGTATAGGTCTTTCCTATTGAGATAACCCCAATGAAGAGGATCCCACTAAAGTTCAATTAAATCCCTTCCGTACCATAGATAATTGAAACAAACATTATGGATGCACGGAAACGCGAGCCAGATTCAGGTTGGTTAGCCTAGATTACTATATATGCCCGGCGGACTATCAAAGCCACAAACAGCCATGGCTGTGTGGGGGGAAAGCCATCTTCTTGTGTAATTCATGTTGATGTGAGCATACCGGGGCTGCCTGGTGGAACCCAAACTCCTCATCAAATTCAGTACACAGCATTGGCCATATAACCAATTAGACAACCAAAAACTATGGCCCCCAGAGGGTTCTCTAGATCCTCAAATTCTGCGTGACATTTTTAACTTCGGCAAGTGCTCAAAAGGGGAAAATTCCCCTATGTGGAATCCTTTTCCCTCCTTCACTCACATCCTGTACTATGCTTCTCCAATAGTTCCTCACCCTCAGCCTTCTGCTCTAGACTCTCTGCTTTCACTCCCACCTCAGCAACCTGATTTCTTCCCTCCAATTACTACATCAAAAACCCAAACCTCCGCCAGTTCTCAGACCATTGCCCCCTTGCTGAGGTAGCAGGTACCGAGGTACCCCTCCACTCACTCACTCCTCTCTTTTTCTGTCTGTGCCTGCACTAGGTCCCACCAAGTCCTCTAAGAAGCTAAACCAAAGCTCAAACCAGCTGAGAAGAGCCCTCAGACCCCTATCCAAGATGTAATAAAAATAGCCTTTAAAGTTGCTTTGTCATCACTGAAAACAGGTTACTAAGAATTTAAAGTCCCTCACAGGCTTTTTGGAATACTCACTCCCATCTTCACCTCTGCTCTACCTGTTCTACTGCTCAAGTTTTGTTCTAGGAAAATCCCAAACCCCTTTTCCATTATTCTTTTACATCTCATCTTCCTCATTCTCAGATCCACGGAGCTGCTCTCAGCCTCGCCTTCCCCGTCTTCCCCCTCTGTACCAGGTCCATAGATATGTCTTAAATAACCTTCTCCAGAAGTCTTCACCGAGGCTTACATTAGGTCTTTCAGCAAAAGAGTCCCTCTGAAAGAGTTCAATGTAGATAAACTTCCACTTTTCGTGTTGCCCTGTTCTACTTGGCCACTGGCTGGAAAAATCACCACCCCTAAGCTTGACACTGCCTTACTAGATTTTCACAAAATATGTGAACAAGGCCTCTGGCCTTGAGCTGGGGCTTCACAGAGATGGCTAGATTTCTAAGATAAAAAAGTTACCAATTGGGCTTCATGGTGACAGCTGGCAGGGAGAAAAAAAAGAGACAAAAAAGCTCTCCCTTTCCAAGGTGTCTTTGAAAAGTTAACTTGCCCAGAACAGAGGAACAAAAACAGAAACAAAAACTGATTTCTGTGAATTTCTACAGACTGTGAACTACTGAGCCACTTCCCTTACATGTTGGGTACAAATTCTAAAACTACCGAAACTTGGGGTTCAGGGGATTAATTGATTACAACAGAAGCAATGCCCTCTAAATCCGGATGCAACCAAATAAGACTGTTTTCCTGTGTTTGGTGCTATCTTAGGTCCCTTTCCTTGCCCGTTCCTACAACAGTATAATTCTATACACTTTAACATTATTTATGTTTTCATAAAATGGTCAATATATGTGATTAATTATGTAATGATGCAGATGTTTTCCAGAGTTCTCTATCATGACTTAGGTTCATTTAAAGATCAAATAGGGGGCATACAACCCGGTTCCACTGGGAACCTGTATCCCTCACTTTAGCCATCCTATTAGAAATAATAGTTGCTGAAGGGGTGGGCTAGTCCATGAGACACAACAAAGACACAATTAGAAGCAGAAATATGCCAAAGTTTAAAGACATTAAAAACCGACATCACAGCTTTACAGGAATTTTAACCTCTCTCTTTCTGAAGTTGTTTTACAAAGCAGGCGAGTGTTGGACCTCCTCTTTATGAGAGAAAGGTGCCTTTTTGCTTGCATTGAGGGAAGAATGTTGTTTTTATGCCGACAATACTGGAGTTGTAAAAGAATCTATGAGTAAATTAAGAAAACGACTTGAAGAGCGTCAAAGAGAGACAGAGGCCCCAAAAGGGAGGTTTGAGTCTTGGTTCACATAGTGACCTGATTAACTACGCTTTTATCTGCCATGGCCGGTCCATTAAAAATCCTCATATTATTGCTAACTGTAGGACCCTGTTTGCTCAACCGTGTAGTTTTCTTTCTAAACCAAATCGAACCTGTTATTAATCCTAACCATACACTGTTCTCTCAATCTAATTTTACAGAAGAGCAGGGGCAGAATTGGTATTAAAATACAGAATTATAGAGGATCTTCCACCTGCTGAAAACCTCAAAGGTCCACGCAGAAATGAACCCTGGAGAAGATGTAGGCAAGTATGAAGGACCTGAGAGAGCAAAAGTCTTCCATGGCAAACAACCTGCTCAGGATGAAGCGATGTGTCTGAATCAGCCACTCTTTTCTTAATGTAGAGAAGGTGGACCAAAGCAGGCATGTGTTGAGAGCTGCTCCTGCATGCCTATGGTTGACATACCACTCTGACCTGTGAAAGTGTCACAGGAAGTAGGAGCAGCCTCCTTCTCATGGTAACCTTGGAAGCAACTGTTAGGACAAAGTTGTTGCCAAGGCAGTGACCTCATTCAGTTCCAAAAGGAAGTGACCACACCTAACTTCCTTGGTGATGGAACTCTCTGACCTTGGAATCCAGGAAGCCAGGCACCCAGAGCCAGTCCCAGTCCCAGTCCCAGTGGTCAAACTTATTTTGATTTACCAAGGACAGACTCAGTCTTTCTTGGGACCTACTGATGTAAGGATGGCCAAATGCAAGGAAAGCTATGAAGAGGGGCCTTTCCTGAGAAAGCAGGCAGTGGCTCACCGCTGGCTCCTGACAACTTCACAGAGTTGGCCAAAAAGACCAGATTTGAGACAGAACAGGCTATTTCCAGGGAACATAGTAAGGCCCACCAGTCAGAGGACACTCCGGATAGTCACAGACCTACTTGGGGAACGGAGGTGCCTTTGTTGTGTGGGTGTGGGTTTGTGGTTTTCTCTCATGTTCTGAGAATAGGTATGAAAGGCAGTTTGTTTTGTTTGGAGTGAACTGTTTCTTGTAAGTCGTTTGACAAGGCGAGAATTTCTATGTCTGTGTATCCCACTGTGTCCGTGGTTGTAGACATTAGAAAAGAGAATGCATCAATGAATATGTCCTGTCTAGTAGAAAGCTTCACAGCATTCATCCTGCCCTATTTATGAATGGACTGCAGCTTGCCTTATTGATGTGCAACACCTGCTATCTTCCTTAGTTCCTGTTTTATTCCTGAATTCTGGCCACTCTCCAGAATAGGTTCATGGTTTTCTGTTTAAGATATGTACAACCTCGAAGCTCTGTGACATGACCATGTACTGAAGGGAATGGTGAGCATCTCAGAAAACTCAGATATCAGTGTGACCAGGAAAGTCTCAGTGGAGAAACCCTGCTTGGGGCCTTTTGTTTACCTATTCTTCTGTTGCGCTGAATGTCAGGAAGGTCTTTTCCTCAGTCCACCACTTTTTGAAGCCTGAAGAAGACAGTTTTCAAATGGAAATGAATGGGCATTACCTGTGGCTCTTTGCTTAATTGCTTTGGAAAGGATGTGTCTGAATCAGCCTATTTACCCTGTGTGAGGCTGTGACCTAGATTCTCAGCTCCTGATGGATCTAAAGAAAGATCCCATGTTTACATCCAAAAACAAAATGGCCAAAAGAGCAGTCCTTGTGGATGAAGTCTCTCGCCTTCCTCTGTAACTTTCCTGACCTCCATCAAGTCAGATTAGGGATCCTTTGGGTCAAATGAGTTCTTCAAAGCCCTGCAGAGGCTAGCCCATATTTGCTTGGGTTTTCTCAAGACTCCAATTCACATAAAGAATCCAAACCCCACAGTCATTTGGCCTCAAATTGAAGAAGCGGAGCAGTATTAACGGGAGGCCTACTTAATCTCTCCTGGTTCACAAGAAGGGTGTCCAGGCCACCCTGAATTTAGGCAAATTAGGTGCAAGAGAGCTTATTTTGGACACGGTCTTGGGGTGTGCCCCTCATGGAAAACTCCAGCCATAGGTTATTGTGAGTGTCTATATGGAAGAAGATGAGCGCCACGTTGGAGTGTTTTGGTTTAAATTGTGGTCATTTGGGTGGCGGTTGGAAGAGATGACTTGGTCCACATGTTCTTGAACTCTGGTGTGACTCCCTTAGAGTCTGAGTTCTGGAACTGATCTCAGAGAAGTATTGCCATAAATAGTGTTGAGATTTTAGGAAGCCATGCATGAGCGTTGCCCTTGGAAACTGAGTTCTAGGCCGAGGGTGGCTTTCCACAGAGCACTGAGCCTCTCAGCCAGGATACCACAAATTTTATTCTGAAAGACTTGGCACCCATAGTTGAGAGTCAAAACTCATATGGACCTCACATTGTAGACCTAAATGGGCATAACATCATATGATCTTTTGGCCACTCTTTGGGAAGTCTTACCTGTGAGTGTTCTCCAGAGATTTCATTGAAATGAGCTTCCTAACCATTTAATGGTTCCTGAAAGAATTGAAACTCACAGTGCCTCCAACTTCATCCTTGAAAAATGGCTAGATAAATACCATGAAATTTTTGAATTTCCCATCACCAGGTGGCACTGGAAAACCTTTTGATGTCCTGTTGCTGATCATGAATATACCAGACAGTGCCTTGATTGACTGGGTTTCATGTAAATGGTGTAGAACAGAGATGCCAGTAAGTTGGACTCTGTTGAGTAGTAGGTTAGAGCAGTGGTGGGCAGGTATGTGATAAAACATCTGTGGTGGGGCCATGTGTATCTTCCATTGGCTTCAAAAGCCTTGTGACTGACATGGTGCAGCCAGCAGAACCTTCCATGTAAAGGCAAGTTGTTATTTGGAGAGGTTTCAGGACATTGTTCAGAATCAGGGTGCTATGGTCAAGGGGGCAAGATATGTGGGATAGGATCCTAGTTCTTGGATCCTCCTGCAAAACCTGACCCACCATACATGACAGAACTTCCTCTTGCACTGTGACCCAGTTGAACTCTTTGTATTTCGTGAAGCAAATACCAAACACCCAGTGCAGCAGGAAGAAACACCACGAAAATGGAAGATGACCATATGGCTTCACAGTGCACACTGGCACACATTTATCCCCCAGTGGCAACAGTTTACCTAAAAAGAGAATTCAGCACTGCTGCCTCATGTACATTGGGAAATAAGAAACCATGTCCTCCAGGTCTCATAGATCCAGACCAAGCTTTTATGGTCTCCCTAGAAAGGAAGCTAAAGCTCCTGACAACAACATATTTTTCAAGTGCCCAAACTCACAGGCAGTTTCTCTAGAAGTCTCTAGGCCAGCAGACCTCCATGTTTGTGGAGTTTTTACCCTGTCCCATACTTTTGGAAACTACTCCACCACTTCAAAGGTTGTGAGCTCCTGAGCATATTCCATTTAACATATTTATTCACAGATTTTCTAAATCTTCTCCTCTAATTGTGTCTTACTTGGGGTGAAGTAATTGTCAAGGCATTGTTCTGGATGAGAGTGGGAATAATTTTGTGTAGCACATATTTACATACACATTGGATTCATTGTTCAATTTTCCATTTGAAATGCTGAATCTTTGACACTAACCCATACCCTACTAGACTCTGACTACTAATTCTAATATGATGGAGAAAAGTAACCCAAACAGAATAGAAATACTAGCACTTCAGAGGAGGCATGGTGGATAGTTGGTTTGCCTTTTGCATGATATAGGGTAGGAGTTATAAATCTTGTCAATTTTTTGTTGAAATAGTTCTGCATGTGTTTTTAAAGTTAACACATATGTGAATTCCTGTCTCCATTTTTCTGTAGCCTTTTCAGCACATGTATTTTTATATACACATATAGAATCCTACCTGGTATCACACGTATATTCTTGAGAGGTGGCTAACTTGGCAGATACAAAGTGTGAGAAGAGATCACTCCTCATTAATGCTTTTGGAACTGAAAATTCAGACTATGAGTGAGCTTCTTAGTTGAAAAACATTATACATAAATCCATGTTCAGTAAAATTAATATTTTGGATCTGTGGATGATATATATTTCACAATGAATTTTAATTGGCATATATATTGCTACTATTTAATGTCTCTGTGTGTGTTTTGTGTGTGTGTGTGTGTGTATATATATATATATATATATATATATATATATATATATATATATATATATATATACTCTCTAGATTTTTCAAAACATAAAATATATGTCCTATTATACACTCCCTAAATTCATTCTTGTTCATGTATGTGGTTTTATATTAAACTTTTCATAAGATTATTTTAAAAATATTCATCCACCTGAAATACATATTTGTTTTCTAGTACTAAAAAGTTACTTCAGTGAATGGTGCAAACAAATCCTTATATTTTTACAGTAGCTGACCCACTTTAACATCAATGCAAGTAGATTCCTATGGAACATGATGTGTATTTTGACGTTCATTTTTATTAAACACTGGTACATTACTATTTCTGCAGTTTTTATACATTATAGAATATACATTTCATCCACAAGTTCACAAATTTAAAGAAATTTGTAACACATTCAATCACTTCCTGCTTCAGAACATATGTATTCCTCCTTGTTTTTGAGTGGTCATTTCATGAGATTTCTTTCCAAACACATTACTTTCGATTTCCATAATCAAATTTGAAGCAAAATTCACACACTCTTGGTGATAAACCACAACCGTAATATTACCATTAGATGTATTACTGGTTGGAATGAATGTATGTATATCAATATATGATTCCTGTGTATTTTCAGATATCAATTCAATCCATTATTTAAAGTTGGAACAAGTTATATTATTTATTCGCAGTATGGTCTATTCATGCATTCTCTCTATATTCATACATACATGGTACACCTATATGTACCCCCAATACTAATTTATAACCCTTCAAAATATTGCTCCAAGAAATGGTGCAAGAAATACTCATGTCACCTCATCTACATATACGTTTTATCACAGTAATATTCTGGCCACAAAATGCAAAGTCACACTTATGATTGTACCAAAGCCTAAATGGAATGTGAGTATGGATTATGAAAATCACCCATGTCCAGGTTGCCTAATGCTCTCAAATGTCAATCCTATTGGTGACTACATATTTGTTACTTCCTAAGATTATATATTCAATCTCAAGCCTGTTGAAAATGTCTTTTGCTATCACTCACTTTATATTTTGCCTGATTTCCTAATGTCTCTATTGATATCTGCTTTCCTACATATTTTCCCCAGTTCATCACTGTGACTGACTCTTCACATATGCTGACATTTACATTTTCTGTCTACCTGAAAACATATTGCTAAAGAACTATTTGTCCAAATGCTATACTCACACTTTTTTATAATCCTACCAACTATCTTCCTAATCCTACCGACTCTCCCTCTTTGAATGGTTGTTCTCCTCAACATTCAATCATCCAAGGTATCAGATCTTATGCCACTGTGTATAGATTTATCTGAGACATCTGTGCAGAACATAATTAAAAGCTAAGTATCCCAATCAAGGACCCAATGCCCTTCTGGGCTTCAAATGTTACCGAGATTTCTGTTTTAATTCATATATTTCACCTATATAATCTTATAAATATTGCAGGTTCCCAATACCATTATTCATCCAGCAGAATGATCCTAACCCAAATCAAACCTGTTATTAACTGTAACCATACACTGTTCCCTCAATCTAACTTTACAGAAGAGCAGGGACAGAGTTGGTCTTACAATACAGGAATGTAGGAGATCTTCAACTTCCGGAGAACTTCAAAGGTCCATGCAGAAATGATCCCTAAAGAAGATGTAGGCAGCTATGATGGACCTGAGAGTGCGAAAGTCACCTTTCATGACAAAAAAAAAAAAAAAACAGGTCAGGATGAAGGGGTGTGTCTGAAGCAGTCTCTCTCTTCTTAATGTAGAGAAGATGGACCAAACCAGGCTTGTGTGGAGAGCTGTTCCCGGGTGCCTATGGTTGATATTCCATTCTAACTTTTGAAAGTGTCATAGGAAGTAGGGGCAGGATCCATCTCATGGACCCTTGGAAGCAACTGTTAGGACAAAGTGGTTGCCAAGGCAGTGACCTCATTCAGTTCTAGACGAAGTGACCCATGTCACTTTCTTGTTGATGGAACACTCTGAACTTGGAATCCAGGAAGCCAGGCACCCTGAGGCAGTCCCAGTCTAAGTCCCAGTGGTCTCAAATTTTTGGATTTAAGAAGGATAGAGTAAGTCTTTCTTGGCAACTACTAAATTGAAGATGGACAAATGCCAGGAAAGCTCTGAAGAGGGGCTTTACCTGAGAAAACAGGCAGTGGCTCACCGCTGGCTCCTGATAACTTCACAGTTTTGGCCAAGAAGACCAGATCTGACATAGGACAGCCCATTTCGGGGAAACATAGTATGGCCCACCAGTCAGAGGACGCTCCGGATAGTCACAGACCAATTTGGGGAAAGAAGGTGCCTTTGTGGGTGTGTGTGTGTGTGTGTGTGTTTGTGTGTTTGTGATTTTGTCTCAAGTTTTGAGAATATGTAGGAAAGTCGGTTTATTTGGTTTGGAGTGGACTGTTTCTAGTAAGTCCTTTGAGAAGGTGAGTGTTTCTGTGTCTGGGTATCCCACTGTATTTGTGGTTGTAGACAATAGAAAAGAGAATGCATCAATAGATGTGTCCTATCTAGTAGAATTCTTCGCAGAATTCATCCTGTCCAATTTATGAATGGACTGCAGGTTACCTTATGGATGGGCAACACCTATTACCTTCCTACATTCCTGATATCTTCCTGAATCTGGTCACTCTCCCATAGGCTCATGGTTTTGTGTTCAAGATATGTATTTCCTCCACAATCTGGGACATGGCCATGTACTGGATAGCTGAAGAGAATGGTGAATATCTCAGAAAACTCAGATATCAGTGTGACCAGGAAAGTCTCAGTGGAGAAAATCTGCTTTGGGATTTTGCTTACCTATTGTTCTGTTGCCCTGAATGAAAGGAAGGACTTTGCCTAAGGCCACACATTTCCAAAGCCTGAAAAAAACAGTTTTCAAATGGAAATAAATGGGCATCACCTGTGGCTCCTGGCTTTGCAAAGGGATATGTCTGAATCAGCCTCTTAGTGCAGTGTGAGATTATCGCTTAGATTCTCAGCACCTGATGGATCTAAAGAAAGATCCCATGTGTGCATCCAAATCCAAAATGGCCAAAGGAGAAGTCATTGTGATGAAGTCTCTTGCCTTCCTCTGTAAGGTTCCTGATCTCCATCAAGTGATAACAGGGATCTTTGGGTCAACTGAGTTCTTCAAGCCCTGCAGAGGCTAGCCCATAGGTGCTTGGGTTTTCTCATGACTGCAAATCACATAAAGAAACTATACCCGACAGTCTGTATGCCTCAAATTGGAAAAGCAGAACAGTATTAATTTCAGACCTCTTTGATCAGTCCTGGTTCACAGGAACGTTGTCCAGGAAACACTGACTTTAGACAAATGAAGGGCAAGGGAGCTTATTTTGACATTGTCTTGGGCTGTGTGCCTCATAAAAACTTCCAGCCAAGGTTATGATGAGTGTCTATATGGAAGAAAATGAGGGCCATGTGGGAGTGTTTTGGTTTTAATTCTGGTCATTGGTGTGGCGGTTGGAAGAGATGACTGGGTCAACTGGGCTTGAACTCTGGTGTGTTTCCACTTAGAGACTGAGATCTGAAACTGATCTCAGAGAAGAATTGCCATGAATTGTGTTGGGATTTTAGGAGGCCACGCATGAGAGTCGCCCTTGGAACCTGAGATCTAGGACCAGGGTGGCTTTCCACAAAGAACTGGGAATCTCAGCCTGGATATCACATGATTTTATTCTGAAAGACTTGGCAGCCATAGTTGAGAGTCAAAAGACATAGGACCTCACATTGTAGATCTCAATGGTCCTGGCTTCAAGTGACCTTTTGTCCACTCTTTGGAAAGCCTTGCCTGTGAGAGTTCTCTAGAATTTTCTTTGAAATGAACTTTCTCAACATTTAATGGTTCCTGAATAATTGTGCATCCAACGTCATCCTTGAAAAATGGCTAGATAAATACCACGAAATTTTTGAATTTTCCATGACCAGGTGGAACTGCAGAAACTTTCGATGTCCTGTTGCTTACCATGAGTGTACCAGACAGTGCCTTGATTGACAGGGTTTCATGAAAATTGTTTAGAACAGAGATGCCAGTATTTTGGAGCCTGCTGAGTAGTGGGCCTAGAGCAGTGGTGGACAGGTGTGTGATAAAACATCATGGTGGGGCCATTTGGATCTGCCATTGGCTTCCAAATGGCTTGTAAATGACAGAGTGCAGACATCAGACCCTTATATGTAAAGGCATCTTGTTATATGGTGTAGATTCAGGGCAATGTTCAGAATCAGGTTGCTATGGACAAGGAGGCAATCATTGAGAGATAGAAGCCTGGTTGGTGAATTTTCTTGCAGACCCTGACCCACCACACGTGACAGAAATACCTCAAGCACTGTTTCCCAGTTGAACTCCTTGTATTTTGTGAAGCATGAACCAAACTCCAAGTGCAGCAGCAAGAAACACCACGAAAAGTGGAGGATGACCAAATTGTTTCACAGTCCACACAGGGAGACACAGTTTACCTACAAAGAGAGAATTGAGCACTGCTGCCTCGTGTTCATTGGAAAATAGGAAACGATGTCCTCCAGGTCACATAGATGAAGACCCAGCTTTGAGGGTCTCACTACAAAGGAAGCTTAACTCCTGACAACAACCTATATTTCAGTGCCCAACTTCACTGGCAGTTTCTAAAAAAGTTTTAGGCAAGCAGAGCTTCATGTTTGTGGAGTGTGTACCCTTTCCTTACTTTTGGAAACTCCTATACCACCTCCAAGTTTGTGCACTCCTGAGTATTTTCGATTCCAGAAATGTAATCACAGATTTTGTAACTCTTCTACTCTAATTGTGTCTTCCTTGGGGCGAAGGTAATGACAAGGCATTGTTCTGGATGAGAGTTGGAAGATTAATTTTCCTTTTTTCCATTTGAAATTCTGAATCCCTGACACTAACCCATATTCTACTAGACTCTGACTACTAATCCTAATATGATGGAAGAAAGTAACCCAAACAGTACATAAATACTTGCAGTTCAGAGTTGGACTTGCCTTTTGCATTATAAAGGGTAGGTGTTATAAATCTATTCAATATTTAATTGAAATAGTTCCAATGTGTTTTTAAAGTTAACAAATATAAGAATTACGGTCTCCAATTCTCTGGAGCCTATTCAGCACATGTATTTTATATGCACAAATAGAATCCTACAAGGTATCACACGTACATCCTTGTAAGATATATGACTTAGCAGATACAAACTGTGAGAAGTGATCACTCCTCCTAAACGCTGTTGGAACTGAAAATTCAACCTATGGGTGAGCTTCCCAGTGGAACAACATTATACATAAACCCATGTTCACTAAAATGAATGTTTTTGCATCTTTATGATATATATTTCATGATGAATTTTGATTGGCATATATATTGCTACTTTTTAATGTCTGTGTGTGTGTGTGTGTGTGTGTATATATATATGTATATATGTATATATATATATATATATACATATATATATATATACTCTCCATATTTTTAAAAATATGAAATATATGTGTCTTATATACACTCCCTAAATTCATTCATGTTCATGTATGTGGATTAATAATCAACTTTTCACAAGATTATTCTTAGAAATATTCATCCACCCGAAATACATATTTGTTTCCTAGTACTGAAAACTAACTTCAGTAAAAGGTGCATACAAATCCTAATATGTGTACATTAACTGACCCAGTTTAACATCAATGCATGTAGGTCCCTATGGGACATGATGTGTATTTTGACGTTAATTTTTATTCCACACTGGTACATTACTATTTCTTCAGTTTATGCACATCATAGTATATATATTTTATTCACTAGTTAGCAAATTTATAGGCATTTGTTTCACTTTCAATCACTTCCTGCTCCAGAACACATGTATTCCTCTATGTCTCTTGACTGGTCTATTCATGAGACTTTTTTCCAAATATATTATTTTCTATTTCCATAATCAATTTTGAACCAAAACTCACACACCCTTTATGATAAACCGTAACCCTAAGATGATCGTTAGATATATAACTGGTTGGAATGAATGATTGCATATCAATATAAAATTTCTTATAAATTTTCAGATATTTATTCAATTCATTATTTAAAGTGGATCCAGTTATATTATTTATTCACAGTATGGTCTATTCATGCATTATGTCTATATTCATAGAAACAGGGTACACCTATTTGTACCCCCATACTAATTTGTAAGTCTTCAAAATATTGCTCCCAGAATTGGTGGAAGAAATACTATTGTCACCTGATCTACATACACATTTTATTACAGAAATATTCTGGACACAAAAAGCATAGGTCACACTTACAATTGTACCAAAGCGTAAATGGAAAGTGAGCATGGATTACTAAAAACATCCATGTCCAGGTTGCCTAATGCTCTCAAATATCAATTCTATTTTTGACTACATATTGGTTTCTTCCTAAGATTATATATTCAACTTCAAACCTGTTGAAAATGTCTAACCCTATCACGCAATTTATACTTTGCTTGATTTCCTAATGTCTCTATTGATATCTGATTTCCTATATTTTTCCCCAGTTCATCATTGTGACTGACTCTTCACATGTGCTTACATTTACATACACTCTCTACCCTAAATTCTATTGCTGAAGAACTTTTGGTCCAAATCCTATACTCACTCTTTTTTCTAAACCTACCAACTACCTTCCTAATCCTGCCGACTATCGGTTTTTGACTAGATGTTCTCTTTAACATTCAATATCCAAGGTACAAGGTCCGATGCCAGTGTATATTGATTTATCTGAGACATCTGTGCTGCACATTACTCAAAGCTAAGTATCCCACTCAAGTCCCCAATGCCCTTCTGGGCTTCAAATCTTACCTAGATTTCTGCTTTCAAACTTATGTTTCACATATATACTCTTGTAAACATCGCATTTTGCCAATACCATTATTCATCCCGCAGAATTATTTGTAACCCAAATTGAACAAGTTATTAACCCTAACCATACACTGTTCCCTCAGTATAACTTACTTAAGAGCAGGGACAGTGTGGGTCTTACAATATAGGAATGTAGATGATCTTCCACCTGCTGAGAACATCAAAGATCCATGGAGAAATGATCCTTGCAGAAGATATAGGCAGCTATGTAGGACCTGAGAGAGCAATAGTCATCTTCCATGGCAAACAACCTAGTCAGGATTAATTGATGGTCTGAATCAGCCTCTCTCTTCTTAATAAAGAGAAGATGGACTGAACCAGGCCTCTGTGGAGAGCTGTTCCCTGGTGCCTATGGTTGATATACCATTATAACTTCTGAATGTGTCACAGGATGTTGGGGCAGCCTCCATCTCATGGGAACCCTGGAAGCAACTGTTAGCACAAAGTGGTTACCAAGGCAGTGAGCATATTCTGTTCCTGAAAGAAGTGACCTCACTTCACTTCCTTGGTGATGGAATTCTCTGAACCTGGGATCCAGGAAGGAAGGCACGCAGAGCCAGTCCCACTCCCAGTTCCAGTGGGCTAACTTGTTTGCTTTCCCAAAGACATAGTCAGTCTTTCTTGGTACCCACTGATGTGAGGATGGCCAAATGCCAGCAGAGCTCTGAAGAGGGGCCTTTCCTGAGTAAGCAGGTAGTGGCTCACCGTTGGCTCCTGACAACTTCACAGAGTTGGCCAAGGAGACCAGATCTGAAACAGGACAGGCCATTTTGGGGGAACAAAATATGGCCCACCAGTCAGAAGACACTCCGGATAGTCACAGACCTATTTGGGGGAAGGAAGTGCCTTTGCCGTTGTAGGTGTGAGTTTGTGGTTTTTTCTCATGTTCTGAGAATAGGTAGGAAAGGTGGTTTGTTTGGTTTGGAGTGGACTGTTTCTAGTAAGTCGTTTGACATGGTGAGTGTTTCTAAGTCTGTGTATCCCACTGTATCCGTGGTTGTAGACATTAGAAAAGAGAATGCATCAATGGATGTGTTGTCTCTAGTTGAAAGCTTCCCCGCATTCATACTGCCCAATTAATGAATGGACTGCAGCTTGCCTTATGGATGGGCAACATCTATTATCTTCAAAAGTTCCTGTTTTCTTCGTGAATTCTGGCCACTCTCCAGAATAGACTCATGGTTTTGTTTCCCAAATATGTAACACCACAAGGTTCTGTGACATGGCCATGTACTGGATAGCTGAAGGGAATGGGAGCATCTAAGAAAACTCAGATTTCAGTGTGACCAGTAAAGTCTCAGTGGAGAAACCCTTCTTTGGGCCATTTGCTTACTTCTATTTCTATTACCCTGAATGTCAGGAAGGCCTTTGCCTCAGTCCACCCCTTTGTGTAGCCTGAAGAAAACTGTTTTCATATGGAAATGTATGGACATCACGAGTGGCTCTTTGCTTAATTGATTTGGATTGGGATGTGTCTGAATCAGCCTCTTGTCCTTGTATGAGGTTGTGGCTTAGATTCTCAGCACGTGATGGATCTAAAGAAAGATCCCATGTGTTTCCAAAACTAAAATGGCCAAAAGAGCAGTCATTGTGGGTGAATATTTTTGCCCTCTTGTTTTAGGTTCCTGACCTCCATCAAGTGAGAATAGGGATCCTTTGGGTCAAATGAGTTCTTGAAATCCCTGGAGAGGCTAGCCCATATTTGCTTGGGTTTTCTCATGACTCCAAATCACATAAAGAATCTATACCCTACAGCCAGTAGGCCTCAAATTGGAGAAGTGGAACACTTTAACAGCAAGAATATTTGATCATTCCTGGTTCACAGGAAGAGTGTCCAGGCCATCATGATTTTAGGCAAATGAGGGGCAAGTGAGCTTATTTGGACACTACCTTGGGCTCATAGAAACCTCCAGCTAGAGGTTATGATGAGTGTCTACATGGAAGAAGATGATGGCATTGTGGGAGTGTTTTGATTTTAATTGTGGTCATTTTTTGGCGGATGGAAGGGATGACTGGGTCCACCTGGGCTTGAACTCTGGTGTGATTCCCCTTAGAGACTGAGTTCTGAAACTGACCTCAGAGAAGTATTGCCATGAATTGTGTTGGGATTTTAGGAGGCCACGCATGAGACTCACTCTTGGAAACTGAGATCTAGGCCCAGGGTGGTTTCCACAGAGGCCTGAGAATCTCAGCCAGGATATCACATGATTTTATTCTGAAAGACTTAGCAGCCATATTTGAGTCAAAACACACATGGACCTCACATTGTAGATGTCAATTGGCCTGGCTTTAGGAGACCTTTTGGCAACTGTTTGAGAAGCATTGACTGTGAGAGTTCTCCAGAGCTTTCATTGAAATGAACTTTCTCAACTCTTAATGGTTCCTGAATGAATTGAAACCCACAGTGCCTCTAACTTCACCCTTGAAAAATTGCTAGATAAATACCATGAAATTTTTGAAATTCCCATGACCAGGTGGCACTGCAGAAACTTTTGATGTCCTGTTGCTGATCATGTGTATACCAGACAGTGCCTTGTTTTTGACTGGGTTTCATGAAAATCCTGTAGAACAAGAGAAGCCAGTAATTTGGAGCCTGCTGAGTAGGGGGCCTAGAGCAGTGTTGGGCAGGTGTGTGATAAAACATCATGGTGGGGCCATGTGAATCTGCCATTGGCTTCCAAATGGCTTGTGACTGATATAGTGCAGACATCAGACCCTTATATGTAAAGGCATCTTGTAAAATGGAGAGTTCAGGGCAATATTCAGAATCAGGTTGCTATGGTTATTGGGGCAAGCTATGTGAGATAGAAGCCTGGTTGGTGCATTCTCCTGCAGACCCTGACCCACCACACGTGACAGAACTCCCTCCAGCACTGTATCCCAGATGAACTTTTTATGTTTTGTGAAGCAAATACCAAATTCCCAGTGCAGAAGCAAGAAATACCACGAAAAGTGGAGGATGACCAAATGTCTTCACAGTCCCCACCGGGAGACACTTAGCTTCCAATGGACACAGTTTAGCTACAAAGAGAGAATTGAGCACTGCTGCCTCATGTTCATTGGAATATAAGAAACCATGTATTTCGGTCACATAGATGCAGACCCAGCTTTGATGGTCTCACTACAAAGTAAGCTAAAGCTCATGACAACAACATATATTTCAAGTGCCCAACCTCAGAAGCCGTTTCCCAAGAATTCTTAGGCCAGCAGAGCTCCTTGTTTGTGGAGTGTTTACCCTGTCCTTTACTTTTGGAAACTCCTCTACCACCTCCAAGGTTGTGAACTCCGGAGCATATTCCATTCCATATTTGTATTCATAGATTTTCACACTTTTCTACTCTAATTGTGTTTTACTTGGGGCGTAGGTAATGTCAAGGCATTGTTCTGGATGTGAGTGGGAAGATTTTTGTGTAGCACATATTTACATACACATTGGATTCATTTTTTAATTTCCATTTGAAATACTGAATCCCTGACACTATAACCCATACCCTACTAGTCTCTGACTAATAATCCTAATATTATGGTGAAAAATAAGCCAAAAAGAGAAGAAACACAAGCAGTTCAGAGGACGCATGGTGTATAGTTGGAATTGCCTTTTGCATTATATAATGTAGGAGTTATAAGTCTAGTCAATTTTTTGTTGAAATAGTTCTACATGTGTTTTTAAAATTAGCAAATATGTGAATCCCTATCTCCCTTTCTCTGTAGCCTATTCAGCACATGTATTTTTATATGCACATATAGAATTCTACCTGATATCACTCGTATACACTTGTGAGGTGGCTGAATTGGTAGATGCAAATTGAGAGAAGAGATCACTCCTCCTAAACGCTGTTGGAACTGAAAATTCAACCTATGGGTGAGCTTCCTAGTTGAAAAACATTATACATGAATCCATGTTCAGTAAAATGAATATTTTTCGATCTGTGGATTATATACATTTCATGATGAATTTCTATTGGCATATATATTGCTACTTTTTTTTCTTTTATTGGTTGCTCAAAACATTACAAAGCTCTTGACATATCATATTTCATACATTAGATTCAAGTGGGTTATGAACTCCCATTTTTACTCCAAATACAGATTGCAGAATCACATTAGTTACACATCCATATTTTTACATAATGCCCTATAAGTTACTGTTGTATTCTGCTACCTTTCCTATACTCTACTATCCCCACTCCCCTCTCTTCCCATCTTCTCTCTCTACCATACCTACTCTAAATCATTTCTCTCCTTGTTTATTTTCCCACAACCTCTTATATGTAATTTTGTGTAACAATAAGTGTCTCTCTCCATTACCATGCAATTTCCCTCTTCTCTCCCTTTCCCTCCCACCTCATGTTTCTGCTTAATGTTAATCTTTTCTTCATGCTCTTCCTCCCTGCTCTGTTCTTAGGTGACCTCATTATATCAAACAAGACATTTGGCATTTGTTTATTAGGGATTGGCTAGCTTCACTAACCATAATCTGCTCAGTGCCATGCATTTCCCTGCAAATTCCAAGATTTGGTCATTTTTTAGTGCTGCGTAATTCTCCATAGTATATAAAAGTCACATTTTTTTATCCATTCATCTATTGAAGGGCATCTGGGTTGGTTCCACAGTGTAGCAATTGTGAATTGTGCTGCTATGAAAATCGATGTGGCAGTATCCCTGTAGTACGCTCTTTTAAGGTCTTCAGGGAATAGTCTGAGAAGGGCAATAGCTGGATCAAATGGTGCTTCCATTCCCAGATTTCCCAGGAATCTCCATACTGCTTTCCAAATTGGCCGCACCAGTTTTCAGTCCCACCAGCAATGTACAAGAGTACCCTTTTCCCCACATCCTCGCCAGCACTTGTTGTTGTTTGACTTCATTATGGCTGCCAATCTCACTGGATTGAGAAGGTATTTTAGGGTGGTTTTTATTTGCATTTCTCTTACTGCTAGAAATGGAGAGCATTTTTTCATGTACTTGTTAATTGATTCTTTGTCCTCCTCTGAGAAGTTTCTGTTCAGGTCCTTGGCCCATTGGGTTATTGGTTATCTCATTGTCTAATTTTCTGAGTTCTTTGTATACTTTGTATACTCTGGATATTAGGGCTCCATGTGAAGGGTGAGGACTAAAAATTTGTTCCCATGATGTAGGCTCCATATTTACCTCTCTTATTGTTTCTCTCTTTAAGAAAAAAAAATCAGTTTAAGTAAGTCCCATTTGTTGATTCTTATTATTAACTCTTGTTCTATGGGTGTCCTATTAAGGAATTTGGAGCCTGACCACACAATATGTAGATCGGAGCAAACTTTGTATTCTATCAGACGCAGAGACTCTGATTTGAATCTAGCTCCTTGATCCACATTGAGTTAACTTTTGTGCATGGCGAGAGGAGGGGGTTCAGTTTCATTTTGTTGCATATGGATTTCCAGTTTACCCAACTCCATTTGATGAAGATGCTATCCTTCCTCCATTGCAGGCCATTAGCTCCTTTATCAAATATAAGACAGTTGTAGATTTTTGGATTAGTCTCTGTGTCCTCCATTCTGTACCATTGGTCCACCCGCCTGTTTTGGTACCAGTACCATGCTGTTTTTGTTATGAATGCTCTGTAATATAATTTGAAATCTGGTATCACTATACTGCCTGATTCACACTTCCTGCTTAGAATTGCTTTTGCTATTCTGGGTCTTTTATTTTTCCATTTGAATTTCATCATTGCTTTATCTATTTCTACAAAAAAAAATCCTTTGGGATTTTGATTGGCATTGTATTAAACCTATAGAGAACTTTTGGTAATATAGCAATTTTGATGATGTTAGTTCTGCCTATCCATGAACAGGGTATATTTTTCCATCTTCTAAGATCTTATTCTATTTCTCTTTTTAGGGTTCTGTAGTTTGCATTATATAAATCTTTCATCTCTTTTGTTAGGTTGATTCCCAAGTATTTAATTATTTTGAGGAAATTGGGAATGCAGTGTTTTGACTCATTTTTGTTTCAGAAGTTTTGTCGCTGATATACAGAAATGCCTTTGATTTATGCATGTTGATTTTATATCCTGCCACATTGCTGCATTCATTTATTAGTTCTAGTAGTTTTTTCTGTAGACCCTTTTGGGTCTTCTATGTATAGAATCATGTCATCTACAAATAGTGATAATTTAAGTTCTTCTTTTCCTATTTTTATGCCTTTAATGTCTTTCATCTCTCTAATTGCTCTGGCCAGTTTTTCGAGAACTATATTGAATAGAAGTGGTGATAGAGGATATCCCTGCCTTGTTCCAGATTTTAAAGTGAATGCCTTCAATTTTTCTCCATTCAGAATGATGCTAGCCTGAGGCTTAACATAGTTATCTTTTACAATGTCGAGGTAAGTTCCTGTTATCCCTAGTTTTTAAAATGTTTTGAACATAAAGGAATGCTCTACTTTGTTGAATGGTTTTTCTGCGTCTATCAAGATGATCATATGGTTCTTATCTTTAAGTCTATTGATGTTGTGAATAACATTTATTGATTTCCATATATTGAACCCTCCTTGCATCCCAGGGATGAATTCAAGTTGATCATGGTGCACAATTTTTTTGATGTGCCTTTGTATCCAATTCGCCAGAATTTTAATGAGGATTTTTGCATCTAGGTTCATCAGAGATATTGGTCTGTAGTTTTCTTTCTTTGAGGTGTCTTTGTCTGGTTTCAGAATCTGGGTGATGTTGGCCTCATAGAATGAATTCGGCAGAGCTTCCAGTTTTTCTATTTCCTGAATAACTTGAAAAGTATTGGTATTAATTCTTCTTTAAAGGTTTTGTAAAACTCTGCTGTATACCCATCCGGTCCTGGGCTTTTCTTGGTTGGTAGTCTTTTGATTGCTTCTTCTACTTCATCCATTGATATTGGTCAGTTTAAATTGTGTGTTTCCTCCTGACTCAGTCTGGTCAAATCATATGACTTAAGAAATTTATCGATGTCTTCACTATTTTCTATTTTATTGGAATACAGTTTTTCAAAATAATTTCTAATTTTCTTCTGTATTTATGTAGCATCTGTTGTGATATTGCCTTTTTCATCCCGTATGTTAGTAATCTGAGTTCTCTCTCTTCTTCTCTTCGTTAGCATGGCTAAGGGTCTGTCGATCTTATTTATCTTTTTGAAGAAGCACCTTTTAGTTTTGTTAATTTTTTCAATAGTTTCTTTTGTTTCAATTTTGCTATGATTTTAATTATTTCTTTTCTTCTGCTACATTTTCTGTTGTTTTGCTCTTCTTCTTCTAGGGCTTTGAGATGAAGTGTGAGCTCATTTGTTTGTTTGTTTGTTTTTCTATTTTGAGGAATGACCTCCAGGCAATGAATTTACCTCTTAAAACTTCTTTTCATTGTGTCCCATAGAATCTGATATGTTGTGTCTGTATTTTCATTTATCTCTAAGAATTTTTTGATTTCCTCCTTTATGTCTTCTGTAACCCATTGATCATTCAGTAACATATTCTTCATTTTGCATGTGATATATGATTTTTTCTTCCTTCTTTATCATTGGTTTCCAGGTTCATTCCATTATGATCACAAAAAATTCATGGTATTATCTCCACCCCTTTATATTTACTGAGGGTTGCCCTATGGCATAACATATGGTCTATTTTTGAGAAGGATTCATGTGCTGGTTAGAAAAAAGTATATCCACTTGATGATGGTTGATATATTCTATATATGTCAGTTAAGTATAGGGTATTGATTGTGATATTGAGTTCTATAGTTTCTTTATTCAACTTTTGTTTGGAGGATCTGTCCAATGGTGAGAGAGGTGAGTTGAAGTCACCCATAATTATTGTATTGTGGTCTATTTGATTCTTGAACTTGAGGATAAATTGTTTTATGAACGTCGCAGCACCATTATTTGCTGCGTGAATATTGATAATTGTTATGTCTTGTCGGTGAATGGTTTCTTTTAACAGTATATATAGTCCTTCCTTATCCCTTTGATTAAATTAGTCTTGAGGTCGATTTTATTCGATTGGAGGATGGCCACCCCTGCTTGCTTACGAGGACCGTGTGCATGGTATAAATTTTCCCAATCTTTCACCTTCAGCCTGTGTATGTCTTTTCCATTCAGATGTGTCCCTTGGAGGCAACATATTGTTGGATTTGTTTTTTTTTATTTCAAGTTACAAGCCAATGTCACTTTATTTGAGAGTTTAAGCCATTATCATTTAGAGTTACTATTGATATATGGTTTGTACCTCCACCCATGTTTTTTATATATATATATTTTTTAATTAGTTTGATTCTCCATGATTTGCTTTTCCCCTTCCCTCTGTCATTACTGAGGCACTTCTCACTGATGGTTTTCGTTGTTGATTTTCATTTCTTCCTCGTGTAGTGTTTTGCTCAAGATGCTTTGCAATGCTGGTTATCTGGCTGAAATTCTTTTAGCTTTTGTTTATCATGAAATATTTTTATCTTGTTGTCTTATCTTAAGCTTAATTTTGCTGGATACATAATTCTTGGTTGGCATCCATTGTCTTTCAGTGTTTGAAGTACGTTGTTCCAGGATCTTCTCACTTCCAGCGTCTATGATGAAAAATCCTTTGTTAAACTTTTTGGTTTACCCCTGATTGTAATGATTGTAATCTGCCTCCTTTCTCTGGTAGCTTTTAATATTTTCTCTTTGTTCTGTATATTGGATATCTTTATAACAATGTGTCTTGGCATTGGTCTACTGTGATTTTGTGTGCTCGGTGTCCTGTAAGCATCTACAATTTGTTTATCCGTTTCCATTTTTATTTCTGGAAAGTTTTCTGTAATTATTTCATTCACCAGGTTTCTCATTCCCTTGGTTTTAATCTCTGTACCTTCCTCTATCCATATGACTCATTAGTTTGTTTGTTTTTTATGTTATCCCATATCTCTTGAATGTTTTCTCATAATTTTTTACAGCATTTCTTTGTTGGCTAGACTTTTTTCAAGATGATATATTTTGTCTTCATTATCTGACATTCTGTCTTCTACTTGCTCTACTCTGTTAGTGATACTCTCAATTGAGTTTTTAATTTGGTTTATCATTTCCTTGATTTCTAGAATTATTGTTTGATTTTTCTAATAATCTCTATCTCCTGATAAAGATGCTTAATTTCTCATTTTATCTGTTTATGTAATTCATTTTCAATGCGTTTTATCACTGTTTGTTTTTGCTGTCTCGTATCCTATTTAAGGTTCCATTCCATCTGTCTAAGGTATTACTTGAGTTCTTTATATGACCATTTTTCTGATGACTCTAGGTGCTCTTGAATATTTAGGCTGTCCTTCATTGTTCGTACTCCTTTTCTTCCTTGTTTTTATATGCTGCTCATGTTACTTCTTCTTCTGTTTGACTACTGAGTTACTGCTTACTCTTATAAATTTATTTGATGCTTGGGAGGAAAGATATTAGAAGGGAAGGGAGAAGTCACTAAAGAGAATGAGAGTAGGCAGGTAGAATTCAAGGAAGGGGGAATAAGAAAAATGAAAAGAAATGAAAAGACAAAAGAAAAAAATAGAAAATAAAGAAAGAAAGTTTTAAGTAATGATGATGATTAAAAAATTGAAAATTAAAATTTAAAATAATAATAATAATAATAAAATAAAAAAATTAAAAAATAAAAACATTTAAAAAAGTTAAAGAACAACAATAACAAAAATGAAAATGAAAGAAAAAAATACAAATAAAAAAATAATAATAATACATGCAGTCCTAGAGTTCAAATAACTTCTCTTCCAGTAGGTGGAGCTGTGCGCACTGGGCCAAGCTTCTCCTCTCAATAAGTGAGAACCAATCACTGTGCAGCAGCTCTTCCTCCCAGACTGGGCCGGTCTCCAATTCTGAGTGCCTAGGGCTTTCTCTTGTGCTTCCTCAAGCCAGGCCACACTCACCTGTGATGATCACCACAATACTGGTTACAAGCCAGGCCTCTGCTCCTGGTAGCCCTGTTTCCATGAACGCCTGGGCACACTCTCCTTGTTTGCCTTCCTCAGACCCTAAGTTTGTAGAGCTTGGGGCTGAGAACCTCCAGCGAATTTGCTTGCCCTTCAGGAGCCATGGCCCCGGTAGGTGGTGTAAGAGACCTCAATTGTCAGCACTGGTGGGAGCGGTAGCAGGGAATTCCACGCCGCGAGTCCCGAGCCAATCTTGATTCCCTAGGTCTGGGTATCGCGCTCCTTGGAGAGCTGGGAGGGGCCATTACGGCAGAGGTGGGAAGGGCCCTTGAGGTTTCCCTGCGTTGTTAAGAGAGATGGCAATGGGATTACACACTTGTCTCGCTGGTTTCAATGAAGTTATCTCCTCCGCCTATGACGTCAGTTCTCTGCCATGGTGGTATCCCATTCAAATGGTGACCGTTCGTTCCCTTTGCTGGGTGACCAATGCAACAGGTGGGTCCTGACTATCTCTCTCAAGCCCCATTTCAATCCTGTGTCCACTGCCTATGAAGGCTCAGTTGGCTTTTAACTCTCAATTCAGAAAGCCCGACCAGTTATTTCAGCGGGAATGTTAGTGCTGAGTCACAAAAACCAGACGAATCTAAGCTTGAATGCAGCCAATCCGGGCTTTGTGTGTGTTCTGAGGGGCCCAGACTGTTCACCCCAGATTCACAACAGGTCAATATTGCCTAGTGATTCTGAGCAAACAGCATTTAGACAGTTTACGACTCCCTATGCCCGCGCAGCTGAAGAGATCAGAGACTTGATTTCTCCATGCCTGCCTTCATAATGGATCTCCTGTATTGCTACTTTTTAATATCTGTGCTTTTGCGTGTGTGTGTATATATATATATAGATTTTTCAAAATATGAAATATATGTGTCTTATTATGCACTCCCTAAATTCATTCATATTCATATCTGTGGATTTATAATCAACTTTCCACAAGATTATTTTCAGAAATAATCATCCACCTGAAATACATATTGTTTCCTAGTACTGAAAACTAAATTCAGTGAATGGTGCATACAAACCCTAATATTTCTACAGTTACTTAGCCAGTTTAAAATCAATGCAAGTTGATTTCTAGGGGACATGATGTGTATTTTGACTCTCATTTTTATTCAACACTTGTACGTTACTATTTCTTCAGTTTATGCACATCATGGGATATATATTTCAGTCACAAATTAGAAAATTTATAGGCATTTGTTTCACGATCAATCACTTCCTGATTCAGAACACATGTATCCCTCCATGTTTCTTGACTGGTCTTTTCATGAGACTTCTTTCCAAACACATTATTTTTGTTTAACATCATCACGTATAAAGCAAAACTCAAACACCATTCTTCATAAACCATAATCCTAATATTACCATTAGATATATAACTGGTTGGAATGAATGATTGTATATCAATATAAGATTTCTTATATATTTTCACATATCAATTCAATCCATTATTTAAAGTGGAATCAGTTACGTTATTTATTCATAGTATGGTCTATTCATGCATTATCTCTATATTAATAGACACAGGGTACACCTCTTTGTACCCCTAATACTAATGTATACGTCTTCAAAATATTGCCCCCAAAAATGGTGAAAGAAATACTCATGTCACCTGATCTACATATACATTTTATCACAGTAATATTCTGAACAAAAAAAAACATAAAAATGTAACACTTATGATTGTACAAAAGCCTAAAAGGAAAGTGAACGTGGATAACTAATAACATCCATGTCCAGGTTGCCTAATGCTCTCAAATGTCATTCCCATTCATGACGACATATTTGTTTTTTCCTATGATTATGTATTCAAACTCAACCCTGTTGAAAATGTCTAATCCTATGACTCACTTTATACTTTGCCTGATTTCGTAATGTCTCTATTGACACCTGCTTTCCTACACATTTTCCCCAGTTCATCATTGTGACTAACTCTTCACATGTGCTGACATTTACATTCACTCTCCCAATGAAACCCTATTGCTAAAGAAGCTTTTTATTCCAAATCATATACTCACTCTTTTTCCTAAACCTACTGACTATCTTCCTAATCCTACTGACTATCCCTTTTTGACTGGATGTTCTCTTCTACATTCAATCATCCAAGGTACAAGGTCCTATGCCACTGTATTTCGATTTAACTGAGACAATTGTACAGAACATAATTCAACACTAAGTATCCAAATCAAGGGCTCAATGCCCTTCTGGGCTTCAAATCCTTCTTAGATTCCCGTTTTCATACATATATTTTACCTATATATTCTTATAAATATCACAGGTTCCCAATCTCATTATTCATCCTGCAGAATGATTCCTAACCCAAATCGAACATATTATTAACCCTAACCATACACTAACTTTGCAGGAGAGCAGGAACAGTGTGTGTATTAAACTACAGGAATCTAGGGGATGTTCACCTGCTGAGAAACTCAAATGTTCATGCAGAAGTGATCCCTGGTGAAGATGAAGGCAGCTATGAATTACCTCAGAAAGCAAAAGTCATCTTCCATGGCAATCATCCTGGTCAGGATGAAGGGTTGTTTCTGAATCAATCTCTCTCTTCTTAATGTATAGAACATGGACCAAACCAGTCCTGTGTGGAAGCTGTTCCCGGGTGCTTACGGTTGATATAACATTCTAACTAGAGAAAGTGTCCCATGAAAATCAGGGCAGCCTCCACCTCATAGTATTTTGGAAGCAACTGTTAGGACAAAGTGGTTGCCAAGGCAGTGACATAATTCAGATCCTGAAGGAAGTGATCTCACCTCACTTCCTTGGTGATGCAACTCTCTGAACTTGAAATCCAGGAAGCCAGGCACCCAGAGAGAGTCTCTGTCCTAGTCCCAGTGGTCTGACATGTTTGGATTTACCAAGGACAGAGTCAGTCTTTCTTGGTACCTACAGATGTGAGGAAGGCCAAATGCCAGGAAACCTCTGAAGAGGGGCTTTTCCTGATAAGGCAGGTAGTGCCTCACCGCTGGCTCTTGAGAACTTCACAGAGTTGGCCAAGCAGACATGATCTGAGACAGGAGAGGTCATTTTGGAGGAACATAGTATGGCTCACCAGTCAGAGGATACTCCGGGGAGTCACAGACCTACTAGGGGGAAGGAGGTGCCATTGTGGGTGTGGGTGTGAGTTTGTGGTTTTGTCTCATGTTCTGAGGATAGGTAGGAAAGGCGGTTTGTTTGGTATGGAGTGGAATATTTGTATTAAGTCCTTTGACAAGGCGAGTGTTCCTATGTGTGAGTGTATCCCACTGAGTCCATTGTTGTAGACATTAAAAAGACAATGCATCAATGGATGTGTTCAGTCTAGTAGAAAGCTTCCCAGCATTCATCCTGCCCAATTCATGAGTGGACTCTGGCTTGCCTTATGGATGGGCAACACCTACAAGCTTCCTAATTTCCTGTTTTCTCTCTCAATTCTGGCGACTCTCCAGAATAGTATCATGGTTTTGTGTCCAAGATTTGTACCGCCTCCAAGATCTGTGACATTGCTATGTACTGGAAGCTGAAGGAAATGGCTAGCATCTCAGAAATCTCAGATATCTGTTGACCAGGAAAGTCTCAGTGGAGAAACCCTGCTTTGGTCCTTCTGCTTACCTATTGTTCTGTTGAATGTCAGGAAGTTTTTTGCCTCAAGCCACCACTTTGTGAAGCCTGAAGAAAAGAGTTTTCAAATTTAAATGAAAGGGCATCACCTGTGGCACTTTGCTTAATTGCTTAGGATTGGGATATGTCTGAATCAGCCTGTTGGCCCTGTGTGAGGCTGTGGCTTAGATTCTCACACCTGATGGATCTAAAGATAGATCCCATGCGTGCATCCAAAACCAAAATGGCAAAAAGATCAGATATTGTTGATGAACTCTCTTGCCTTCCTCTGGTAGGTTCCTGATATTCATAAGTGAGAATAGGGATCTTTTGGGTCAAATGAGTTCTTCAAAGCCCTGCAGAGGCTAGGCCATAGGTGCTTCATTTTCATGACTCCAATTCACTTAAAGAATCTAAACCCCAAAGCAAGAAGGCCTCAAGTTGGAGAAGCCAAGCAATATTAAAGGCAGGCCTATTTGATCACTCCTGGTTCACAGGAAGAGAGTCCAGGCCACCCTGTCTTTAGGCAAATGAGGGGCAGGGAGCTTATTTTAGACACTGTCGTGGGCTGCGTCCCTTATGGAAACCTCCAGCCAGAGGATATGATGAGTGTCTATATGGAAGAAGATGAGTGCCATGTGAGAGTGTTTGGTTTTAATTGTGGACATATGTCTGGCGGTTGGAAGAGATCACTGGGTCCACCTAGGCTTGCACCCTGGTGTGATTCCCCTTAGAGACTGAGTTCTTTTACTGATCTCATAGAATTATTGCCAGGAATTGTGTTGGAATTTTAGATGGCCATGCATGAGAGTTGCCCTTGGAAAGTGACATCTAGGCCCAAGGTGACTTTCCACAGAGCACAGGGAATCTCAGCCAGGATATCACATGATATTATTCTTAAAGACTTGGCAGCCATATTTGAGAGTCAAAACACACATGGAACATACATTGTAGACCTCAATGGGCCTGGCTTAATCTGACTTTTGGGCACTTTTGGAAGCCTTGCCTGTAAGAATTCTCCAGAGTTTTCATAGAAATGAGCTTCCTCACCATTTAATGGTTTCTGAGTGAATTGAAATCCACAGTGCCTCCAACTTCATCCTTGAAAATTGGCTAGATCAATACCATGAAATTTTTGAAATTCCCATGACCAGGTAGCTCTGGAGAACATTTGAATGTCCTGTTGCTGATCATGAGTATACAAGAAAGTGCCTTGATTGACTGGGTTTTATGAAAATGGTGTTTAACAGAGATGCCAGTAAGTTGGATCCTGCTGAGTAGTTGTACTAGAGTAGTGGATGGCAGGTGTGTAATAAAACATCTGTGGTGGGGGCATGTGGATCTGCCATTGGCTTCCAAATGGATTGTGACTGACATTTTGCAGCCAGTAGACCCTTATATGTAAAAGCATATTGTTATATGGAGAGGTTTTAGGGCAATGTTCAGAATCAGGTTGCTATGGAAAATGGGGCAAGCTATGTGGGATAGAAGCCTGGTTGGTGCATTCTCCTGACGAACCTGACCCACCACACTTGACAGAACTCACTTCAGCACTGTGTCCCAGTTGAACTCCTTGTATTTCATGAAGCAAATACCAAACTCCCAGTGCAGCAGCAAGAAATACCACGAATAGTGGAGGATGACCAAATGGAATTACAGTCCACAAGAGGAGACATTTAGACCCCAGTGGCCACAGGTTACCTACAAATAGAAAATTCAGCACTGCTGCCTCATGTTCATTGGAAAATAAGAATCCATGTCATCCAGATCACATAGATGAAGACTCAGCTATGATGGTCTCACAACAAATGAAACTAATGCTCCTAACAACAGCATATATTTCATTGCCCAACCTCAGAGGCAGTTTCTCCAGATGTTAGGCTGGCAGAACTTCATGTTTGTGGAGTTTTTACCCTGTCCCTTACTTTTGGAAACTCCTCTACCACCTGCAAATTTGTGAACTCCTGAGCATTTTTCATTCCATATATGTATTCACAGATTTTCTAACTCTTCTCCTCTAATTGTGTCTTATGTGGGGTGAAGGTAATGTCAAGGCATTGTGCTGAATGAGAGTGGGAATTTTTTGTGTAGCACATATTTGCATACACATTGGATACATTTTCCAATTTTCCATTCAAAATACTGAATCCCTGACACTAACACATACCCTACTAGACTTTGACTTCTAATCCTAATATGGTGGAGAAAAATAACCCAAACAGAATAGAAATACAAGAGGTTCACATGAGGCATGGTGTATAGTTGGACTTGCCTTTCTTATGATAAATGGTAGGTGTTATAAATCTAGCGAATTTTAATTGAAATAGTTCTCCATGTGTTTTAAAAGTTAACAAATATGTGAATAACTGTCTCCCTTTCTCTGTAGCCTATTCATCACATGTATTTTCATATGCACATTTAGAATTCTACCTGGTATCACTCGTACATTTTGTGAGGTGGCTGGCTTGGCAGATGCAAATTGTGAGAAGAGATCACTCCTACTAAACGCTGTTGGAACTGAAAATACAACATATGAGTGAGCTTCTTAGTTGAACAATATAAATCCATGTTCATTAAAATGAATATTTTTGGATCTGTGGATGATATATTATTTCATGGTGAATTTCGATTGGCATACATAATGCTACTTTTTAATGTCTGTGAGTGTGTATATATATATATATATATATATATATATATATATATATATATATATATATATATATATTCACTCTCCAGATTTTTCAAAATATGAAGTATATTTTTCTTATTATACACTCCCTAAATTCATTCATATTCATGTATGTGGATTTATAATCATGTTTTCACAAGAATATTCTCAGAAATATTCATCCACCTGAAATACATATTTGTTTCTTAGTACTGCAAACTAACTTCGGGGGATCATATGATGGTGGTGAAGGGAGTGCATCACCCCCATGTACCGCGTCACTGTGCGGGAGAATGACGAGTTATAACGGCTAAAATATATCTTGTTAGAAATTTCCAGCAAAATTGGGGTGCTCCAAAACCTAGTGGACATATTTCCATCTCACGAGGATCAGCTACGTGAGCTCAAACACGAGTGATTTGTCCGCATGGAGCGTCATGCTGCTTATTCAGAAAATCGGTCTGTGGCTAGAGTCTGCGGCGCGCACTGGGAAATGAAGAGATAGCAATGCAAATATACAGTGGTGTGGATTCTGTGGGCTCCTGCCAGGTATGCAATCACTGTGCTAAGTGCTGAATTCTTTGTTTGAGATGGGGAAGAATGCGGTCCAATTCGGTTCTCCACACTGGTCAGACCACAGAGGAAGCCAGCGGCCACTATCTTGGAGAGCTGATGTCACCATCCCTGTTTTTGACTGATCGAAGCTCATTCAGCTATAGAACAGGTAATTTCAGGATGCCATTCACCTTTGTGTTGCAGACAAATTACTCAGGCTCAGTGCTAAAGAACCTGCAGAAACTCCGTCTTGGAGCCTGCTCCTATTAGAACATACACAAAGCCCAGAGCGGCCGAATTCCACCTCTCGGAACTGATCTGGCCCAGGGCTAAAGAACCCGCGGAAACTGCTTCTCGGTCCGGGTCTTGCTGAATACTGTGGAGGTAAATATCAACCGAGCCTTCATAGGCAGTGGAAACAGGATTGAGACACTGCTTGTGAGGGCCGGTCAGGACTCACTCATTGCTTTGGTCACCCAGAAAAGGGAACGAAATGCTGCCTTTCACATGGGATACCAACATGGCAAATTTCTGATGTCATCAGAAAGCAGCAGAGGAGATAACTTCATTGATACCAGCAGTGACAGAAACAGTTGGTCTCCTGGTGAAGAAAGTGAGTCACAAACACCTGGGTCTCTCTCACTTTGTCATCAAGCCAGAGGGGCAGAGCAGAGCAGCTGCCCGTGACTGGAACAGACCCAGTGACACACCTGCATGGTAGTTACGTCAACCCAATTGGAGTAGAGGCAGAACAGAGCCGCCGCCCGTGCACAGAACAGGCCCAGTGACCCGCAGGTGTGGTAGTCACGTCACCCCAATTGGAGTAGTTGCAGAGCAGAGCCTTCTCCCACACCTAGTAAAATCCCAGTGGGTCACCAGCATGGTAGTCACATCACCCCAATAGGAGTAGGGGCAGAGCAGAGCCTTCGCCCACGCCCAGAACAGGCACAGCAACCTGCCGGCATGGTAGTCACGACACACCAATTGGGGTAGGGGCAGAGCAGAGCCACCACCCGCGCCCGCAAGGTAGCAGACCTGCACCTGACCAGAAGAAGAGGCCCAGCGGCCGCCTGGCGCGGCAGACACTTTACCATATTTGGAGTAGGGGCAGAACAGATCTGTAGCCCGTGCTCACAAGGTAGGCAGACCTGCGACCAACCGGCGGACCAGGCACAGCGGCCCGCTGGCATGGTAGTCACTTCACCCCAATTGGAGTAGGAGTAGAGCAGTGCCGCCGCCCACGCCTGCAAGGTAGGCAGACCTGCGACTGATTGGCAGAACACCACAGGGGTCCACGGGCATGGTAGACACGTCACACCAATTGGAGGAAAAAATAAATAAAACGGACAGACCCCTAGCCATGCTAACGATGAGGAGAGAGAACTCAAATTACTATCATACGGGATGAAAAAGGCAATATCACAACAGATATTTCAGAAATACAGAAGATAATCAGAAATTACTTTGAATCCTTATACTCTAAAATAATAGAAGATAGTGAAGGCATCAAAAAATTTCTTAAGTCATATGATCTGACCAGAGTGAGTTAGGAGGATATAGACAACCTAAACATACCAATATCAATTGAGGAAATAAAAAAAAAACATCACAAGATTACCAACTAAGGAAATCCCAGGACCGTATGGGTATACAGCAGAGTTTTACAAAACCTTTAAATATGAACTAATACCAATACTTTTAAAGCTATTTCAGAAAATTGAAAAAGAGGGAGATCTTCCAAATTCATTCTACGAGGCCAATATCACCCTGATTCGTACACCAGATAGACACTTCAAAGAAAGAAGACTAAAGCCCGATATCTCTAATGAACCTAAATGCAAAAATCTTAAATTAAATTCTGGCAAATCAGATACAAAAACATATCAAAAAAATGTGCACCATGATCAAGTAGGATTCATCCCTGGGATGCAAGGAGGGTTCAATATACGAAAATCAATAAATGTTATTCACCACATCAATAGACTTAAAATAAAAACCATATTATCATCTAGATAGATGCAGAAAAAGCATTCAACAAAGTACAGCATCCCTTTATGTTCAAAACTCTAGAAAAACTAGGAATAACAAGAACATTCCTCAATATTGTAAAAGCAATCTATGCTAAACCGCAGGCTAGCATCATTCTGAATGGAGAAAAATTGAAGACATTCCCTCTAAAATCTGGAACAAGACAGGGATGCCTTCTCTCACCACTTTTGTTCAATATAGTTATCAAAAGACTGGCCAGAGCAATTAGACAGATGAAAGAAATTAAAGGCATATAAATAGGAAAAGAATAACTTAAATTATCACTATTGCAGATGACATGATTCTATACCTAGCAGACCCAAAAGGTTCTACAAAGAAACTAATGGAGCTAATAAATGAATTCAGCAAAGTGGCAGGATATAAAATCAACACGCATAAATCAAAGGCATTCCTGTATATCAGTGACAAATCCTCTGAAATGGAAATGAGGACAACCACTCCATTCACAATATCCTAAAAAAAAAAAAAAAATGGGAATCAACCTAACAAAAGAGGTGAAAGTCTTATACAATGAAAACTACAGAACCCTAAAGAGAGAAATAGAAGATCTTAGAAGATGTAAAAATATACCCTGTTCATGGATAGGCAGAACTAACATCATCAAAATGGCGATATTACCAAAAGTTCTCTATAGGTTTAATCCAATGCCAATCAAAATCCCAAAGGCATTTCTTGTAGAAATAGAGAAAGCAATCATGAAATTCATATGAAAAAATGAAAGACCCAGAATTGCAAAACAATGCTAAGCAGGAAGTGTGAATCAGGCGGTATAGCGATACCAGACTTCAAACTATACTACAGAGCAATAGTAACAAAAATAGCAAGGTACTGGTACCAAAACAGGCAGGTGGACCAATGGTACAGAATAGAGGACACAGAAACCAATCAACAAAACTACAACTATCTTATATTTGATAAAGGAGCTAAAAGCATGCAATGGAGGAAGGATAGCATCTTCAACAAATGGTGTTGGGAAAACTGAAAATCCATATATAACAAAATGAAACTGAATCCCTTTTTCACACCATGCACAAAAGTTAACTCAAAATGAATCAAGGACCTTGATATCAAATCAGAGACACACGGTCTGATAGAAGAAAAATTTGGTTACGATGTACATACTGTGGGGTTGGGCTCCAAATTCCTCAATAGGACACCTATAGTACAAGAGTTAATAACTAGAATCAACAAATGGGACTTACTCAACTAAAAAAGTTTTTTCTCAGCAAAAGAAACAATAAGAGGTAAATAGGGAGCCTACATACTGGAAAGAAATCTTTACTACTCACACTTCAGATAGAGCCCTAATATCCAGAGTATACAAAGAACTCAAAAAATTAGACAATAAGATAACAAATAACCCAATCAACAAATGGGCCAAGGACCTCAACAGACACTTCTCAGATGAGGACATACAATCAATCAACAAGTACATGAAAAAATGCTCACCATGTCCAGCAGTCAGAGAAATGCAAATCAAAACCACCCTAAGATACCATCTCACTCCAGTAAGATTAGCAGCCATTATGAAGTCAAACAACAAGAAGTGCTGGCAAGGATGTGGGAAAAGAGGTACACTTGTACATTGCTGGTGGGACTGCAAATTGGTGCAGCCAATTTGGAAAGCAGTATGGAGATTTCTTGGAAAGCTGGGAATGGAACCACCATTTGACCCAGCTATTGCCCTTCTTGGTCTATTCACTAAAGACCTAAAAAGAGCATGCTACAGGGACACTGCTACATCGATGTTCATAGCAGCACAATTCACAACAGCAAGACTGTGGAACCAACTTAGATGCCCTTCAATAGAAGAATGGATAAAAAAGTGTGGCATTTATACACAATGGATTATTACTTTGCATTGAAAAATAAAAAAATCATAGAATTTGCAGGGAAATGGATTGCATTAGACTAGATTATGCTACACAATTCCTATAAAACAAATGCCAAATGTCATCTTTGATATAAGGAGAGTAACTAAGAACAGATAGGGATGAAGAGCATGACAAGATGATTAACATTAAACAGGGATGAGAGGAGGAAGGGAGGGAGAAGGGAAATTGCATGGAATTGGAAGGAGACCCTCTGGGTTATACAAAATTACATACAAGAGGAATTGAGGGGAAAGGGAAAAATAATACAAGGGGGAGAAATTTATTACAGTAGAGGGAGTAGAGAGAGAAGAGGGGAGGGGCGGGGAGGCCAGGGGGAATAGTAGAGGATACGAAAGGCAGCAGAATACAACAGACACTAGTATGGCAATATGTGAATCAATGGATGTGTAACTGATGTGATTCTGCAATCTGTATACAGGGTAAAAATGGGAGTTCATAACCCACTTGAATCAAAGTGTAAAATATGATATATCAAGAACTATGTAATGTTTTGAACAACCATAAATAAAAATAAAAAAACTCTCTTTGGTGAATAATGCATGCAATTCTAATATTTCTACAGTAACTGACCCAGTTTAACATCAATGCAAGTAGATTCCTATTGGACATGATGTATATTTTGACGTTCACTTTTATTCAACACCGGTACATTACTATTTCATCAGTTTATGCACATAACAGGATATATATTTCATTCACAATTTAGAAAATTTATAGGCACTTGTTTCACTTTCAATCACTTCCTGCTTCAGAACACATGAATTCCTCCATATTTCTTGATTGGTCTTTTTATGAGACTTTTTTCCAAACATATTATTTTCGATTTCATAATCACTTTTGAAACAAAACTCACACACACTTCATGATAAACAATAACCCTAAGATTACCATTAGATATATAACTGGTTGGAGTGAATGATTGTATGTCAATATATGATTTCCTATATATTTTCAGATATCAATTCAATCCATTATTTAAAGTGGAATCAGTTATAATATTTATTCACAGTATGGTGTATTCATGCATTATCTCTATATTCAAAGACACAGGGTACACCACTTTGTACCCCCAATACTAATTTATATGTCTTCAAATATTGCTCCCAGTAATGGTGGAAGAAATACTCATGTCATATGATCTACATACACATTTGTTCACAATATTTTTCTGGGCACAAAATGCAAAGATCACACTTATGATTGTACCAAATCCTAAATGGAAAGTGAACATGGATTACTAAAACGATAAATGTCCAGGTTGCCTAATGCTTTCAAATGTCATTCCTATTGGTGACGACATATTTGTTTCTTCCTAAGATTATGTATTCAATCTCAACCCTATTGAAAATGTCTAATCCTATCACTCACTGTATAATTGCCTCATTTCATAATGTCTGTATTGATATTTTCCTTTTTACATATTTTCCCCAGTTCATCATGTGACTGACTCTTCACATGTGCTGAAATTTACATTCACTCTATAACAAAAACCCTATTGCTACAGAACTTTTGCCCCAAATTCTATACTCACTCTATTTCCTAAACCTACTGACTACCTTCCTAATCCCACCGACTATCTCAATTTGAGTGGATGTTCTCTTCTAAAATCAATCATCCAAGGTGTAAGGTCCTATGCCATTGATTATCGATTTATCTGAGACATCTGTGCAGAACGTAATTATAAGCTAAGTATCCCAATCAAGGGCCTAATGCCCTTCTGGGCTTCAAATCTTACCTAGATTTCTGTTTCCATACTTATATTTCACCTCTATAATCTTATAAATATCGCAGGTTCCCAATACTATTAATCATCCTTCGCAATGATTCGTAACCCAAATCGAACATGTTATTAACCCTAACCATACACTCTTACCTTAATCTAACTTTGCAGAAGAGCAGGGACAGAGTTCGTCTTACAATACAGGAATGTAGGGAATCTTCCTCCTGCTGAGCACCTCAAATGTCCATGCAGATTTCATCCCTGGAAAAGATGTAGGCAGCTATGAAGGACCTGAGAGAGCAAATGTCATCTTCCATCGCAAACAACCTTCCCAGGATGAAGGGTTGTGTCTGAATAAGCCTCTCTCTTGTTAATGTAGAGAAGATAGACCAAACCAGGCATGTGTGGAGAGCTGTTCCGGGGTCCCTATGGTTGATATACCATTCTAACTTGTAAAAGTGTCACAGGAAAAAAGGGCAGCCTCCATCTCATAGGAGTATTGTAAGCAACAGTTAGGACAAAGTGGTTGCCAAGGCAATGACCTCAAAGAATTCCTGAAGGAAGTAATCTCACCTCACTTCCTTGGTGATGGAACTCTCTGAACTTGGAATCCGGGAAGCCAGGCACCCAGAGCCAGTCTCAGTCCCAGTCCCAGTGGTCTTATTTTTTGGATTTACCAAGGAAAGAGTCAGTCTTTCTTGGTACCTACTGAGATGAGAATGAACAAATGTCAGGAAAGCTCTAAAGAGGGGCCTTTCCTGAGAAAGCAGGTAGTGGCTCACCGCTGGGTAGTGACAACTTCACAGATTTGGCCAAGGAGACCATATGTGACACAGGACAGGCGATTTCATCAGAACATAGTTTGGCCCACCAGTCAGAGGACACTCCCAATAGTCACAGACCTACTTGGGGGAAGGAGCTTCCTTTGTGTGTGTGGGTGTGGGTTTGAGATTTTGTCTCATGTTCTGAGAATAGGTAGGAAAGGCGGTTTGTTTGGTTTGGAGTGAACTGTTTCTCGTAAGTCGTTTGACAAGGCCAGTGTTTCTTTGTCTGTGTATCCCACTGTGTCCGTGGTTTTAGATATTAGAAAAGAGAATGAATCATTGGATGTGTCCTGTCTAGACTCAACTTGCCCAATTTATGAATGGACTGCGGCTTAACTTATGGGTGGACAACTCCAACAATCTTCCTAAGTTCCTGTTTTCTTCCTGAATTCTGCCCAATTTATGAATGGACTGCGGCTTGACTTATGGATGGACAACTCCAACAATCTTCCTAAGTTCCGGTTTTCTTCCTGAATTCTGGCCACTCTCCAGAATAGGCTCATGGTTTTGTGTCCAAAATATGTACCACCTCCAAGCTCTGTGACATGGCCATGTACTGGATAGCTGAAAGAAATGGGAGCATCTCAGAAAACTCAGATATCAGTTTGACCAGGAAATTCTAAGTGAAGAAACCCTGCTTTGGGCCTTTTGCTCATCAATTGTTCTGTTGCCCTGAATGTCAGGAAGGCCTTTGCCTCAGGCCACACCATTGTAGAGCCTAAAGAAACAGTTTTCAAATGGAAATGAAAGGGCATCACCTGTGGCTCTTTGCTTAATTGCTTTGGAAAGGGATGTGTCTGAATCAGTCTTTTGGCCCTGTGTGAGACTGTGGCTTAGATTCTCAGCACCTGATGGATCTAAAGAAGGATCCCATGTGTGCATCCAAAACCAAAATGGACAAAAGAGCAGTCAGTGTGGATGAAGTCTCTCGCATTCCTCTGTAAGTGTCCTGTTCTCCATCATGTGAGAACAGTGATCATTTGGTTCAAATGTGTTCCTCAAAACCCTGAAGAGGCTAGCCCATAAGTGCTTGGTTTTTCTCAAGACTCCAATTCACATAAAGAATCTAAAACACACAGTCAGTAGGCCTCAAATTGGAGAAGCAGTGCCATATTAATGGCAGGCCTATTTGATCACTCTTGGTTCACTGGAAGGATGTCCTGGCCACCCTGATTTTAGGCAAAAGAGGGGCAAGGGAGGTTATATTGGACACTGTCTTGGGCTGCACCCCTCATGGAAACCTCCAGCCAGAGGTTATGATGATTGTGTAAATGGAAGAAGATGAGTGCCATGTGGAAGTGTTTTGGATTTAATTGTGCATATTTGTGTGACAGTTGGAAGACATAACAAGGTCTACCTGGGCTTGAACTCTGGTGTGATTCCCCTTATAGACTGAGTTCAGGAACTGATCTCAGAGAAGTATTGCCATGTATTGTGTTGTGATTTAAGAGGCCATGTATGAGAGTCACCCTTGGAAACTGAGATCTAGCCCCAGAGTGGCTTTCCACAAAGCTCTGGGAATTTCAGCCAAGATATCACATGATTTCATTCGAAAGACTTGGCAGCCATAGTTGAGAGTGAAAACACACATGGACCTCATATTGTAGACCTCAATGGGCCTGGCTTAATGTGACCTTTTGGCCATTCTTTGGGAAGCCTTGCCTGTGAGGGTTCTCCAGAGCTTTCATTGAAATAATCTTGCTCACCATTTACTGGTTCCTGAATGAATTGAAACCCACAGTGCCTCCAACTTCATCCTTGAAAAATGTCTAAATAAATACCATGAAATTTTTGAAATTCCCATGACCAGGTGGCACTGGAGAACCTTTGGATGTCCTGTTGCTGATCATGGATGTACCAGACAGTGCCTTGCTTGACTGGGTTTCATGAAAATGGTGTAGAACAGAGGTGCCAGAAAGTTGCAGCCTGCTGAGAAGTGGGCCTAGAGCTTTGGTGAGCAGGTGTGTGATAAAACATCTCTGTTGGAGCAATGTGGATCTTCCATTGGCTTCCAAATGGCTTGTGGATTACTTGAAGCAGCCAGCAGACCCTTGTAATTAAAGGCATCTTGTTATATGAAGAGGATTCAGGGCAATGTTCAGAATCAGGTTGCTATGGACAAGGATGCAATGTGGCAAGCTTTGAGGGATAGAAGCGTGGTTGGTGCGTTCTTCTGCAGACTCTGAACCACCGCACATGGCAGAACTCCCTCCAGCACTGTGTCTCAGTTGAACGCCTTGAATTTCATGAAGCAAATACCAAACTCCCAGTTCAGCAGCAAAAACCCCACAAAAAGTGGAGGAGGACCAAATGGCTTCACAGTCCAACGGGGAGACACTTAGCCCCCAGAGGCCACAGTTTACCTAAAAAGAGGAAAATCAACACTGCTACCTCATGTTCATTGCAAAATAAGATACCATGTCCTCCACGTCACATAGAGGCAGACCCAGCTTTGATGGTCTCACTACAAATGAAGCCAATTCTCCTGACAACAACATAATTTTCACGTTCCCAAACTCAGAGGCAGTTGCTCTAAAAGTTTTTAGGCCAGCAGAGCTCCATGTTTGTGGAGTGTTTACCCTGTCCCTTACTTTTGGAAACTCCTCTACAACCTCCAAGGTTGTGAACTCCTGAGCATTTTCCATTCCAGATATGTATTTACTGATTTTCTATCTATTCTCCTCTAACTGTGTCTTACTTGGGGTGAAGGTAATTTCAAGGCATTGTTCTGGATGAGAGTGGGAGGATATTTGTGCAGCATATATTTGCATAAAAATTGGATTCAATTTCCAATTTTCCTTTTGAAATACTGAATCCCTGACACTAACCGATACCTACTAGACTCAGACAACTCATCCTAATATGATAGAGAAAAATAACACAAACCTATAGAAATACAAGCAGTTCATTGGAGGCATGTTGTATAGTTGGACTTGCATTTTGCATTATACAAGGTAGGAGTTATAAATCTAGTCAATGTTTAATAGAAAAAGATCTCCATGTGTTTTTAAAGTTAACAAATATGAGAATTCATGTTTCCCTTTCTCTTTAGCCTATTCACACTTGTATATTTATATGCATATATAGAATCCTACCAGGTATCACACGTACATCTTTGTGAGGTGGCTGACTTGGCAGATACAAATTGTGAGAAGAGATCACTCCTCCTAAACGCTGTTGGAACTGAAAATTCAACCTATAGGGAGCGTCCTAGTAGAACAACATTATACATAAACTCATGTTCAGTAAAATAAACATATTTGCATCTGTGGATGATATATATTTACTGATGAATTTCGATTGGCATTTATATTGCTACTTTTTTAATGTCTGTGAGTGTTTTTTATTTGTGTGTGTGTGTGTGTGTGTATACACTCTCCAGATTTTTCAAAATATGAAATATATGTGTCTAATATACACTCTCTAAATTCATTCATGTTCATGTATGTAGATTTTTAATCAACATTTCACAAGATTATTCTCAGAAATATTCATCCACTTGAAATACATATTTGTTTCCTTGTACTGAAAACTAACTTCAGGGAATGATGCATACAAATCCTAATTATTCTACAGTAACTGACCCAGTCTAACATCAATGCAAGTAGATTCCTATGGGACATGATATGTAATTCTTTATTCATTTGTATTCGACACTGGTACATTATTATTTCTTCAGTTTTTGCACATCATAGGATATACATTTCATCCACAAGTTCACAAATTTATAGGCATTTGTTTCAAATTTAATCACTTTTTGCTTCAGAACACATGTATTGTCAGGGTTTCTTTACTGGTATTTTCATGAGTCTTCTTTCCAAACACATTATTTTCGATTTCCAAAGTCACTTTTGAAGCAAAACTCACACACTCTTCATGATAAACCAAAACACGAATATTACCATTAGATGTATAACTGCTTGGATTGAATGATTGTATATCAATATACAATTTCCTGTAATTTTTCAGATATTAGATCAATTCATTTTTTAAAGTTGAAAAAAGTTATATTATTTATTCACATTAGGGTCTATTCATGCTTTATCTCTATATTCATAGACACAGGGTACACCTCTTTGTACCCCCGATTCTAATTTTACATCTTCAATATATTGCTCGCAGAAATGGTGGAAGACATACTCATGTCACCTGATGTACATATACATTTAATCAAAGTAATATTCTGGACAAAAAAATGTAAAGGTCACATTTATGATTGTACCAAAGCCTAAATGTAAAGTGTACATGGATTACTAAAAACATCCATGTCCAGGTTGCCTAATGCTGTCAATTGTCAATCCTATTGGTGACTACATATTTGTTTCTTCCTAATTTATATATTCAAACTCAACCCTGTTGAAAATGTCTAATCCTATCACTCACTTTATACTTTGCCTGATTTCGTAATGTTTCTATTGATATCTGCTTTTTTACATATTTTCCCAAGTTGATCCTAGTGACTGACACTTCATATGTGCTGACATTTACATTCACTCTATAATCAAAACCCTATTGCTAAAGAACTTTTGGTCCAAATCCTATACTCACTCTTCTTTCCAAACCTACCGACTATCTTCCTAATCCTACCGACTATCCCTTTTTGATTGGATGTTCTCTTCTACATTCAATCATCCAAGGTAAAAGGTCCTTGCCATTGTATATCGAATTATCTGAGACAACTTTGCAGAGCATAATTCAAAGCTAAGTATCCCAATCAAGGGAAAAACCCTTCTGGGCTTCAAATCATACCTAGATTTCTGTTTTCATACTTATATTTCACCAGATCTTAGAGAAGACGGACCATTTCAGGGGAACATAGTATGGCCCACCTGTCAGAGGACAATCTGGATAGTCACAGACCTAATTGGGGGAAGGAGGTGACTTTGTGGGAGTGGGTATGGGTTTATTGTTTTGTCTCATGTTCTGAGAATAGATGGGAAAGGCGGTTAGTTTGGTTTGGAGTGGACAGTTTCTAGTAAGTCATTTGACAAGGCAAGTGTTTCTATGTCTGTGTATCCCACTGTGTCCGTTGTTGTAGATATTGGAAAAGAGAATGCATTAATGGATGTGTACTGTCTAGTGTAAATCTTCCCATAATTCATCCTGCCCAATATATGAATGGAGTGCAGCTTGTCTTGTTGATGTGCAACACCTGCTATCTTTCTAAGTTGCTGTTTTCTTCCTGAATTCTGGCCACTATCCAGAATAGGCTCATGGATTTGTGTCCAAAATATGTACCACCTCCAAACTCTGTGACATGGCCATGTACTGGATAGCTGAAGAGAATGGCGAGCATCTCAGAAAACGCAGATATCAGTGTGACCAGGAAAGTCTCAGTGGAGAAACCCTGCTTTGGGCCTTTTGCTTACTTATTGTTGTTTTGCACTGAATGTCAGGAAGTTCTTTGCCTCAATCCACCACTTTGTGAAGCCTGAAGTAAACAGTTTTCAAATGGAAATAAATGTCATCACCTGTGGCTCTTTGCTTAATTGCTTTGGGAAGGGATGTGTCTGAATTAGTCTCTTGGCCATGTTTGTGTCTATGACTTAGATTCTCAGCAAATGATGGATCTAAAGAATGATCCCATGTGTGCGTCCAAAACCATAATGGCAAAAAAAAAAAATCATTCATTATGGATGAAGTCTCTTGCCTTCCTCTGTTAAGTTCCTGAACTCCATCAAGTGAGAATAGGGATTCTTTGGGTCAAATGAGTTCTTCAATTCCCTGCAGAGGTGCTTGGGTTTTCGCATAACTCCAAATCCCATAAAGAATTGATACCTGAAATCAGTAGGCGTCAAATTGGAGAAACACAGAAGTATTAACGGCAGGCTTATTTGATCACTCTTCGTTCACAGAAACGGTGTCCAGGCCACCCTGACTTTAGGCAAATGAGGGGCAAGCGAGCTGATTTTGGACACTGTCTTGGCTTTTCTCATGACTCCAATTCACATAAAGTATCTAGACCCCACAGTCAGAGAGCCTCAAATTGGATAATCGGAGCAGTATTAAGGGCAGGCCTATTTGATCACTCCTGATTCACAGGAAGGGTGCCCAGGCCACCCTGAAGTTAGGCAAAAGAGGTGCAAGAAGCTTATTTTGGACATTCTCGTGGGGTGCACAACTCATGGAAAACTCCAGGTAGAGGTTATGATTAGTGTCTATATGAAAGAAGAATAGGGCCATGAGGGAGTATTTTGGTTTTAATTGTTTTCATTTGAGTCGAGGTTGGAAGAGTTGTCTGGGTCCACCTGGACTTGAACTCTGGTGTGATTCTCCTTATAGACTGAGTTCTGGAACTGACCTGAGAGAAGTATTGCCATGAATTGTGTTGGGATTTTAGGAGGCCAGGCATGAAGTTGCCATTGGAACCTGAGATCTAGGCACAGGTTGGCTTTCCACAGAACACTGGGAATCTCAGCCAGGATATTACATGATTTTATTCTGAAAGACTTGGCATGCATTATTGAGATTCAAAACACACATGGACCTCGCTTTATAGACCTCAATTGGCCTCGCTTCATGTGACTTTTTGGCCACTCTTTGGGTAGCCTTGCCTGTGAGAGTGCTCCAGAACTTTCATTGAAATTAGCTTCCTAACCCTTTAATGGTTCCTGAATGAATTGCAAACCACAGTGCCTCCAACTTCATCCGTGAAAAATTGCTAGATAATTACCATGAAATTTTTAAAATTCCCATGACCAGATGTCACTGGAGGACCTTTGATGTCCTGTTGATGATCATGAATATACCAGACAGGGCCTTGATTGACTGGGTTTCAGGAAAATGGTGTAGAACAGAGATGCTGGTAAGTAGAAGCCTAGTGAGTAGTGGGCCTAGAGAAGTGTTACGCAAGTGAGTGATAAAACATCTGTGGTGGGGCCATGTGGATCTTCCATTGGCTTCCAAATGGCTTGAGACTGACATGGTGCAGCCATCAGACCCATATACGTAAAGGTATATTTTTATATGGAGAGGTTTTAGGGCAATGTTCAGAATCATGTTGCTATTGTCAAGGGGGCAAGCTACGTGGGATAGAACCCTGGTTGGTGCATTCTCCTGGAGACCCTGCACACCACAGCTGACAGAACTCCCTTCAGCACTGTTTCCCATTTAAACTCGTTGTATTTAATGAAGCAAATACCAAACTCCCAGTGCAGCAGCAAGAAACACCACGATAATTGGAGGATGACCAAGTTGTTTCACAGTCCACACGGGGAGACACTTAGCCCTCAGTGGCCATAGTTTACCTACAAAGAGAGAATTCAGCACTGCTGCCTCATTTTTATTGAAAAATAAATAACCATGTCCTCCAGGTCACATAGATGCAGATCGAGCTTTGATTGTCTCACTACAAATAAAGCTAAAGCTCCTGAAAACAACATATATTTTAAGTGCCCAACCTTAAAGGCAGATTCTCAAAAAGTCTTTAGGCCAGCAGAGCTCCATATTTGTGGAGTGTTTACCCTGTCCCTTACTTTTGGAAACTCCTCTACCGCCTCCAAAGATGTGAAATCTGGAGCATTTTCCATTCCTGATAGGTATTCACAGATTTTCTAACTCTTCTCTTCTAATTGTGTCTTACTTGGGGCGAAGGTAATGTCAAGGCATTGTTCTGGAGGAGAGTGGGAAGAATTTTCTGTAGCATATATTTGCATAAACATTGGATTCAGTTTTCTATTTTCCATTCAAAATACTGAATCCCTGACTCTAACCCATACCCGACCAGACTCTGACTACTAATTCTAATATGATGGAGAAAAATAACCCAAACAGAATCGAAATACAAGCAGTTCAGAGTAGGCCTGGTGTATATATACACTCTCCAGATTTTTCAAAATATAAAATATATGTGTCTTATATACACTCCCTAAATTCATTCATGTTTATTATGTGGATTTATAATCAACTATTCACAAGATTATTCTGAGAAATATTCATCCACCTGAAATTTGCCTAATGCTCTCAAATGTCAATCCTAATTGTGACTACATATTTGTTTCTTCCTAAGATTATATATTTAAACTCAACCCTGTTCAAAATATCTAATCCCATCACTCACTTTATACTTTGCCTGATTTTGTAATGTCTCTATTGATATCTGCTTTCCTACATATTTTCCCCAGTTCATCATTGTGACTGACTCTTCACCTGTGCTGACATTTACATTCACTCTCTAATCGAAACCCTATTGCTAAAGAAATTTTTTTCCAATTCCTATACTCACCCTTCTTCATAAAAGTACTGACTATCTTCCTAATGCTACAGACTATCGTTTTTGACTGAATGTTCTCTTCTACATTCAATCATCCAAGTAAATGTGGGGCGAGCTTCAGAGGAGGAGACCACCAACAGACTATCTCTTGCAACATCAAAGGGTTTTTTGGGTGTCCAGCATGCTGGGGCTCAGAGATCACTTTAATAGAGCAGATAGCCCTAAGAATAGCTTAAATAGAGCTTATATACTTTCCCTGGAGAGGGCAGGGAGGGAATTTTATTGATGGGTCAGGGTGAGTGGGTGGTTTGCATTCAACTGGGTGAGGGAGTACATTCTGCAGTTGGGCAGTTGGGGACAGAACATTCTGGGAACAAGATTTGCAAGCATTTCTCAAGATTTCAATAGTGTTTTGTTAAGCATACAGAAAAACAAGAAGTGACAAGTACCTATTTTATTAACCTTTAATTCCCCACTTCTTCTTCTGGCTACTTTTAATCATAAAAATGATCATTGGAGGGTGTCACATTCTATGTCTGCTAGTGGGGTATTACCATAAGTTTAACTCGTCCAATTTGAGCCTGGAGAAAAGAAATTACACGGTTGAGCAAACAGGATTTTATAGTTAGCAATAATATGAGGATTATTATTGGACCGGCCAGGGTTGATAAAAACGTAGTTAACCAGGAGGAGTGTGTGAACCAAGACTCAAGCCAGCCTTTTTGGGCCTCTCTCTCTTGTTGATGCTCTTCAAGGAGTCTTTTAAATTTACTCATAGATTTTATTACAACTCCTGTATGGTCAGCATAAAAACAACATTCTTCCCTCAATGCAGCACAAAGGCCCCCTTCTCTAATGAAGAGGAGGTCCAACCCTCAACTGTTCTTTAAAACAACTTCAGAGAGAGAGGTTAAAGATTCATGCAAAGCTCTGATGGAGGTTTCTAATATCTTAGTTTTGCTCTATTGCTTCTTCTAATTGGGTCATTTGTTGTGTCCCATGGACAATGGCAGTGGTTCCTGTGCCCACCCGTGCAGCAACTCCTATTCCTAATAGGATGGCTAAAGTGAGGGATACAAGTTCCCAGTGGAACCGATTGTATGCCCCCCCTATTTGATCTTCAAACGAACCTGCGTCATGATAGAGCTTTCTGGGAAACATCTGCAACATTTCAAAATAATCACATCTGTTGACCATTTCATGAAAACATAAACAATGTTTAAGTATATAGAATTATGCTGTTCTAGGGACAGACAAGGCAAGGCACCTAAGATAGCACTGAAGACAGGGAAACAGTCCTATATTGTTGCAACTGGATTCGAGGGCATTGCTTCTGTTGTAATCAATTAATCCCCTGAAACTCAAGTTTAGGTAGTTTCAGAATTGTGTACCCAACATATAAGGGATGGGGCTCAGAAGTTTACAGTATGCAGAAGTTCAAAAAAGCAGTATATGTTTGTGATTTTTCCTCTGTTCTGGGCAAGTTAAATTTTCAAGGACACCTGGGAGGAGGAGAGCTTTTTATTCCCTTTCTTTTTTTCCTCCTGCCAGCTGTTACAACGGAGCCCAGTTGGTAATTTCTTTATCTTAGAAATGTGGCCATTTCTGTGAAGCCCCAGCTGAAGGCCAGAGGACTTGTTCACATATTTTGTGAAAAACTAGTTAGGGGTTGTCTAGCTTAGAAGTACTGAGTTTTTTAGCCAGTGGCCAAGTATAACAGGGCAATACAAAAAGAGAAAGTTTATCTACATTGAACTCTTTATAGAAACTCTATGCTGAAAGTTCTAAAGTCAGCCATGGTGAAGACTTCTGGAGAAGGACATTTAAGACTTTTGTGTGGGCCTGGTACAGAGGGGGAATACGGGGAAGGTGGGGCTGAGAGAAGCTCCAAGGATCTGAGAATGAGGAAAAAGAGAGATGTAAAAGAATAATTGGAAAGGTGTTTGGGAATTTCCTAGCAAAAAACTTGAGCAGTAGAACAGGTAGAGCAGAGCAGAAAACGGGAGTGAGTATCCCAAAATCCTGTGAGGGACTTTAAATTTTAGTAACCTGTTTTCAGTGATGACAAAGCAACTTTAATGGCCATTTATATTACATCTTGGATAAGGGTCTGAGAGCTCTCCTCAGCTCATTTGAGCTTTGGGTTAGCTGGAAAGAGGACCTGGTGGGACCCGGTGTGGGCACTGACAGGAAGAGAGTGGAGTGAGTGGGTGGAGGGGTACCTCAGTACCTGCTACCTCACAAGCAGGCAATTGTCTGAGAACTGGTGGAGGTTTGGGATTCTGATCTAGTAATTGGAGGGGAGAAATCACGTTGCTGAGGTGGGAGTGACAGCAGAGAGTCTGGAGCAGAAGGCTGAGGATAAAAATCTATTGGAGAAGCATAGTTCAGGATATGAGTGAAGGAGGGAAAGGGCTTCCACATAGGGGAATCTCTTTTCACCCTTTTGAGCACTTGCAGAAGTTAAAAAGGTCACGCAAAATTTGAGGATCTAGAGACCCCTCTGGGGGCCATCCTTTTTCTGTTGTCTACTTGGTAATATGGCCAATGCTGTGTACTGAATTTGATGAAGTATTGGGGTTTCATCAGGCAGCCTCTGTATGCTCACATCTCCATGACATACAGAAGAAGTCGGTTTTTCCCCCACAGAGCCGTTACTGTTTGTGGCTTTGATAGTTTCCCGGGCAAACATAGTAATCTAGGCTAGCCAACCTGCATCTGGCTCGCGTGTCCCTACATCCATAATGTTTGTTTCCATTATCTATGGTACAGAAGGGATTTAATGGTATTTTAGTGGGATTTTCTTCATCAGGGATATCCCAATAGAAAAAAACTATGGCCAGCTGACAAATGTCTGGGTGGAGAGATGGCCACCAGGTCCCTAAGGGGGCTGTATGTGAGATAGATTATACACTTTTCCAGTAGGATTTGTGATCAGCCATCGCTGCTTAAAAGGCTGATGAGGGTTAGGACTACTTGTGGCCAAGGGGAGAGTATATAACCTTATCCACATGGCGAATACACAATTTGAAACTGTTACCAGTCTTTTCCAGTTTCCAGAAAGATTCTGGACAAGGAGCAGGCTTGAGATGAGAGGCTTGGATCCAAGAAGTGATTCTGTATACCTTTACCACTGTAGGTGTTATAAGTAGCACCTGGTATTGTCCTTTCCTGCTGGGTTCCAGGGATGACACCTGATGTCATCTTACATACATGAAGTCTTATTTGATATGGATGTGGAATCCCCTGGTACACAGTTTGTTACGCAGTGGGCAGCTATTTTCACAGGTATCACTGAGTTCTTTCAAGAGCTTTAAGTCTGTCAAGCAAGAGGGTGTGGAAAGGATCCTTAGGTCTTACAGTTGGGCTTAGGACCCTTACTGGACGAGGGCCACCATAGAGAATTTCTCAGGGGGTAAGGTTACTCAAAGAAACAGAAGGATTTTTTCTTGCATGAAACATTGCATAAGTCAGGAGCACAGTCCAATCTTTTATGCTGGTCTCTAAGCTTAATTTCATTAAGGTCTCTTCAATGGTTCTATTCATTCTTTCTACTTGTCCTGAACTCTGGGGTCTATAAGCACAATATAACTTCCAATTAATCCCCAGGTTCCTGGCTAACCCCTGACTTACCTGGGCCATGAACATCGGTCCATTATCAGATCCTATTACCAGCTTAGCTTCCTCCAATGGTAGAGAGGCTTAGTCAGCAGCAGGGGAATCACTTAGAGTGTGTTGTGTGTTAGGGGACGAGGGCAGGGGATAAGGAGAGGAGGAAGAGTCCAGTAGAGTCAAATCTTGTGACTCAGGGAAAACAGAGGGTGGAGGAGGAGGAAGAGGTGAGGGTTTGAGAGATCATGTGGGAAGGAGTATGAGCAGAGGCATGGGCAAGGAAAGGCTTCACCCATGGAGGAGGAGATTTGCAGAGGTCCTGCAAAGTTAAGATATATGGCTGTTGATCAGGATGGCTATGTGGCCCTGGCTGAAAGACAATATCTCTGACTTTTTAAATTAGTGGGAAGTAGAAAGATCTTTCTTGGGGCCATACGACTCCAAAGATGGGCCATTCTGAGGCACAGAGAGTCTGCCAGGTCCAGCGTTTTACTAAAAAAAGAAAGATTCTGAGCCCTTAAGCGGACTTTGGTTCAGTGATCAAGGGTCAGGGACAGAGGCATTGAAGTGCTCTGTCCTATAATGAAAGGTACACAAACAGTAAAAGCAAAGACACATGACACAGATAAGACAAGACCATAAAGACAGGCAATGGACATCCAACACTGAGACCACGAATGCGTAGCCGGCAAAACCCGATAGGATGGCAATACCGAATCTAAAAGAAAATATCACTGAGTCGATGAAGCAATTGTTCCTTGATTCTCCGAGTCCTCTGCGGGGTCCCCCAGGGAGGTGCCCTATGTCTCTGTGACACGTCTCTCAGCCACCATCGGAGAGACCCCAGGCTCTTCATCGCCAGAAATTTTGCCAAGCCCTAACATGACACCTGAAACCAGAAAGAGGCGCCTTACTTGCTCCGAGAGGAGCCTGTTGGGGTCTCTCATCCGCCACTGCCGGAACTCGGTGGAACGTCAATATGTAAAGGTCAGGTGAGTGTTGGAGGAAGAGACTACCAAGAGACTGTCTCATGCAACAGCAAAGGGTTATTTTGGGTCCAGCTTGCTGGGGCTCACAGCTAACTTAAATAGATCAGAGAGCTCTGAGAACAGCTTATGCAGAGCTTACATACATTCCTTGGAGAGGGAAGGGAGGGAAGTTTACTGATGTGTAAGGGTGAGTGGGCGGTTCGCGTGACACCGAGTGAGGCAGTACATTCTGCAGTTTGGCAGTTGGGAACAGTACATTCTAGAACAAGATTAGCAAACATTTCTCAAGATTTCAACAGTGTTTTTTTAAGCATACAGAAAAACAGGAAATAGCAAGTACCTATTTTATTAACCTTTCACTACCGACTATCCCTTTTTGACTGGATGTTCCTTCTACATTAATTCATGCAAGGTACAAGGTCCTATGCCATTGTATATCGATTTATCTGAGACATCTCTGCAGAACGTAATTCAATGCTGCGTATCCCAATCAAGGGCCCAATGCCCTTCTGGCCTTCAAATCATACTTAGATTTCTTTTTTCATACATATATTACACCTATATATTCTTATACACATAGCAGGTTCCCAATACCATTATTCATCCAACACAATGATTTCTAACCCAAATCAAACATGTTTTTAACCATAATCATACACTATTCCCTCAATCTAACTTTATAGAAGAGCAGGGAAAGAGTTGATTTTACAATGCAGAAATGTAGGGAAACTTCCACCTGCTGAGAACCTCAAAGGCCCATGCAGAAATGATCCCTGGAGAAGATGTACGCAGCTATGAAGGACCTGAGAGACCAAAAGTCATCTTCCATGGCAAACAACCCGGTCAGGATAAAAGGTTGTGTCTGAATCAGATTCTCTTCTTAATGTAGAGAACATGGACCAAAACAGGCCTGTGTGGAGATCTATTCCTGGGTGCCTATGGTTGATATACCATTCTAACTTGTGAAAGTGTCACAGGAAGTAGGGGCAGCCTCAATCTCATGGGACCCTTGGAAGTAACAGTTAAGACAAAGTGGTTGCCAAGACAGGGACCTCATTCAGTTCAGGAAGGAAGTGACCTCACCTCACTTCCATGGTGATGGAACTCTCTGAACTTTGGATCCAGGAAGCCAGGCACCCAGAGCCAGTCCCAGTCCCAGTCCCTATGGTCTCACTTGTTTGGATTTCCTAAATGCAGTCAGTCTTTCTTGGTACCTTCAGACGTGAGAAGGCCAAATGCCAGGAAAGCTCGGAAGCGGGGCTTTTCTTGAGAAAGTCGTTAGTGGCTCACTGTTGGCTCCTGAGAAGTTCACAGAGTTTGCCAAGGAGACCAGATCTGAGACAGGACAGGCCATTTCGGGGGAACGTATTATGGCCTACAAGTCAGAGGACACTCCGGATAGTCAAAGACCTACTTAGGGGAAGGAGGTGGCTTTGTGGGTGTGGTTGTGGGTTTGTGGTTTTGTCTCATTTTCTGAGAATAGGTAGGACAGTCGGTTTGTTTCATTTGAAGTGGGCTGTTTCTAGTAAGTCTTTTCACAGGGCGAGTGTTTCTATGTCTGTGCATTCCACTGTTTCCGTGGTTGTAGACATTAGAAAAGAGAATTCATCAATGGATGTGTCGTGTCTAGTAGAAAGCTTCTCAGCATTCATATTGCCCCGTTTATGAATGGACTGTAGCTTGCCTTATCGATGAGCAACACCTGCTACCTACCTAAGTTTCTATTTTCGTCCTGAATTCCGGCCAATTTCAAGAATAGGCCCATGGTTTTGTGTCCAAGATATGTACCACCTCCAAGCTCTGTGACATGGCCATGTACTGGATAGCTGTAGGTGATGGCGAGCATCTCAGAAAACTCAGATATCAGTGTGACCAGGAAAGTCTCAGAGGAGAAACCCTGCTTTGGGCCTTTTGCTTACCTATTGTTCTGTTGCCCTGAATGTCAGGAAGTTCTTTGCATCTGGCCACCCCTTTGTGAAGCCTGAAGAAAACAGTTTTCAAATGGAAATGATTGGGCATACCTGTGGCTCTTTTCTTAAGTGCTTTGAAAAGGGATGTGACTGAATCAGCCCCCTGGCCCTGTGTGTGGCTGAGGCTTAGATTCTCAGCACCTGATGGATCTAAAGAAAGTTCCCATGTTTGCATCCAAAGGAAAAATGGTAGAAAGAGCAGCCATTGGGATGAAGTCTCTCGACTTCCTCTGTAAGTTTCCGGAACTCCATCAAGTGAAAATAGGGATCCTTTGGGTCAAATGAGTTCTTCAAAACCTGCAGAGGCTAGCCCATAGGTGCTTGGTTATTTCATGACTAAAATTCACATAAAGAATCTAAACCAAACAGTCAGTAGGCCTCAAATTGGAGAATTGGAGCGGTATTAATGGCAGGCCTATTTGATCACTCCTGGTTCACAGGATGGGTGTCCAGGCCACCTTTACTATAGGCAAATGAGGGTCAAAGGAGCTTATTTTGAACACTGTCTTGGTCTACTCCCCTCATGGAAACCTCCAGCTAAATTATGATGAGTGTCAATATGAAAGAAGATGAGGGCCATATGGGAGTGTTCTTGTTTTAATTGTGGTAATTTGTGTGGTAGTTGAAAAAGATGACTGGGATCACCTGGGCTTGAACTCTGGTGTGATTCCCCTTAAAGAATGAGTTCTGGATCTGACCTCAGAGAAGTATTGTCGTGAGTTCTCTTGGGATTTTACTAGGCCACGCATGAGAATCGCCTTTGGAAACTGAGATCTAGGCCCAGGATGGCTTTCCACAGAGCTCGGGGATTCTGAGCCAGGATATTACATGATTTAATTCTTAAAGACTTGGCAGCCCTAGTTGAGAGTCCAAACACATATGGACCTCACATTGTACACCTCAATGTGTCTGGATTCATGTGACCTTTTGGCCAGTCTTTTGGAAGGCTTTTCTTGAGTGTTCTCCAGAGCTTTCATTGAAATGAGCTTCCTCACCATTTAATGGTTCCTGAATTAATTGAAACCCACAGTGCCTCTAACTTCATTTTTGAAAAATGACTAGATTAATACCATAAAATTTTTGAAATTCCCATGACCAGGTGGCACTGGATAAACTTTGGATTTCCTGTTGTGGATCATGAGTGTACCAAAGAGTGCCTTGATTGACTGGTTTTCGTGAAAATGGTGTAGAACAGAGATGCCAGTAATTTGGAGCCTAATGAGTAGTGGGCGTAGAGAAGTGGACTGTAGGTGTGTAAATAAATATTTTTGGTAGGACCACCTGGATCTTCCATTGGCTTCAAAAGACTTGCGACTGACATGGTGCAGGCAGGAGACCTTTATATGTAAAGGCATCTTGTCATATGGAGAGGTTTCAGGGCAATGTTCAGAATCAGGTTGCTATAGTCAAGGGGAAAGCTATGTAGGATAGAAGCCTGGTTCGTACATTCTCTTTGCGTCCCTGACCAACCACACATGCCAGAACTCCCTCCAGCATTTTGTCCCAGTTGAACTCCTTGTATTTCGTGAAGCAAATACCAAACTCCCAGTGCAGCAGTAAGAAACACCCTGGAAAGTGGAGGATCACCAAATGGCTTCACAGTCCACACGGAAAGACACTTAGCTCCCAGTGGCCACAGTTTACCTACAAAGAGAGAATTCAGAACTGCTCCCTCATGTTCATTAGAAAATAAGGACCATGTGCTCCAGGTCATAGAGATGCAGACCCAGATTTCATGGTGTCACTACAAACGAAGCTAAATCTCCTAACAATTACATATATTTCTTGTTCCCAACCTCAGAGGAAGTTTCTCAAGAAGTCTCAAGGCCAGCACAGCTCCATGTTTCTGGATTGTTTACCCTCTCCCTTACTTTTGGAAACTGTTCTACCACCTCCAGTGTTGTGAACTCCTGAGCATTTTCCATTCCACATATATATTCAGATTTTCTAACTCCTCTCCTCTAATTGTGTCTTACTTTTAGCGATGGTTATGTCAAGGCATTGTTCTGGATGAGAGGGGGAAGATTTTTGTGTATCACATTTTTTCATACACATTAGATTCATTTTCCTTTTTTCCATTTGAAATACTGAATCCCTGACCCTAACCCATACCCTACTAGACGCTGACTACTAATCCTAATATCATGGAGAGAAAGAAACCTAACCGAATAGAAATACAGGCCTTTCATAGGAAGCATGGTGTATACTTCTATTTGCCTTCTGCATTATCAAGAGTATGTGTTTTAAATCTAGTCAACTTTTCATTGTAATATTTCTCCATGATTTTTTAAAATTATCACATATATAAATTCCTGTCTCCCTTTCTCTGTATCCTATTCAGCACATGTATTTTTTTATACATATATATATAATATCCTACCTGGTATCACACGGACATTCTTGTGAGCTCCCTGATTTTGGAATATAAAATTGTGAGAACAGATGACTCTCCCTAAATAATGATGGGACTGAAAATTCAACCTATGGGTGAGCTTCCTAGTGAAAAACACTATACATAAATCCATGTTCAGTAAAATGAATATTTTTGGATATGTGGATGAATTATATTTCATGATGAATTTCGATTGGCATATATATTGCTAAATATTAATGTGTGTGTGTGTGTGTATGTATTTTTTTTTAAATCTGGAAAAAAAATATATATGTGTATATATATACATATATATATATATATATTTATATATATGTATATATATTCTCCAGATTTTAAAAAAATATGAAAAATATGTGTCTTATTATACACTCCCTAAATTCATTTATATTCATGTATGTGGGTTCAAAATCCAATTTTTACAAGATTATTTTCAGCAATATTTATACACCTGTAATACATATTGGTTTCCTACTACTGAATACTAAGTTCAGTAGGTGGTGCATACAAATCCTAATATTTCTACAGTACCTGACCCAGTTTAACATCAATGCAAGTAGATTGCTATGGGACATGATGTGTATTTTGAAGTTCATTTTTACTCAACACTGGTACATTACTATTTTTTCAGTATATGGACATCATAGGATATATTTTTTCACCCACAACTTCACAAAATTATAGGCATTTGGTTCACTTTCATTTACTTACTACTTCAGAACACATGTATTCCTCCATGTTTCTTTACTGGTCTTTTCACTAGACTTCTTTCTAAACACATTATTTTTGATTCCATAATCATTTTTGAAGCAATACTCACTCTTCACAATAAACCATAACCCTAATATTACCATTACATATATAACTGGTTGGAATGATGGTATATATATCAATATAAGATTTCCAATATATTTTCAGATGCAAACTCAATCCATTATTTAAAGTTGGAACCAGTTATATACTTTATTCACAATCTGGTCTATTCATGCAACATCTCAATAATGATCAACACAAGGTACACCTATTTGTATCACCAGTACTAATTTATAAGTTTCCAGAATATTACTCCCCATAATGGTGGAATAAATACTCATGTCACCTTATCTACATATAAATTTTATCACGGTAGTATTCTGGACACAAAATGCAAAGGTCACACATATGATTGTACCAAAGCCTAAATGGAAACTGACCATGGATTACTAAAAACATCCATGTCCAGGGTGCCTAATGCTCTCAAATGTCAATCCTATTGATTACTACATATTTGTTTTTTCCTAAGATTATATATTCAACCTCAAGCCTGTTGAAAATGTCTAATCCTATCACTCACTTTATACTTTGCCTGATTTCCTAATCTTTCTATTGATATCTGCTTTCCTACATATTTTATCCTGTTCATCATTGTGACTTTCTCTTCAGATGTGCTGACATTTACATTCACTCTCTAACTGAAACCCTATTACTAAAGAACTTTTGGTCCAACTCCTAGTCTCACTCTTCTTCCTAAACCTACTGACTATCTTCCTAATCCTACAGACTATCCCTTTTTGACTGGATGTTCTCTTCTACATTCAATCATCCGAGGTACACGGTCCTATGCCATTGTATATCAATTTATCTGAGACCTCGGTGCAGAACATAATTCAAGCTCAGTATACCAATCAAGGTTCTTTTGCCCTGAATGTCAGGAAGGTCTTTGCCTCAGGCCACCCCTTTGTGAAGCCTGAAGAAAAAAATTTCAAATGGAAATAAATGGGCATCACCTGTGGCTCTTTGCTTAATTGCTTTGGAAAGGAATTTGTCTGAATCTGCCTCTTGGCCCTGTGTGAGGCTGTGGCTTCGATTCTCAGCACCTGATGGATCTAAAGAAAGATCCCATGTGTGCATTCAAAACCAAAATGGCAAAAAGAGCAGTCATTGTGGATGAAGATTCCTGCCTTTCTCTGTTAGGTTCCTGACCCCCTTCAAGTGAGAATAGGGATCCTCTTTGGTAAATAAATTCTTGAATGCTCTGCAGATGTGCTTGGGTTTTCTCATGACTCCAAATCACATAAAAAATCTATACCTGACATTCAGTAAGCCTCAAATTATAGAAACAAAGCGGAATTAATGGCAGGCCTTTTTGATCACTCCTGGTTCACAAGAAGGGTGTCCAGGCCACCCTGACTTTAGGGAAATTAGAGGCAAGGGAGCTTATTCTGAAAACTGTCTTTAGTTGCAACCCTCATGGAAACTTCCATCCAGAACATTTGATGAGGGTCTTTATGGACGAAGATGAGGGCCATGTGGGAGTTTTTTTTGTTTTAATTGTGGTCATTTGTGTGGGGGTTGGAAGAGATGACTTGGTCCACCTGGGCTTGAACTCTGGTGTGATTCCTCTTAGAGCCTGAGTTCTGGAACGTACCTCATAGAAGTATTGATATGAATTGTGTTTGTTTTTAGGAGGCCACACATGATTGTCACCCTTTCAAACTGAGATCTAGGCCCAAGGTGGCTTTCCACAGAGCAATGGGAATCTCAGCCAGGAAATCACATGATTTTATTCTGAAAGACTTCGCAGCCATTGTTGGCCCTCGGAAGCAAGAAGGAGTGGCCATACTCATATCGAATAAAATCAACTTAAAAGCTAAGTTAATCAAAAGTGATAAAGAAGGACACTATATACTGTTAAGAGGCAACATTCACCAACAAGACATAACAATTATCAATTTGTATGCACCAAACAATGGTGGTGCCATGTCATAAAACAAACTCTCCTCAAGTTCAAGAGTCATATGGGCTATAACACAATAATTACGGGTGACTTCAGCACACAACCCTCGCCATTGGACAGATCCTCTAGAGAAAATCTGAATTAAGAAACTATAGAACTCAATAGAACAATCAATAACCTAGACTTAACCAACATATATAGAATATATCAAACATCATAAAGTGGATACATGTTCTTCTCAGCAGCACATTGGTCCTACTCAAATATAGACCATATATTATGCCATATGGAAACTCTTAGTAAATATGAAAGTATGGAGATAATACCATGCACCATATATGATCATAATGGAATGAAACTTGAAATTAATGATTGAAGAAGGAAGGAAAAATTCTACATCACATGGAAAATGAACAATATGTTACTGAATAATCAATGGGTTACAGAAGACATAAAGGAGGAGATAAAAAATCTCTTAGAGACAAATGACAATACAGACACAACATACCGGATTCTGTGGGAAACAATGAAAGCAGTTTTAAGAGGGAAATTCATTTCTTGGAATTCTTTCCTCAAAAAAAGAAAAAAAACAACAAATAAATGATCTCACACTACATCTCAAAAACCTAGAAAAAAAGAGCAAAACAACAAATGTAGTAGAAGACAAGAAATAATTAAAATTAGAGGAGAAATCAACAAAATTGAAACAAAAAAAATTGAACAAATAAAAGTTGGTTCTTTGAAAATAAATTAAATCGACAGGCCCATAGCCATGCTAATGAAGAGAAGTAGAGAGAGAACTCAAATTACTAACATATGGGATAAAAAAGGCAATATCACAACAGACACTACAGAAATACAGAAGATAATTCAAAAGTATTTTGAAACCCTATATTCCAATAAAACAGAAGATAATGAAGATATCGATAAATTTCTTATGTCATATGATCTGCCCAGATTGAGTCCGGAAGACACACAAAATTTAAATAGACCAATAACAAAGGAAGAAATAGAAGAAACCTTCAAAAGACTACCTACCAAAAAAAACCCTGGACCAGATGGTTATACAGCAGAGTTCTACAAAACGTTCAAAGATGAATTAATACCAATACTTTTCAAGCTATTTCAAAAAATAGAAAAAGAAGGAGTTCTTCCAAATTCATTCTATGAGGCCAACATCACCCTGATCCCAAAACCAGACAAAGACACTTCAAAGAAAGAAAACTACAGACCAATATCTCTAATAAACTTGGATGCAAAAATTCTCAATAAAATCCTGGCAAATCAAATACAAAAGCATATAAAAAAATTGTGCATCATGATCAAGAGGGATTCATCCCAGGGATGCAAGGCTGGTTCAATATACGGAAATCAATAAATACTATTCACCACATCAATAGACTTAAAGAGAAGAACCATATGATCATCTCGATAGATGCAGAAAAAGCATTCTACAAAGTACAGCATCCCTTTATGTTTAAAACTCTATAAAAACTAGGAATAACAGGAACTTACATCAACATTGTAAAAGCTATATATGCTAAACCTCAGGCTAGCATCATCGTAAATGGAGAAAAACTGAAGGCATTCCCTTTAAAATCTGGAACAAGACAGGGATGCCATCTATCACCACTTCTATTCGATTTAGTTCTTGAAATACTAGCCAGAGCAATTAGACAGACAAAAGAAATTAAAGACTTAAAAATAGGAAAAGAAGAACTTAAATTATCGCTATTTTTGGATGACATGATAATATATTTAACAGACCCAAAAGGGTCTACAAAGAAACTGCTAGAGTTAGTAAATGAATTCAGCAAAGTGGCAGGATATAAAATCAACACGCATAAATCTAAGGCATTCCTGTATATCAGCAACAAAACTTTTGAAATTTAAATGAGGAAAACCACTCCTTTTACAGTATACTCAAAGAAAATAAAAAACTTGGGAATCAACCTAACCAAAGAGGTGAAAGATTTATGCAATGAAATCTACAGAACCCTAAAGAGAGAGATAGAAGAAGATGTTAGAGGATGGAAAAGTATGCCCTGTACATGGATAGGCAGAAATAACATCATCAAAATGGCGATATTACCCAAAGTTCTCTACAGGTTTAATGCGATGCCAATCAAAAACCCAATGGCATTTCTTGTAGAAATAGATAAAGTAATCATGAATTTTATATGGAAAAACAAAAGACCCAGAATAGCGAAAGCAATTCTAAGCAGGAAGTGTGAATCCAGAGTTCAAACTGTACTACAAAGCAATAGTAACAAAAACAGTGTGGTACTGGTATCAAAACAGGCAGATGGACCAATGGTACAGAATAGAGGACACAGAGACAAATCCACAAAATTACAACTTTCTTATATTTGAAAAAGGGCCTAAAAGGATGCAATGGAAGAAGGATAGCATATTCAACAAATGGTGCAGGGACAACTGGAAATTCATATGCAAAAAAATGAAACTGAATCCCTTTCTCTCACAATGCACAAAAGTTAACTCAAAATGGATCAAGGAGCCAGATATAAAATCAGAGACACTGCGTCTGATAGAAGAAAAAGTTGGCTACGATGTACATACTGTGGGGTTGGGCTCCAAATTCCTTAATAGGAAACCCATAGCCCAAGAGTTAATAAAAAGAATAAACAAATGGGACTTACTTAATCTAAAGAGATCTTTCTCAGCAAGAGAAAAAATAAGAGAGGTAAATAGAGAGCCTACATCCTGGGAACAAATTTTTACCCCTTACACTTCAGATAGAGCCCTAATATCTAGAATATACAAAGAACTCAAAACAATTAAACAATGAGATAACAAATAACCCAATCAACAAATGGGCCAAGGATCTTAACAGACACTTCACAGAGGAGGACATACAATCAATCAACAAGTACATGAAAAAATGCTCACCATCTCTAGCAGTCAGAGAAATGCAATCAAAACCACCCTAAGATACCATCTCACTCCAGTAAGATTGGCAGCCATTATGACGTCGAACAACAATAAGTGTTGGTGAGGATGTGGGGTAAAGGGTACACTTGTACACTGCTTGTGGGACTGCAAATTGGTGAGTACAATATGGAAAGCAGTATGGAGATTCCTGGGAAAGCTGGGAATGGAACCACCATTTGACCGAGATATCGCCCTTCTCAGACTCTTCCCTGAGGATGTTAATAGAGCGCAGTATAAGGATACTGCCACATCGATGATCATAGCGGCACAATTCACAATAGCTAGACTTTGGAACCAACCTAGATGCCCTTCAATAGACGAATGGATAATAAAAATGTGTCATCTATACACAATGGAGTATTACACAGCACTGAAAAATGACAAAATCATAGAATTTGCAGGGAAATGAATGGCATTAGAATAGATTATGCTAAGCGAAACTATCCAATCCTTAAAAAACAAATGCCAAATGTTTCCTTTTATATAGAGAGAGCAAATAAGAACAGAACAGGGAGGAAGAACATGAGAAAAATATTAAAACTAAACAGAGATGAGTGGGGGGAGAGAAAGGGAGAGAGAAGGAAAAGCATATGGAAATGGTAGGAGACTACTCAATGTTACACAAAATTACATATAAGAGGTTGTGAGGCTAAAGAGGGGAAAACAAGGGAGAGAATTAAACAACAGCAGTGAGGTAGAGAGGGAAGTTGGGAGGGGAGGGGGAATAGTAGGGGATAGGAAAGGTAGCAGAATACAACAATAACTAGTATGCTATTATGTAAAAACGTGAGTGTGTAACTGATGTGATTCTGCGATTTGTATTTGGGGTAAAAATGGGAGTTCATAACCCAACTGAGTCAAATGTATGAAAGATGATATATCATGAGTTTTATAATGTTTTGAACAACCAAAAATAAAAAGAATTGAATTTCCAATATTTGAGTCATTTAACAACTTTATTATTTAATAAAATTGTCTTTTATTTGTTATCTTACTTGCTGGTATCTGCCTTTCAGTTTTAAAAAACTATGTGCTGTAGCCATTCATCCATGTAGTATGTAACAGAAAATTTTGAGTGTCTCCATGTTACCAGATTGGCAAGGCATCAAGGTTTCCTTCACAAACAAGGTGAAGGCTTTGCCATTAGAAATTTAACATTCTGCAAAACAATTTTTTTAACTTTCCAATTAAATTTCCAAAAAAATTTAGAAAAAGAAGAATATAATACCCACAGTAAGAAGGCCTCAAAGTGGAGAAGTGGAGCATTTACGGCAGGCCTATTTGATCACTCCTGGTTCACAGGAAGCATGTCCAATCCACCCTGACGTTAGGCAAATGAGGGGCAAGGGAGCTTATTTTGGGCACTGGTTTGGCTGTGCCCCTCATGGAAAACTCCATCCACAGGTTATGATGTGTGTCTATATGGAAGAAGATGAGAACCATGTGGGAGTGTTTTGGTTTTAATTGTGGTCATTTGTGTGGTAGTTGGAAGAGATGACTGGGTCCACCTGGGCTTGAACTCTGATGTGATTCCCCTTAGAGAATGAGATTTGGAACTAACTTCAGAGAAGTATTGCCATGAATGTTGTTGGGATTTCAGGAGGCCACACATGAGAGTTGCCTTGGAAACTGAGGTCTAGGCCCAGGGAGGCTTTCCAGAGAGCACTGGGAATCTCAGCTAGGATATCACAGGTTTTATTCTGAAAGACTTGGCAGCCATCGTTGAGAGTCAAAACACACATGACCTCACATTGTAGACCTCAATGGGCCTGGCTTCATGTGACAATTTGGCCACTCTTTCGGAAGCCTTGCCTGTGAGAGATCTCCAGATCCTTCATTAAAATGAGCTTCCTCAACATTTAATGGATCCTGAATGAATTGAAACCCACAGTACCAACAACTTCATCTGTGAAAAATAGTTAGATAAATACCATAAAATTTTAGAAATTCTCATGACCAGGTGGCACTGGAGAACCATTGGATGTCCTGTTGCTGATCATGAGTATACCAGACAGTGCCTTGATTGACTAGGTATCATGAAAATGGTGTAGAACAGAGATGCCAGTAAGTTGGAGCCTGCTGAGTAGTGGGCCTAGAGCAGTGGTGTGCAGGTGTGTGATAAAACATCGCTGGTGGAGCCATGTGGATCTGCCATTGACTTTCAAATGCCTTGAGACAGACACGGTGCAGCCAGCAGACCCTTCAATATAAAGGCATCTTGTTATATGGAGATTTTTCACGGCAATGTTTAGAATCAGGTTGCTTTGGTCAAGGGGCAAGCTTTGTGGGATAGAAGCCTAGTTGGTGCATTCTCATGCAGACACTGACCCACCACACGTGACAGAACTCCCTCCAGCACTGTGTCCCACTTGAACTCCTTGTATATCGTGAAGCAAATAACAAACTCCCAGTGCAGCAGCAAGAAACAAAACGAAAAGTCGAGGATGACCAAATGGCTTCACAGTCCACATGGGGAGACACTTAGCCCCAGTGGCCACAATTTAGCTACAAAGAGAGAATTTAGCACTGCTGCCTGATGTTCATTGGAAAATAAGAAACCATGTCCTCCTGGTCACATAGATGCAGACCTAGCTTTGATGGTCTCACTACATCGGAAGTTAAAGCTCCTGAAAACAACATATATTTCAAGTGCCCAAGCTCAGAGGCAATTTCTCAAGAAGTGTTTAGGCCAGCAGATCTCCATGTTTGTGGAGTGTTTACCATGTCACTTACTTTTGGAAACTGCTCTATCAACTCCAAGGTTGTGAACTCCTGAACATTTTCCATTCTAAATATATATTCACAGATTTTCTAACTCTTCTCCTCTAATTCTGACTTACTTGGGGCGAAGGGAATGTCAAGTCATTGTTCTGGATGAGAGAGAGAAGATTTTGTTTAGCACATATTTGCATAAACATTGGATTCATTTTACAATTTTCTGTTTGAAATACTGAATCCCTGACACTAACCCATACCCTACTAAACTCTGACTACTAATCCTAATATAATGGAGAAAAATAACCCAAACAGAATAGAAATACAAGCATTTCAGAGGAAGCATGGTGTATAGTTGGACTTACCTTTTGCATGATATAAGGTAGGAGTTATAAATCTAGTCAATTATTTGTTGAAATAATTCTCCATGTGTTTTTAAAGTTAAGAAATATGTGAATTCCTGTCTCACTTTCTCTGTAGCCTATTAAGCAAATGTATTTTTATATGCACAAATAGAATCCTACCTGGTTTCACATGTACAGTTTTGTGAGGTGGCTGACTTGGCAGATACAAATTGTGAGAAGAGATCACTCCTCCTAAACGCTGTTTTCACAGAAAATTCAACCCATGAGTGAGCTTCCTAGATGAACAACACTATACATATATTACTGTTCAGTAAAATGAATATTTTGGGATATGCGGATGAGTTATTTTTCATGATGAATTTCAATTGGCATATATATTGCTACATTATAATGTGTGTGTGTTTGTGTGTCTATATATATATATATATATATATATATATATATATATATATATATATATATATATTCTCCAGATTTACCAAAATATGAAATATATGTGTCTTCTTATAGACCGCCTGAATTCATTCATATTCATATATGTGGATTTATTATCAACTTTTAACAAGTTTATTCTCAGAAATATACATCCACTGAAATATATATTTGTTTCCTAGTACTGAAAACTAACTTCAGGGAAGGGTGCTTACAAATCGTAATATTTCTACAGTAACTGACCAAGTTTAACATCAATGCAAGTAGATTCCTATTGGAAATGATGTGTTTATTAAAGTTCATTTTTATTCAAACCTGGTACGTTATTATTTCTTCAGTTTATAGACATCATAAAATATATCCTTTCATTCACAAATTCACAAATTTATAAACATTTGGTTCACTTTCAATCACTTCCTTCTTCAGAACACTTATATTTCTCCATGTTTCTTGACTCGTCTTTTCACTAGACTTCTTTCTAAACACATTATTTTCGATTCCATAATCATTTTTGAAGCAAAACTCATTCACTATTCATGATAAACAGTAACCCTAAGATAACCATTAGATATGTAAGTGGTTGGAATGAATGTATGTATATCAATAAATGATTTCTTCTATTTTTTCAGATATAAATACAATCCATTATTTAAATTTGGAACCAGTCATATAATTTATTCACATTATGGTCTATTAATGCATCATCTCTATATTCATCAACACAGGGTAAGCCTATTAGTATCCCCAGTACTAATTTATATCTTTTCAAAATATTTCCCCCAGAAATGGTGGAAAAAATACTCATGTCACCTGATCTTCATATACATATTATCACAGTAATATTTTGGACACAAAATGCGAAGGTCACCCTTATGATTGTACCAAAGCCTCAATGGAATGTGAACATGGAATACTAAATATATCAATGTCCAGGTTGCCTAATGCTCTCAAATGTCAATCTTATTGGTGACTACAAATTTGTTTCTTCTTAATATTATGTATTCAACCTCAACCCTGTTGAAAATCTCTAATCCTATCATGTTATACTTTGCCAGATTTCCTAATGTCTCTATTGATGTCTGCTTTCCTACATATTTTCCCCAGTTCATCATTGTGCCTGACTCTTCACATATGGTGTCATTTATATTCACTCTCTAACCAAAACCCTATTGCTAAAGAACATTTGGTCCAAATCCTAGACTCACTCTTCCTCCTAAACCTACTGACTATCTTCCTAATCCTACACACAATCCCTTTTTGACTGGATGTTCTCTTCTACATTTAATCATCTGAGGTACAGGGTCTTATGCCATTGTATATCAGTTTAACTGAGACCTCGGTGCAAAACATAACTCAAGCTAAGGATCACAATCAAGGGTCCAAATCCTTCTGGGCTTCAAATATCACCTAGATTTCTGTTTTCATACTTATGTTTTCCCTCTATATTCTTATAAATATCGCTGGTTCCCAATACAATTATTCATCCAGCAGAATGATTTCCAACCCAAATCGAACATGCTATTAACCCTGACCATACAATATTTCCTCAATCTCACTTTACAGAAGAGCAGGGACAAAGTTGGTATTACAATACAGGAAGTTAGGAGATCTTCCACCTGCTGAGTACCTCAAAATCCATACAGAAATTATCCCTGGAGAAGATGCAGGCAGCTATGAAGGACCTGAGAGAACAAAAGTCATATTCCATGGCAAACAACATGGTCAGGATGAAAGGATGTGTCTGAGTCAGCCTCTCTATTCTTAATGTAGGGAAGATGGACAAAACCAGGCCTGTGTGGAGAGCTGTTCCCAGGTGACTATGGTTTCTATACCATTCTAACATGTGAAAGTATCACAGGAAGTAGGGCAGCCTCCATGTCAGGAGACAATAGGAAGAAACTGTTAGGACAAAGTGGTGGCCAAGACAGTGACCTCATTCATTTTCTGAAGGTAGTGACCTCACCTCACTTCCTTGGTGATGGAGGTCTCTGAATTTTGTGATCCAGGAAGCCAGACACCCTGAGCCAGTCCCAGTCGCAGTCACAGTGGGCTCATTTCTTTGGATTTACCAAGGACAGAGTCAGTCTTTCTTGGTACCTACTGATGTAAGGGTTGCCAAATACCAAGAAAGCTCTGAAGAGGGGTCTTTCCTGAGAGCATAGGAATTGGCTCACCACTGCCTCCTTATAAATTCACAGATTTGACGAAGGAGACCAGATCTGAGACAGAAAGGCCATTTCTGGGTTACATCGTATGTCCTACCAGTCAGAGGACACTCCAGATAGTCACAGACCTACTTGGAAGAAGGAGGTGCATTTGTGGGTGTTGGTTTGTGTTTGTGGTTTTTTCTCATGATCTGAGAATAGGTGAAAAAGGAGGTTTGTTTGGTATGGAGTGGACTGTTTCTAGTAAGTCATTTGACAAGGAGACTGTTTCTGTGTCTGTGTATCCCACTGTGTTTTTCTTTGTAGATATTAGAAAAGAAAATAGCTCATTGGGTGTGTCTTGTCTAGTAGAAAACTTCCCAGTATGCATCCTTCCCAATAATGAATGGACTGAGGCTTGCCTTATCCATGGGCAACACCTGCTATCTACCTATGTTCTCATTTTTTTCCTGATTTCTGGCCACTCTAAAGATTAGTATCATGTATTTTTGTACAAGATATGTACCACCTCCAAGCTCTGTGACATAGCCATGTACTGGATAGCTGAAGGGAATGGCGAGCATCTCAGAAAACTCACATATCAGAGTAACCAGGAAAGTCTCCTAGGAGAAACCCTGCTTGGGGGCTTTTGATTACCTATTGTTCTGTTGCTCTGAATGTCAGAAAGGTCTTTGCCTCAGGCCAAACCTTAGTGAAGCCTGAAGAAAAGAGTTTTCAAATGGAAATGAATGGGAATCACCTGTGGCTTTTTACTTCATTGCTTTGGAAAGGGATTTGTCTGAATCAGCCTCTTGGCCCTGTGTGAGCCTGTGGTTTAGATTTTCAGCACCTGATGTATCTAGAGAAAGATCCCATGTGGGCATCCAAAACCAAAATGGAAAAAAAGATCAGTCATTGTACATGAAGCCTCTCGCCTTCCTCTGTAATATTAATGACCTCCATCAAGTGAGAATAGGGATCATTTATGTCAAATGAGTTCTTCAAAGCCCTGCAGAGGCTGGACAATAGGTGCTTGCGTTTTCTCATGACTCCAATTCACACAAAGAATCTATACCCCACAGTCAGTAGGCCTCAAATTTGAGAAGTGGAGCAGTATTAACAGCAGTCCTATATGATCACTTCTGTTTCACAGGAATGTTGTCCAGGCCACCCTGACTTTAGGCAAATGAGGGGCAAGTGAGATTATTTTTGACACTGTCTTGGGCTGTGCCCCTCATGGAAACCTCCAGCGAGAGGTTATGATTAGTGTCTATATAAAAGAAGAAGAGGGCCCTGTGGGAGTGTTTTGGTTTTAATTGTCGTCATTTGTGTGGCAATTGGAAGAGATGCCTGGGTCCACCTGGGCTTGAACTCTGTTGTGATTCCCCTTAGAGACTGAGTTGTGGAACTGAGCTCAGAGAAGTATTGCCATGAATTGTGTTGGGATTTTTGGAGGCCACGCATGAGATTCGCCATTGGAAACTGAGATCTAGGCCCAGGGTGACTTTCCACAGAGCACTGGGAATCTCAGCCAGGATATCACAAGATTTTATTTTGAAAGATTGTCAGCCATAGTTGAGTGTCAAAACACACATGGAATTCACATTGTAGACCTCAATGGGCCTGGCTTCATGTGACCTTTTGCCCACTCTTTGGGAAGCCTTGCCTGTTAGAGTTCTCCAGACCTTTCATTGAAATGAGATTCCTCACCTTTTAATGGTTCCTGTATAAATTGAATCCCACAGTGCCTCCAACTTCATTATTGAAAAATATCTAGATAAATACCATGAATTTTTTGAAATTATCATGACCAGGTTGCACTGGAGAACCTCTGGATGTCCTGTTGCTGATCATGATTGTACCAGACAGTGCCTTGATTGACTGGGTTTCATGGAAAAAGTGTAGAACATAGATGCCAGAAAGTTGGAGCCTGCAGACTAGTGGGCCTAGAGCAGTGGAGTGTAGGTGTGTGAAAAAAACATTTCTGGTGGGGCCACGTGGATCTGCCATTCGCTTAGAAATCACTTGTGACTGACATGGTACAGCCAGCAGACTGTATGTAAAGGCATCTTATTATATGGAGAGGATTCCTGCCAATGTCCAGAATCAGGTTGCTATTGTCAAGTTGAAAAGCTATGTGGGATTGAATCCCCACTGGTGCATTTTAGTAACCCACCACACGTGAGAGTACATCCTCCAGCACTGAGTCCCAGTAGAACTCCTTGTATTTCGTGAAGCCAATACCAAACTCACAGTGCAGCAGTAAAAAACACCACGAAAGTGGATAATGTCCAAATGGCTTTTCAGACAACACAGTTAGATACTTAGACCCCAGTGGCCAAAGTTTACCTACAAAGAGAGAATTCAGCACTGCTGCCTCATGTTCACTAGAAAATAAAAAAACCATGTCATCCAGGTCACATAGATGGAGACCCAGAATTGATGGTCTCACTACAAAGGAAGCTAAAGCTCCTGACAACAACATATATTTTAACTGCCCAACCTCAGAGGCAGTTTCTCAAAAAGGCTAGCAGAGCTCCATGTTTGTGGAGTGTTTACCCTCTCTCTTTTTGTAACCCGTTCTACCTCCTACAAGTTTGTGAACTCCTGAGCATTTTCCTTTCCACATATGTATTCACAGATTTTCTAACTTTTCTCCACTAATTGTGTCTTATTTGGGGCGAAGGTAATGTCAAAGCATTGTTCTGGATGAGAGTGGGAAGATTTTTGTGTAGCACATATTTGCATACACATTGGATTCATTTTCCTATTTTCCATTTGAAATACTGAATCCCTGAACCTACCCCATACCCTACTAGACTCTGACTACTAATCAAAATATGATGGAGAAAAAGAAACTTAACAGAATAGAAATACAGGCCTTTCATAGGAGTCATGGTGTATACTTGGACTTGCCTTCGGCTTTATCAATGGTATGTGTTATAAATCTAGTCAACTTTTCATTGTAATACTTCTCCAAGAGTTTTTAAAATTAACACATATGTAAATTTCTGTCTCACTTTCTCTGTAGCCTATTCATCACATGTATTTTTAATGCATCTTTAGAATTCTACCTGGTATCACATGTACATTCTTGTGAGCTTGCTTATTTTGGAAGATACAAATTGTGAGAAGAGATCGCTCCCTCTAAATACTGATGGAACTGGAAATTCTACCTATGGGTGAATTTCCGAGATGAACAGTATTATGCATAAATAAATGTTCAGTAAAATGAATATTTTTGGATACGTGGATGATATCCATTTTATTATGATTTTCGAATGGCATATATATTGCTACATTTTAATGTCTGTGTATGTGAGTATCTAATTATCTATCTATCTATCTATCTATCTATCTATCTATCTATATAGATATAGATATCTACTCTTTAGATTTTCCAAAATATGAAATATATGTGTCTTATTATACACTTTCTAAATTCACTCATGTGTGTGTATGTGGATTTATAATCAAATTTTTACAAAATATTTCTTAGAAATATTCATCCACCTTAAATACATATTTATTTCCTAGTACTGAAAACTAAATTCAGTGAATGGTGCATACAAATCGTAATATTTCCACAGTGACTGACCCAGTTTCACATCAATGCAAGTAGACACCTATGGGACCATGATGTGTATTTTGAAGTTCATTTTTATTCCACACTGATACATTACTATTTCTGCAGTTTATGGACATTATAGGATATATCCTTTCATCCACAATTTCACAAATTTATAGGCATTTGGTTCACTTTCAATCACTTCCTACTTCAGAACACATGTATTCCTCCATGTTTCTTGACTGTTCTTTTCATAAGATTCTTTCCAAACACATTATTTTTGATTTCCATAATCATTTTTGAAGCAATACTCAGACACTCTTCATGATAAACCATAATGCTAATATTACCATTAGATGTATAACTGGTTAGAATGAATTTATGTATATCAATATAAAATTTCCTATATATTTTCAGATATCAATTCAATCCATTATTTAAAGTTTGAACCAGTTATATTATTTATTCACAGTATGGTCTATTAAGGCATCATCTCTATATTCATAGACCGACGGTATACCTATTTGTATCCCCAATACTAATTTATAAGTCTTTAAAATATTGCTTTAAGAATTGGTGGAAGAAATACTCTAGTCACCTGATATACATACACATTTTATCACAGTAATATTCCTGACACAAAATGCAACGGACACACTTATGATTGTACCAAAGCCTATATTGAAAGTGAGCATGTATTACTAACAACATCCAAGTCCTGATTAACTAATGATCTCAAATATCATTCCTATTGGTGACTACATATTTGTTTTTTCCTAAGATTAAATATTGAATCTGAACCCTGTTAAAAATGTCTTATCCTATCACTCACTTTGTACTTTGCCTGATTTCCTAATGTCTCTATTGATATCTGATTTCCTACACATTTTCCCCAGTTCATCACTGTGACTGACTCTTCAAATATGCTGACATTTACTTTCACTCTTTAACAAAAACCCTATATCTAAAGAACATTTGGTCCAATTCCTCGACTCACTGAAATGGGTTCTTCAAAGCCCTGCAGAGGGTAGCCCATAGGTGCTTGATTTTCTCATGACCCCAATTCACATAAAGAATCTATGCCCCACAGAGAGTAGGCCTCAAATTGGAGAAGTAGAGCAGTATTAATGGCAGGCCTATTTGATCACATCTGGTTCACAGGAAGGGTTTCCAGGCCACACTGAGTTTAGGCAAATAAGGGGCAAGTGAGCTTATTTTGGACACTTCCTTAGGCTGCGCCCCTCATGGAAACCTCCAGCAAGAGGTTATGTTGAGAGTTTATATTGAAGAAGATGAGGGCCATGTGGGAGTGTTTTGGTTTAATTGTGGTCATTTGTGTGGTGGTTGGAAGAGATGACTGGGTCCGCATGGACTTCAACTCTCGAGTGATTCCCCTTAGAGACTGAAATGAACTCAGAGAAGTATTGACATGAATTGTGTTGGGATTTTAGGAGGCCACACATGAGAGTTGCCCTTGGAGACTGAGATCTAGGCTCAGTATAGCTTTCCAAAGAGCACTGGGAATCTCAGGCAGGATATCACATGACTTTATTCAGAAAGACGTGGCAGCCATTGTTGAGAGTCAAAACACACATGGACCTCAATTGTAGACCTCAATGGGCATGGCTTAATGTGACCTTTTGGCCACTCTTTGGGAAACCTTGCCTCTGAGAGTTCTCCCGAGCTTTAATTGAAATAAGCTTCCTCACCATTTCATGGTTCCTGAATAAATTGAAAGCCACAGTGCCTCCAACTTCATCCTTGAAAATTGGCTAGATAAATACCATGAATTTTTTAAACTTCCATGAACAGATGGCACTGGAGAACCTTTGGATATCTGTTGCTGATCATGAGTGTACCAGACATTGCATTGATTGACTGGGTTTCATGAAAATGGTGAGAACAGAGGTGCCAGAAAGTTGGAGCCTGCTGATTAGTGGGCCCAGAGCAGTGGTGGGCAGGTGTATGATAAAACATCTGTCTTCGGGACACGTGGTTCTGCCATTGGTTTCCGAATGACTTGTGACTGACATGTTGCAGCCAGCAGAACATTACAAGTAAAGGGACCTTGTTATATGGAGAGGTTTCAGGGCAATGTTCAGAATCAGGTTGCTATGGACATGGGTGCAAGCTTTTTGGGATAGAAGCCTGGTTGGTGCATTCTCCTGCAGACCCTCACCCACTACACGAGAGAGTACTCCCTCTAGCACTGTGTCCCAGTTTTTCTCCTTGTATTACGTGAAGCCAATACCAAACTCCCAGTGCAGCAGTAAGAAACACCACGAAAAGTGGAGTATGACCAAATGGCTTCACAGATCACATGGTTAGACACTTAGACCCCAGTGTCCTCAGTTTACTAACAAAGGGAAAATTCAGAACTTCTTCCTCATGTTCAATAGCATATAAGGAACCATGTCATCCAGGTCACATAGATGCCGACCCAGGTTTGATGGTCTCAATACAAAGGAAGCTAAAGCTCCTGACAACAACAAATTTTTCAAGGGCCCAAACTCAGAGGCAGTTTCTCAAAAACTCATTAGGCCACCAGAGTTCCATGTTTGTGGAGTGTTTACCCTGTACCTTACTTTTGGAAATTCCTCTACCACCTCCAAGGTTGTGAACTCCTGAGCATTTTCTTTTCCAGATATATATTCACAGATTTTCAAACTCTTCTCCACTAATTGTATATTACTTGTGGCGAAGGAAATATCAAGGCATTGTTTTGGAGGACAGTGGGAAGATTTTTGTCTAGCAAATATTTGCATACACATTAGATTCATTTTCCTATTTTCCATTAGAAATACTGAATCCCTGTCACTAACCCATACCCTACTAGACTCTGACTACTAATCTTAATATGATGTAGAAAAAGAAACCTAACAGAATAGAAATACAGGCCGTACATAGGAGGCATGGTGTATACTAGGACTTGCGTTCTGCTTTATCAAGTGTATGTGTTATAAATCTAGTCAACTTTTTATTGTAATACTTCTCCATGAGTTTTTAAAGTTAACACATATGTACATTTCTGTCTCCCTTTCTCTGTAGCCTATTCATCTCATGAAATTTATTATGCATGTTTAGTATCCTACCTGGTATCACACGTACATTCTTGTGAGTATGCTGTTTTAGGATGATACAGATTGTGAGAAGAGATCACTGCCCCTAAATACTGATGGAACTGAAAATTCAACATATTGGTGAATTTCCTAGATGAACAGCATTATACATAAATCCATGCTCAGTAAAAAGAATATTTTTGGATATGAGGATGATATATATTTCATAATGAATTTTGACTGGCATACATATTACTACATTTTAATGTCTGTGTTTGTATCTATATATATATATATATTTTTTTTTCTCCAGATTATTCAAAATATGAAATATATGTGTCTTATTATACACTCATTAATTTAACTCATGTTCCTATATGTGGATTTATAATCAAATTTTCATAAGATTATTCTCAGAAATATTCATCCACATGAAATACATATTTATTTCCCAGTACTGAAAACTAAATTTGGTGAATGGTGCTTACAAATCCTAATATTTGTACAGTAACTGACCCAGTTTAACATCAATGCAAGTAAAATCCTATGGGACATGATGTGTATTTTGAAGTTCATTTTTATTCAACACTGGTACATTACAATTTCTTCAGTTTATGGACATCATAGGATAATACTTTTCATCCACAAGTTCACAAATCTGTACGCATTTGGTTCACTTGCAATTACTTGCTGCTTCAGAACATATGTATTCCTCCATGTTTCTTGACTGTTCTTTGCATGAGATTATTTCCAAACATATTATTTTCGATTTCCATAATCATTTTTGAAGCAAAACTCCCACACTCTTCATCATAAACCATAATGCTAAAATTACCATTAGATGTATAACTGGTTAGAATGAACTTATGTATATCAATATAAGATTTCCTATATATTTTCAGATATCAATTCAATCAATTATTTAAAGTTTGATCCAGTTATATTATTTATTTACAGTATGGTCTATTAAGGCATCATCTTTATAATCATAGGCACAGGGTACACGTACTTGTGTCCCCAATACTAACTTATCAGTCTTAAAATGTTGCTTTCAGAAATAGTTGAAGAAATACTGTAGTCACCTGATATACATTTACATTTCAACACAGTAATATTCCTGACAAAAAATGCAAAGGACACCCTTATGATTGTACCAAAGCCTAAATTTAATGTGAGCATGTATTACTAACAACATCCATGTCCTGATTAACTAATGATCTCAAATATCATTCCTATTGGTGACTACATATTTGTTTCTTCCTAAGATTATATATTCAAACTCAACCATGTTAAAAACATCTTATCCTATCACTCACTTTGTACTTTCCCTGATTTCCTAATGTCTCTATTGATATCTGCTTTCCTAAACATTTTCCCCAGTTCATCACTGTGACTGACTCTTCACATATGCTGACATTTACATTCACTCTCTAACCAAAACCCTATATCTAAATAACTTTTCGAACTATCTCTTTTTGTCTGGACGATCTCTTCCTCATTCAGTCATCCAAGGTACAAGGTCCTATACCATTTGTACGATTTATCTGACACAACTTTGCGGAAATTATTCAAAGCTAAGTATCCCAATCAAGGGCCCAATGTTCATCTGGGTTTGAAATCTTTCCTAGATTTCTGTTTTCATACTTATATTACACCTATATATGCTTGTAATATCGGAGGTTCCCAATACCATTATTCATCTCACAGAATGATTTCTAACCCAAATCGAACATGCTATTAAACCTAACCATGCACTGTTCCCTCAATTTAACTTTATGAAGAGCAGGGACAGAGTTGGTGTTATAATACTGGTAGATAGGGGATCTTCCACCTGTTGAGAACCTCAAGTTCCATGCAGAAATAAACCCTGGAGAAGATGTAGGCAGCTATGAAGAACCTGAGAGAGCAACAGATATCTTCCTTGGTAAAATACCTGGTCAGGATGAAGCGATGTGTCTGAATAAGCCTCTCTCTTCTTAATGTAGAGAAGATGGACCAAACCAGGTCTGTGTGGAGAGCTGTTAACATGTGCCTATGGTTGATATACCATTCTATCTTGTGAATGTGACACAGGAAGTAGGGGAAGCCTCTCTCTCATGGGACCCTTGGAAGCAAATGTTAGGATAAAGTGGTTGCCAAGATAGTGACCTCATTCAGTTCCTGAAGGAAGTGACCTACCTCACTTCCTTGGTGATGGACCTCTCTGAACTTGGGATCCAGGAAGCCAGGCACTCAGAGCCAGTCCCAGTCCCAGTCCCAGTGGGTTCACTTGTTTGGATTTACCAAGGGCAGAGTCGGTCTTTCTTGGTACATACTGATGTGTGGATGGCTAAATGCCAGGAAAGCTCTGAAGAGGGGCCTTTCCTGAGAAAGCAGGTAGTGACTCACTGATTGATGCTGACAACTTTACAGAGTTGGTAAAGGAGACCTGATCTGAGACAGGAAAGTCGATTTCGAGGGAGCAGAGTAAGGCCCACCAGTCTGAGGACACTCTGGATAGTCACAGACCTACTTGGGTAATGGAGGTGCCTTTGTGGGTGTGGGTGTGAATTTGTAGTTTTGTATCATGTTCTGAGAATAGGTAGGAAAGGCAGTATGTTTGGTTTGGAGTGGACTGTTTTTGGTAAGTCATTTGACATGGCGAGTGTTTCTATGTTTGTGTTTCCCACTTTTTCCGTGGTTGTAGATATTAGAAAAGTGAATGCATCAATGGATGTGTCCTGTCTAGTAGAAAGCATCTCAGCACACATCCTGCCCAATTTATGAATGGACTGTGGCTTGCCTTATATGGGCAACACCTACTTCTTTCCTTAGTTCCTGTTTTCTTCCTGAATTCTGGCCACTCTCCAGAATAGGCTCATGTGTTTTTGTCCAAGATATGGACCTCTGTCGAGTTCTGTGACATGGCCATGTAGTGGATAGATAAAGGGAATTGGGAGCATCTCAGAAAACTCGGATATCAGTGTGACCAGTAAAGTCTCAGTAGAGAAACCCTGCTTTGTGCCTTTTGCTAACCTACTGTTCTGTTGACCTGAATGTCAGGAAGGTCTTTTCCTCAGGCCACCAGTTTGTGAAGCCTGAAAAAAACTGCTTTCAATTGGAAATGAATGAGCATCACCTGTGGCTCTTTGCTTAATTGCTTTTGAAAGGGATGTGTCTGAATCATCCTTTCGGCTCTGAGAGAGGCTGTGGCTTTGATTTTCAGCACCTGATGGATCTAAAGAAAGATCCCATGTGTGCATCCAAAACCAAAATGGCAAAAAGATCAGTCATTGTGGATGAAGTCTCTTGCTTCCTCTGTTAGGTTCCTGACCTCCATCAAGTAAGTAGAGGGATCCTTTGAGACAAATGAGTTCTTCAAAGCCCTGCAGTGCTTGGGTTCTCACATGACTCCAAATCACATAAAGAATCTATACCTCACAGTCAGTAGGCTTCAAAATGAAGAAACAGAGCAGTATTACTGGCAGGCCTATTTGATCAATCCTGGTTTACAGGAAGGGTGTCCAGGAAACCCTGACTTTAGGAAAATGAGGGGAAAGGGAACTTATTTTGGACACTGTCTTGGGCTTCGCCCCTTATGGAAACCTCCAGCCAGAGGTTATGATGAATGTCTACATGGAAGAAAATGAGGGCCATGTGGGAGTATTTTGGTTTTAATTGAACATATTATTAACCCTAACCATATACTGTTCCCTCAATCTAAGTGTTCAGAAAAGCAGGGAAAGATTTGGTCTTACAATACAGGAATGCAGGGGATCTTCCACCTGCTGAAAACTTCAAAGTTCCATGCAGAAATGATCCCTGGAGAAGACGTAGGCAGCTATGAAGGACATGATAGAGCAAAAGGCATCTTCCATGGCAAACAACCTGGTCAGGATGAAGGGTTGTGTCTGAATCAGATTCTCTCTTCTTAAGGTAGAGGAGATGAACCAAACTAGGCCTTTGTGGAGAGCTGTTCCCAGGTGACTATGGTTTCTATACTATTCTAACTTGTGAAAGTGTCACAGGTAGTAGGGACATCCTCCATGTTATGAGACCTTAGGAAGCAAATGTTAGGACAAATTGGTTGCCAAGGCAATGACCTCATTCAGTTACTAAAGGAAGTGACCTCACCTCACATCCTTGTTGATGGAACTCTCCAAATTTGGGTTCCAGGAAGCCAGGCACCAAGACCCAGTCCCAGCACCAGTTCCAGTGTTCTCACTTGTTTGGATTTTCCGAGGACAGAGTCAGTCTTTTGTGGTACCTACTTATGTGAGAATGGCCAAATTCCAGAAAAATTCTGAAGAGGGGCCCTTCCAGAGAAAACAGGTAGAGGCTCACTGCTGGCTCCTGAAAACTTCACAGAGTTTACCAAGGAGCCCAGATCTGAGACAGGACAGACAATTTCTGGGGAACATAGTATGGCTCTCCGGTCAGAGGACACTCTGGATAGTTCCAGACCTACTTGGGGGAAGGAGGTGCCTTTGTGGTTGTGGGTATGGGTTTGTGGTTTTTTCTTTTGTTCTGAGAATAGTTAGGAAAGGGGGTGTGTTTGGTTTGGAGTGGAGTGTTTCTAGTTAGTCCTTTGACAAGGCGAGTGTTTTTAGGTCTGTGTATCCCACTGTGTCCGTGGTTGAAGACATTAGAAAAGAGAATGCCTCAATGGGTGTATCCTCTCAAGGAGAAAACTTCCCAGCATTCATCCGGCACAATTTATAAATGGAGTGTGGCTTGCCTTATCAATGGGCAACACCAACTATCTTCCTACGTTCCTGTTTTCTTCCTGAATTCTGGCCACTCTCCAGAATAGGCTCATGATTTTGTGTCCAATATATGAACCACTTCCAAGATCTGTGACATGGCCATGTACTGGATAGCTGAAGGGAATGGCAAGCATCTCAGAAAACTCAGATATCAGTGTAGCCAGTAAAGTCTCAGTGGAGAAACCCTGCTTTGGGCCTTTTGATTACCTATTGTTATGTTGCCCTGAATATCAGGAAAGTCTTTGTCTCAGGCCACCCCTTTGTGAAGCCTGAAGAAAACAGTTTTCACATGGAAATGAATGGGCATTACCTTTGTGTTTACAATAAAACCTTCACAGATTTGGCTCTCATTAAGTTAAAAATACTTTTAGATTGTATCTCAGTGTAAAAAGTAACATGGAACTGTACATATCTTATTGATAACAAGTCCAATTATAGAACACAAATGATATACATAAATCTCCAACATGTTTTTCTTTTAAGCCTAGAATTACCATACAACCTTAGAACACCAGCTTGATACAATGGTCTTTGGAAGCTTGTACCATACAGACTTGTATACCTGGAAGATATGAACACATTAACACCACAATTACATTGATGTTTTTGTATTAAACAAGTTTAGATTTTAAAGAAATAACATGGCACAATTTTATAAAAACAGTACTTGTTTTACCAGCTGTTTATTTTTTTAAGATTACTTGCTCAAAACTTACACATATAACCAAGTTACACAAACCTTTTTTTATTATTTACTTAAACCCTTTTAATTACTTAATCATATAGACTCTCTTATCCAGAAACACATTTTTCCTCTATTAGATCTATATCTGGAACCTTTTAGTTTCTCTTTTTCATCTACTAACCTCTTTCTGTTCACATTTCAATACAATACTTGTAAATTTCTGAATTTAGGCAGATTATTTTATAGACATCTACATTTTATTAGGGCCTTTTTGAAAACCTAGAAAACTTATAGGCCTAATTTTAAAGACATCTTTATTTTTATCTGTTTACCCAATTTGAATTAAAACATATGAATCACGTGAATCAAAGACATTTGGATACATTCTAAATTTTTCATGAGTGCTCCTCATCTGTCAATTGTCATATCACTGCATGATATATGGACATACACACATACAGACATACCAACATACAACACGTAACACAAATGTAACACATAACACAATAGTAAAAGCCTTGTAGCTTTTTCAGGTGAAATCTCCATTGAAATGCTAAAAACTCCAGAGTCGATCAAAAATAGAACTGATCAGAAAACATTAACCCATCAGCAGAATCAAGATCATGAGCTCAAAAAAAAAAATACAGAATCTAAGAAAAGCAAGAGTCCTAAAAAAGATGACTGGCCAGTAATTAGTAAATACCGTATAATATAATTTTTTGGTTAGGTCTAGTTTGAGTTCAGGTAAAAAGACACATTTACTCTTTTTTATCTGTCTCCTGCTGAGTGCTGCAGGCTTCTTTTATTTGCATATCAACTTAAGTCCTGGCTGAGGTCTGGAAAACTGAAAAGACTGGAATTCGTAGCAGAAACCTCAGGCCTAAGGCATTTTAGCTATAAGTCATAATTTCTAGGTTTGGATGTTGAAAATTTTGATGCAAGTTTAAGATGTAATTCTCAAAATTTTATATCTTTAGATTTTTCTACACTAGAAAAACTTGCTCACACAAAACTGAAAATAGGATCATTTTTTGATAATATTAAAGCCACCATCAGAAGAAGTTTCTATAGGATCGTTAAGCCCCTTTCTTTGTTATGAAGTTTCTAATAGTATTAAGTTACATTAAATTGGCTGAAAATTTTTTAAAAAGAACCACACACTACCATGTGTATCCGAAATTAAGCTTTAAAAATTTCCAAGACTGTTGCTAATTAATGTCATTTCAATAAGCCAGACCAACGTTTTAATTTAGTACCATTTTTTAAAATCTTACACACTGATGGGAATAGGTACCATATCATAATTTATTATCTCTTCCCAAGTTAATGCACTGGTATATCTAGTGAAATTTTTTCAGGCTGCCTAGTTCAAAATTAAAACTCTTTAATTATTTTTTATCCTAAGTATTTAAGTTTCCTAGCATGAACTACCTGAAATCAAACTAAACAATTGTTTAAACCCAACTTTTAACTGTAACATAGTGCAATGCTTTAGAAACCCATTTAGATACGAGATGGTTAAAATAAAAAAAAAATCATTTTTAGATACACATTCACCCTAGATCATCCCCAAGAAACAATCTATAATATCAACATATTAATGCATTCATTGTCCCTTTTGTTAAGTAAACAGAGGTGGAGAAATCCTTAAAGTGCAAGTAAGGAATAAAGGAGTTCCCCACAGCAAAATGGCTCTGTCAGCTGCTGGGAGTCCCTTAGCCTCACCATTTACTTACAGGATTAGTTCCTCTGGTTTGCTTTGACCCCAGGCACCAGGCATATTCTATGTCTCCCAACTTTGCAGTAGTCAGCTCCCAAAAATTTCATCCTCTTCTTGCAGTTGTTTTGAGTGCTAGGCTTTCCCAAGAGGGCAGAGTGGGGTTTATTTAAAGTCCCCTCTGGGGTGTCAAAATTTATGACTGAAGGCTTGGTTCCCATCCCAAAGCCAATTAATGCCAATTTAATAATGAGTACAGGGTTTTGAGAAAATTTTAAGCGAGATATCAAAGTTCTTTGACCCCAGACATTTCCCTCTGCAGTGGCCATGCTCAAGCCAACTACGGGAAGAAAAGAAATCACTGCTTCCGTAATCTTGCTTAACAAAGGGGAGTAAAGTTTATCAAAGTTCTTTAAAACACAGCTAAGAGAGGTGCAAAAGGTGAGAACAGAAAAACTGGCGGTTCTATTGACTTTTGGTCCCTCACAGGAGAAGCATTAGTTTAAAATTTAGCTAAAGTAACTTCCACATATGTAAGGCAGGTTGGAACTCGGGACTCTGCATCGGTCCAAACAATGCCATCACATTTAACAGAAACACAGATAAAAAGACACACAAAGACCATCATGCAGCTCCCGTTTGTTCACAATCCCAAGATATACAATCTTGTGACTCAGGGAGAATGGAGGGAAGAGGGGAAGGAGTAGAAGGTTTGAGTGATAGGATCCTGGGTGACGGTGTCGGATTGGAGGCAGGGACCAGGAAAGGCTTCAAGGACAGACGTATGGAATGGCTTTGTCCCATAATGAGAGTTTCTCAAACAGAGACAAGGACAATACAAACGTGACACAAACATGTACACACAGGTAACAATTAACACGAGTTCAGAAGTAAAGATTAGAACCTAGTAACTGGCAAAACCTGATGGGTTAGACCACAAAGCCAGACAGTGAATTCAACCTGAGAGAAAAAAGTAGCCAGCAAGATATGATGGGTTGGCAGCAGAGTCACCTAATGTGGGCTCATCCGTCCCTCCTCACCTAATGAGGGCACATCCATCACTCCCTGAGTCCTCCAAGGCATCCCTTGCAAGGACGTGGTCTGTGGCTTTAGGACACGTTTGTCCACCACTGACAGGGGGAACTTACGTTCTCCGCTGGCAGCCACTCTGCCAACCCAAACCAAAAACGGAAAAACGGAACCTGAACAAAAAGCTCTGAGCGATCGCAAGGAAAAATGGAAAGAAGCGCCTTACTTACCCCCAGATGGGTCTGTTGGGGTGTCCTTGTCCTATGCTGCGTGATTCCCGGCCAACGCACCAAATGTAAGGATCCGGTGAACGTCGGAGGAAGAGACCACCAAGAGACCGCGGCTCATGCAACAGAAAAAGGCGTTCATTGAGGATCCAATCCAGCATGCTGGGGCTACGTGCTCACTCAAGAAGGGAGAGCAGCCCAGAGCCCCGAGCAGGGGTTGAGCAGTGCTTAAGTACACTTTTTGGGGAGGGCGGGACTTTACATATATCACAGTCTCCTTTAAGAAATCAACATACACCGCAGAAAAATCAAACAACAATTCCTAAACATGATTAGTTCATTCATTGGCAGGAACAGGTGAGGCAGGAGTGATAGGTCAGTTCTAAAGCGAGGTACACATTCAAACAGATTGCTTTAGGCCTTGCAATGCCTATGTGCCAGGCCACACAGGGTCCTAGGTTATTAAATAACCAGGCGGTCAGGGGGAATATTTACTGGGCAGTCGGGAATTGTACTACAAGCTACAGGAATTTCAGGTTTTGCATGTAGCATAGGAACTTAACAATACCTGGTCCTTTACATTTTAACTCAGGCCTTGCAGCTTAGAAACTTTACAAAACCCAGTCTTTTACACTTCAACTTTTACACTTTAATTTCAATTTATTTTACCCTTTCAGATCACTCCTGGTGCACAAGAAGGGTGTCCAAGCCACCCTGAATTTAGGCAAATGAGTGGCAAGGGAGCTTATTTGGGACACTGTCTTGGGCTGTGCCCCTCATGGAAACCTCCAGCCAGATGTTATGATGAGTGCCTTTATAGAAGAAGAGGAGGGCCATGTGAGAGTGTTTTGGTATTAATTGTGGTCATTTGTGTGACGGTTGGAAGAGATGAGTGGGTCCACCTGGGATTGAATTCTTGTGTGATTCCCCTTAGAGACTGACTTCTGGAACTGAACTCAGAGAAGTATTGCCATGAATTGTGGTGATATTTTAGGAGGCCAAGCATGAGAGTCGCCCTTGGAAACTAAGATCAAGGCCGAGGGTGGATTTCCACAGAGCACTGAGAATTTCAGCCAAGATATCCCATGATTTTATTCTTAAAGACTTGGTAGCCATAGTTGAGAGTCAAAACACACATGGACTCACATTGTAGACCTCAATGGGCCTGGCTATATCTAACCTTTTGGTCACTCTTTGGGAAGCCTTGCCTATGAGAGTTCTCCAGAGTTTCATTCAAATGAGCTTCCTCAACATTTAATGGTTCTTGAAACCCACAGTGCATACAAACACAATAGAAATACAAGCAGTTCAGAAGAGGCATGGTGTATAGTTTGACTTGCCTTTTGCATTATGTAGGGTAGGTGTTATAAATCTAGTTAATTTTTAATTGAAATAGTTCTCCTTGTGTTTTTTAAGTTAATAAATATGTGAATTCCTCTATCCCTTTCTCTGTAGCCTATTCATCACATGTATTTTTATATAAACATATAGAATCCTACCTGGTATCACATATACATTCTTGTGAGGTGGCTGACATGGCAGATACAAATTATGACAAGAGATCACTCCTCCTAACCGCTATTGGATCTTAAAATTCAACCTAAGGGTAACCTTTCTAGTTGAACAACATTATTCATAAATCCATGTTCAGTAAAATTAATATTTTTGGATCTGTGGATGATATATATTTCATCATGAATTTCAATTAGCATGTATATTGCCACTTTATAATGTCTGTGTGTGTTTTGCTCTTTGCATAATTGCTTTGGAAAGGGATGTGTCTGAATCAGCCTCTTGGCCCTGTGTGAGGCTGTGGCTTAGATTTTCAGCACCTGATGGATCTAAAGAAAGATCCCATGGGTGCATCCAAAACCAAAATGGCCAAAAGAGCAGTTATTGTGGATGAAGACTCTCACCTTCTTCTCTAAGATTCCTGACATCCATCAAGTGAAAATAGGGATCCTTTGGGTCAAATGAGTTCTTTAAAGCCCTGCAGAGTTTAGCCCATAGGTGCTTGGGTTTTCTCATGAATCCAGTTTACATAAAGAATCTAAACCCCACAGTCAGTAAGCATCAAATTGGAGAAGCCAAGGAGTATTAACGGCAGGCGTATTTGATCACTCCTGGTTCACAGTCAGGATTTCCAGGCCACACTGACTTTAGGCAAATGAGGGGCAAGAAAGGTTATTTTGGACACTGTCTTGTGCTGTGCCCCTCATGGAAACCTCCATCCAGATGTTATGATGAGTGTCTACATGAAATAAGATAAGGGGCATGTGGGAGCATTTTGTTGTGAATTGTGGTAATTTGTTTGGCGCTTGGAACAGATGACTGGGTCCACCTGGGCTTGAACTCTGGTATGATTCCCCTTAGAGACTGAATTCTGGAAGTGACATAAGAGAAGTATTGTGATGAATTGTGTTTGGATTTTACTAGGCCATGCAACCAACATCTCAGGTATTAATTGTGGTGCAGGGAGATCTAGGTGCATGGTGGCTTTGCCCACAGCACTGGGAATCTCAGCCTGGATATCACATGATTTTATTCTGAAATTCTTTAAAGCCACAGTTGAGAGTCAAAACACATATGGACCTCACAGTGTATACCTCAATGGGCCTGACTTCATGTGACCTTTTGGCCACTCTTTGGGAAGCCTTGCCTGTGAGTGTTCTCAAGATCTTTCATTGATATGAGCTTCTTCAACATTTAATGCTTCCTGAATGAATTGAAACCCACAGAGCCTCCAACTTTATCCTCGAAAAATGGCTTGATAAATACCATGAAATTTTTGAAATTCCCATCACCAGGTGGCACTGGAAAACTTTTGGATGTCCTGTTGCTGATCATGAGTCTATCAGACAGTGCCTTGAGTGAGGGGGTTTCATAAAAATTGTGTAGAACAGTGATGACAGTAAGTTGGAGCCTGTTCATTAGTGGGCCTAGAGCAGTGGTGTGAAGGTGTGTGAAAAAACATGTGTGTTGGGGCATGTGGATCTGCCATTGGCTTCCAATTGCCTTGTGATTGACAGGGTACAGCCAGCAGACCCTTATATGTAAAGGCATCTTGTTATATGGATAGGTTTCTGGGCAATGTTCAGAATCAGGTTGCTATGGACAAAGGGGCAACCTATGTGGGACAGAATCCTGGTTGGAGAATTCTCATGCAGACCGTGTCCCTCCACACGTGACAGAACTCCCTCCAGCACTGTGTCCCAGTTGAACTCCTTGTATTTCATGAAGCAAATACCAAACTCCCAGTGCACCAGCAAGAAACACCACGAAAATTGGAGGATGACGAAATGGCTTCACAGTCAACCCGGGGAGACACTTACACCCCAGTGGCCATAGTTTAACTACAAAAAGAGTATTCAGCACTGCTGCCTCATTTTCATTGGAAAATTAGAAACAATGTCCTTCAGGTCACATATTTGCACACCAAGATTTGATGGTCACACAACAAAGGAAGCTAAAGCTCCTGACAACAACATGTATTTTAAGAGCCCAACCTCAGAGAGTTTCTCAAGAAGTCTTTACACAAGCAGAGCTCAATGTTTGTGGAGTGTTTACCCTGTCCCTTACTATTGGAAACTCCTCTACCACCTACAAGTTTGTGAACTCCTGAGCATTTTTTATTCCTGATATATATTTACAGATTTTCTAACTTTTGTCCTTTATTGTATCTTACTTGGAACTAAGGTAATGCCAAGGCAATCTTCTGGATGAGAGTGTGAACATTTTTGTGTAGCACATATTTTCATACCCTTTAGAGTCATTTTCCAATTTTCCATTCGAAATACTGAATCCCTGACACTAACGCATACCCTAATAAACTCTGACTACTACTCCTAATATGATGGAGAAAAATAACACAAACAGAATAGGAATACTAGCAGTTCAGAGGAATCATGGTGTATAGTTGGACTTGTTTTTTGCATGATTAATTGTAGGTGTTATAAATCTAGTCAATTTTTAATTGAAATAGTTCTCCATGTGTTTTTAATGTTAACAAATATGTGAATTCCTCTCTCCCTTTCTCTGTAGCCTATTCAGCACATGTATTTTTAAATGCACATATAGAACACTACCTGGTATCACACCTACATTCTTGTGAGGAGGCTAATTTGGCAAATACAATTTGTGAGAAATGATCACTCCTGTTAAACTCTGTTGGAACTGAAAATTTAACCTAGGGGTGTGTTTCCTAGAAGAACAACATTATACATAAATCCATGTTCTAAAAGAAATAATTTTGCATCTGTGGAAGATATATATTTCATGATAAATTTCGATTGCTAATTTATTGTCTGTGTGTGTTTTTTTTGTATATATATATATATATATATATATATATATACACTCTCCAGATTTTTCAAAATATGAAATATATGTGTCTTATATACACTCACTAAATTCATTCATGTTCATGTATATGGATTTATAATCAACTTTTCACAAGATCATTCTCAGAAATATTCATCCACCTGAAATACATATTGTTTGCAGTACTGAAAACTAACTTCAGTTAATGTTGCATACAAATACTAATACTTCTACAGTAACTGACCCAGTTTAACATCAATGCAAGTACATTCCTATGTGACATGATGTGTATTTTGAAATTTATTTTAATTCAACACTGGTACATTACTATTTCTTCAATTTGTGCACATCATAGGATATATATTTCATCCACAAGTTGGCAAACTTATAGGCATTTGTTTCACTTTCAATCACTTCCTGCTTCAGAACACATGAATTCTTCCAGGTTTCTTGACTGGTCTTATCATGAGACTTCTTTCCAAATACATTATTTTTGATTTCCTTTATCACTTTTGAAGCAAAACTGACACTCACTTCATGATAAACCATAACTATAATATCACCATTAGATGTATAACTGGTTGGAAGGAATGATTTCATATCAATATAGTATTTCTTATATATATTCTGATATCAGTTTAATCCATTATTTAAAGTGGAACCAGTTATATTATTTATTCACTATATGGTCTATTCATGCATTATCTCTATATTCATAGACACAGGGTACACCTCTTAGTATGCCCAATACTAATTTATTCGTCTTCTAAATATTGCTCCCAGAAATGGTGGAAGAAATACTCATGTCACCTGATCTACATATGCATGTTACCACAGTAATATTCTGGACACAAAATGCAAAAGTCACACGTATGATTGTACCAAAGCCTAAATGGAAACTGAACATGGATTACTAAAAACATCCATATCCAGGTTGCCTAATGCTCTCAAATGTCAATCCTATTGGTGACCACATTTTTGTTTCTTCCTAAGATTATATATTCAACCTCAAAACTGTTGGAAATGTCTAGTTTTTTCACTCACTTTATACTTTGCCTGATTTCCTAATGTCTATTGATATCTACTTTCCTACATATTTTTCCCAGTTCAACATTGTGAATGACCCTTCACATGTGCTGACATTGACATTCACTCTCTAACCAAAACCCTATTGCTAATGAACTTTGGTCCAAATCCTATACTCTATCTTCTTCCGAAACATACTGACTATCTTCCTGATCCTATCGACTATCCCTTTTTGAGTGGATGTACTCTACTACATTCAATCATCCGAGGTACAAGGTCCTATGCCATTGTATATCGATTTTTCTGAAATATGTTTGCAGAACGTAATTCAAAGCTACGTGTCCCAATCTATTGCCCAATGCACTTCTGAGCTTCAAATCTTACCTAGATTTCTGTTTCCATACTTATATTTAACCACTATATTTCTATATATTGCAGGTTCCCAATACCATTATTCATCCCGCAGAATGATTCCTAACCCAAATCGAACCTGTTATTAACCCTAACCATACACTGTTGCCTCAATCTAACATTACAAAAGAGCAGGGACAGGGCTATTCTTTCAATAAGGGATGTAGGTGATCTTCCAACTGCTGAGAACCTCAAAGTTCGATGTAGAAATTATTCCTGGAGAAGATGTAGGCAGCTATGAAGGACCTGAATGAGCAAAAGCCATCTTCCATGGCAAACAACCTGCACAGGACGAAGGGATGTGTATGCATCAGACTCTCTCTTCTTAATGTAGAGAAGATGGACCTAACCAGGCCTTCCTGGAGAGCTGTTCCATGGTGTCTATTTTGATATACCATTCTAACTAGTCAAATTGTCACAGGAAGTAGGGGCACCCTCCAACTCATGGGACCATTGTAAGCAAGTGTTAGGACAAAGTTGTTGCCAAGGCAGTGGCCTCATTCAGTTCCAAAGAAAGTGACATACCTCATTTTCTTGGTGATGGAACTCTCTGAAATTGGGATGCAAGAAGCCAGGCACCAAGAGCCAGTCCCAGTCCCAGTCCCAGTGGGCTCACTTGTTTGGATTTACCAAGTACAGAGTCAGACCTTCTTGGTACCTAGTGATGTGAGGATGGCCAAATGCCAGTAGAGCTCTGAAGAGGGGCCTTTCTTGAGACAGCAGGTTGTGGCTAACCACTGGCTCCTCCCAGAATAACAGAGTTGGCCAAGGAGACAAGATCTGAGACCGGACAGGCCATTTCGAGTGGAACATAGTATGGCCCACCAGTCAGAGGACACTCCAGATAGTTAAAGACCTATTTTTGGGAAGGAGGTGCCTTTTTGGTTGTGGGTGTGAGTTTGCGGTTTTGTTTCATGTTCTGAGAATAGGTAGGAAAGGTGGTTGGTTTGGTTTGGAGTCGACTTTTTCTAGTAAGTCTTTAGACAAGGCGAGTGTTTCTATGTCTGTGTAGCCACTGTGTCCGTGGTTTTAGACATTAGAAACGAGAATGCATCAATGGAGGTGTCCTGTCTAGTAGAAAGATTCACAGCATTCATCCTGCACAATTGATTAATGGACTGTTGCTTGCCTTATGGATGGGAAACACCTACTAACTTCCTAAGTTGCTGTTTTCTTCCTGAATTCTGGCCACTCTCCAGAATAGTATCATGGTTTATTGTCCAAGATATGTACCACCTCCAAACTCTGTGACATGGCCATGTCCTTGATAGCTGAAGGGAATGGGAACATCTCAGAAAACTCAAATACAAGTGTGACCAGTAAAGTCTCAGTGGAGAAACCCTGCTTGGCTCCATTTGCTTATCTATGTTTCTGTTGCCTTGAATGTCAGGAAGGTCTTTGCCTCAGGCCACCCCTTTGTGAAGCCTGAAGAAATAGTTTTCAAATTGAAATGAATGGGCATCACCTGTGGCTCTTTGCTTAATTGCTCTGGAAAGGGATGTGTCTTAATCAGACACTAGGCCCTGTTTGAGGCTGTGGCTAAAATTCTCAGCTCCTGATAGATCTAAAGAAGATCCCATGTGTGCATCCAAACCAAAATGGCAAAAAATCTGTCATTGTGGATGAAGTCTCTTGACTTCTTCTGTTTGGTTCCTGACCTCCATCAAGTGAGAATAGGGATCCTTTGGATCAAATGAGTTCTGCAAATTCCTGCAGAACTGCTTGGGTTGTCTCATGATGCCAAATCACATAAAGAATCTATACCTGACAGTCAGTAGGCCTCAAATTGTAGAAGCAGAGCAGTATTTATGGCAGGCCTATTTGATCACTCCTGGTTCATAAGAAGGGTGAACAGGCCACCCTTACTTTGGACATATCAGGGGCAAGGGTGCATTATTTGGATTCTGTCTTGGGCTGCGCCACTCTTGGAAAACTGCAGCCAGAGTTAATGATGAGTGTTTATATGGTTAAAGATAAGGGCAATGTGGGAATGTTTTGGTTTTAAATGTGGTCATTTTTGTGGCGTTTGGAATAGATGACTGGGTCCACATGGGCTTGAACTCTGGTGTAATTCCCCTTAGAAACTGAGTTCTGAAACTGACCTCAGAGAAGTATTGCCATGAGTTGTGTTGGGATTGTAGGAGGCCATGCATAAGAGTCGCCCTTGAAACCTGAGATCTAGGCCCAGGAAAGCTTTCAACAGAGCACTGAGAATCTCAGCAAGGATATCACATGATTTTATTCTGAAAAACTTGGCAGCCACAGTTAAGAGTCAAAACACACAAGGACCTCACATTATAGACCTTAAAGGGCCTTTCTTCATGTGACCTTTTGGGCACACTCTGGGAAGCCTTGCCTGTGAGAGTTCCTCAGAGCTTTCATTGAAATGAGCTTCCTCACCATTTAATTGTTCCGGGATGAATGGAAACCCCAAAGTGCCTTCAACTTCATTCTTGAAAAATGGATAGATAAATATCATAAAATTTTTGAAATTCCCAATGACCAGGTGGCACTGGATAACCATTGGATGTCCCATTGCTGATCATGAGTGTACCAGAGAGTGCCTTGATTTACTGGGTTTCTTGAAAATGGTGTAGAACAGAGATGCCAGTAAGTTAGAGCGTGCTGAGTAGTGGGCCTAGAGCAGTGGTGTGCAGGTGTGTGATAATACATCTGTGGTGTGGCCATGTGGATATTACATTGGCTTCCAAATTGCTTGTGACTGACTTCGTGCAGCCAGCAGACCATTATATGAAATGGCATCTTGTAATATGGAGAGGTTTCAGGGCAATGTTCAGAATCAGGTTGGTATGGTCAAGGGGGCAAGCAATGTGGGATAGAAGCCAAGTTGGGGCATTCTCCTGCAGACCCTGACCCACCACATGTTACAGGACTCCCTCCAGCACTGTTTCCCAGTTGAATTCCTTGTATATCGTGAAGCAAATACAAAACACCCAGTGCAGCAGCAAGAAACACCAGGAAAAGTGGAGGATGACCAAATGGCTTCAAAGTCCACATGGGGAGACACTTAGCCCCCAGTGACCACAGTTTAGCTACAAAGAGTGAATTCAGCACTGCAGCCTCATGTTCATTGGAAAATAAGAAACCATGTCCTCCAGGTCACATAGATGCAGACCAAACTTTGATGGTCTCACTACAAAGGAAGTTAAGCTCCTGACAACAACATATATTTCAACTACCCAAACTCAGAGGCAGTTTCTCAAGAAGTCTTTAGGCCAGCATAGCTCCATGTTTGTGGAGGGTTTACACTGTCCTTTACTTTTGGAAACTGTTCTACCACCTCCATAGTTGTGTAATGCTGAGCATTTTCCAGTCCAGATATGTATTCACATATTTTCTAACTCTTCTCCTCTAATTGTGTCATACTAGGGGCGAAGATAATTTCAAGGCATTCTTCTGGATGAGAGTGGGAATATTTTTTGTAGCACATATTTTCATGCATATTAGATTCATTTTCCTATTTTCTACTTGAAATACTGAATCCCTGACACTAACCCATAACCTACTATACTCTGACTACTAATCCTAATATGATGGAGAAAAATAACTCAAACAGAATAGAAATACAAGCATATCAGAGGAGGCATAGTGTATAGTTGGACACGGCTTTTGCGTGACAAAGTGTTGGTATTATAAATCTAGTCAATTTGTAATTGATATAGTTGTCCATGTGTTTTTAAAGTTAACAAATATGTGAATTCCTCTCTCCCATTCTATGTAGCCTATTCAGCACATCTATTTTTATATGCATCTATAGAATCCTACCTGGTATCACACGTACATTCTTGTCAGGTGTCTGACTTGGCAGATACAAATTGTGAGAAGTGATCACTCCTCCTAAACACTGTGGGATCTGAAAATTCATCCTCTCTCTGAGCTTCCTAGTTGAACAATATTATACATAATTCCATGTTCAGGAAAATGAATATTTTTCGATCTGTGGATGATATATATTTCATGATGAATTTCGATTGGCATATATACTACTACTTTTTAATGTGTGTGTGTGTGTGTGTGTGTGTGTGTATACACACTCCAGATGTTTTAAAATATTAAATATATGTGTCTTATTATACACTCCTTAATTTCATTCTAGTTCATGTATGTGGATTTATAGTCAACATTTCACAAGATTATTCTCGGAAATATTCAACCACCTGAAATACTATTTGTTTCCTATTACTGAAAATTAACTTCAGTGAATCGTGAATACAAATCCTAATATTTCTACAATAATTGACCCAGTTTCTCATTAATGCAAGTAGATTCCTATGGGACATGATGTGTATTTTTATGTTCATTCTTATTCACCACTGGTATTTTACTATTTCTTCAGTTTATGCACATTATAAGATATATATTTCATCCACAAGTTACAAAATTATAGGCATTTGTTTCACTTTCAATCATTTTCTGCTTCGAAACACATGTATTCCTCCATGTTTCTTGACTGGTCTTCTCATGAGACTTCTTTCCAAATACATTATTTTCGATTTCCATAGTCACTTTTGAAGCAAAACTCACACACCCTTCATGATAATCCATAACCCTAATATTACCATTAGATGTATAACTGGTTGGAATGAATGATTTTGTATCAATATAATATTTCTTATATATTTTCAGATATCAATTCAATCCATGATTTAAAGTGAAACCAGTTATATTATTTATTCACTGTACAGTCTATTCATGCTTTTTCTTTATATTCATAGACACAGGGTACACCTCTTTGTAAACCCAATACTAATTTATACGTCTTCAAATTATTGGTCTCAGAAATGATGGAAGAAATACTCATGTCACCTTATCTACATATACATTTTATCACAGTAATATTTGGACACAAAAAGAAAAGGTCACACTTATGTTTGTACCAAAGCCTAAATGTAAAGTGAATATGGATTACTAAAAACATCCATGTCCAAGTTGCCTAATGCTCTCAAAAATCAATCTTATTTGTGACAATATATTTGTTTCTTCCTAAGATTATATATTCAAATTCAACCCTGTTGAAAACATCTAATCCTTTCTCTCACTTTATACTTTTCCTGATTTCATAATGTCTCTATTGATTGCTTTCCTACATATTTTCCCCAGTTCATCATTGTGACTGACTCTTCACATGTGCTGACATTTTCATTCACACTCTAATCGAAACCCTATTGCTAAGAAACTTTTGTTCAAAATCCTATACTCACTCTTCCTCCTAAACCTACTGACTATCTTCCTAATCCTACCTATTAACGCTTTCTGACTGGATATTCTCTTCTACATTCAATAATCCAAGGTACAGGGTCTTATGCCATTGTATATGGATCTCTCTGAGACATCTCTGCAGAACATAATTCAATGCTAAGTATCACAATCCCTTGATCCCAATGCTAAGTATCACAATCCCTTGAAGCCCAATCCCCTTCTGGGCTTCAAATTTTACTTAGATTTCTGTTTTCCTTATACATTTCACCTCATTATTCTTGTACAATTATTCATCCAGCAGAATAATTTCTAACCCAAATCGAACATGTTATTAACCCTAACCATACACTGTTCCCTCAATCTAACTTTACAAACGAGCAGGGACAGAGTTGGTCTTACAATATAGGAATGTAGGGGATCTTCCACCTGCTGAGAACCACAAAGTTCCATGCAGAAATGATCACTGGAGAAGATGTAGGCAGCTATGAAGGACCTGAGAGAGCAAAAGTCATCTTCCCTGGCAAACAACATGGTCAGAATGAAGGGTTGTTTCTGAATCAGCCTCTCTCTTTTTAATGTAGAGAAGATGGACCAAACCAGGCCTGTGTGGAGAGCTGCTCCCGGGTGCCTATGGTTGATATAGCATTCTAATTTGTGAAAGTGTCACAGGAAGTAGGGGCAGCCTCTTTCTCATGGTAGCCTTGGAAGCAACTGTTAGGACAAAGAGGTTGCCAAGGCAGTGATCTGATTCAGTTCCTGAAGGAAGTGACCTCACATCACTTCTTTGGTGATGGAACTCTCTGAACTTGGGATCCAGGAAGACAGGAACCCATAGCCAGTCCAGTCCAAGTCCCAGTGGTCTCCTTGTTTGGATTTACCAAGGACACAGAAATTCATTTTTGGTACCTACTGATGTGAGGATGTCCAAAACGCAGGAAAGCTCTGAAGAGGGGTTTTTCCTGAGAAAGCAGGTAGTGGCACACTGCTGGCTCCTGACAAATTCACAGAGTTGCACAAGGAAAGCAGGTCTGAGACAGGAAGGCCATTTATTTGGAACATACTATGGCCCACGAGTCAGTGGAAACTCCAGATAGTAACAGACCTACTTGGGGGAAGGAGGTGTCTTTGTGGGTGTGGGTGGGGATTTGTGAATTTGTCTCATGTTCTGAGAATAGGTAAGAATGGTGGTTTTTTTTTTTTTTTTGGCGGGACCTGTTTGTAGTAAGTCGTTTGACAAGGCATGTGTTTGGATATCAGTGTATCCCACTGTGCCCCTGGTTGTAGACATTAGAAAAGAAAATGCATCAATGGATGAGTCCTGTCTAGTTGAAATCTTCTCAGCATTCATCCTGCCCAATTTATGAATGGACTGTGGCTTGTCTTATAGATGGGCAACACCTACTATCTTCCTAAGTTCCTGTTTTCTTCCTGAATTGTGGGCACTCTCCAGAATAGACTGATGGTTTTGTGTCCAAAATATGTACCACCTCCAAGCTCTGTGACATGGCCATGTACTACATAGCTGAAGGGAATGGTGAGCATCTCAGAAAACTCAGATATCAGTGTGACCAGGAAAGTCTCAGTGGAGAAACCCTGCTTTGGGAATTTTGCTTACCTATTGTTCTGTTGCACTGAATGTCAGGAACATCTTTGCCTCAGGCCACCCCTTTGTGAAGCATGAAGAAAACAGTTTTCAAATGGAAATAAATGGGCATCACCTGTGGCTCTTTGCTTAATTTCTTTGGAATGGGATGTGTCTGATTCAGGCTCTTGGCCCCCTGTGAGGCTGTGGCCTAGATTCTCAGAACCTGAGGGATCTAAAGAAAGATCTCTTGTGTATCCAAAACCAAAATGGCCAAAAGAGCAGTCATTGTGGGTGAAGTCTCTCGAATTCTTCTAAGGATCCTGACCTCCATCAAGTGAGAATCAAGATCTTTTTGGTCAAATGAGTTTTTCAAAGCCCTGAAGAGTCTAGCCCAGAGGTGCTTGGTTTTTCTCATGACTCCATTTAACATTAAGAATCTAAACCCAAGAGTCAGTAGGCCTAAAATTGTAAAATCGAAGCAGTATTAACAGCAAGCCTTTTTGATCACTCATGGTTCACCGGAAGGGTGTCCAGGCCACCATGACTTTAGGCAAATGAGGGGCAAGGGAGCTTATTTTGGATACTGTCTTAGGCTGCGCAACTCATGAAAACCACCAGCCAGTGGTTATGATGTGTGTCTATATGGAAGAAGATGAGGGCCATGTGGGAGTGTTTTGGTTTTAATTGTGGTCATTTGTGTGGCATTTGGAAGAGATGACTGGGTCCACCTGGGATTGAACTCAGGTGTGATTTACCTTAGAGACTGAGTTCTGGAACTGACCTCAGAGAAGTATTGCCATGAATTGTGTTGGGATTTTAGCAGGCCATGCATGAGAGTCACCCTTGGAAACTGAGATCTAAGCCCAGGGTTCCTTTCCACAGAGCACTGAGAATCTCAGCAAGGATATCACATGATTTTATTTTGAAAGACTTGACAGCCATAGTTGAGAGTCAAAACACACATGGACCTCACATTGTAGACCTCAATGGGCCTGGCTTCATGTGACCTTGGGCCACTCTTTGGGAAGCCTTTCCTGTGAGAGTTCTCCAGAGCTTTCATCGAAATGAGCTTACTCAATATTTAATGGCTCCTGAATGAATTTAAACCAACAGTGCCTCCAACTTCATCCTTCAAAAATGGCTAGATAACTACCACCAAATTTTGAAATTCCCATGACCAGGTGGCACTGGAGAACCTTTGGATGTCCTGTTGGTGATCATGAGTGTACCAGAAAATGCCTTCATTGACTGCGTTTCATGAAAATGGTGTAGAACAGAGATGCCAGTAAGTTGGAGCCTGCTGAGTAGTGGGCCTAGAGCAGTTGTGTGCAGGTGTGTGACAATATATCTGTGGTGGGGTCATGTGGATCTTACATTGGCTTCCAAATGGCTTGTGACTGACATGGTGCAGCTAGCAGAACTTTGTATGTAAAGGCATCATGTTACATGGAGAGTTTTCAGGGCAATATTCAGAATCAAGTTCCTATGGTAAAGGGGGCAAGCAATGGGGGATAGAAGCCTGGTTGGTGCATTCTCCTGCAGACCTTGACACACCATACGTTACAGGACTCCCTCCAGCATTGTGTCCCAGTTTAACTCCTTGTATGTCATGAACCAAATACAAAACACCCACTGCAGCAGCAAGAAACACCACGAAAAGTGGAGCATGACCAAATGATTTCAAAGTCCAGACGGGGAGACACTTATCCCCCAGTGGCCACAGTTTAGCTACAAAGAGTGAATTCAGCACTGCTGCCTCATGTTCATTGGACAATAAGAATTCATGTCCTCCAGGTCACAAAAATGCAGACCCAAGTTTGATGGTCTCACTACAAAGGAAGCTAAAGCTTCTGACAACAACATATATTTCAAGTACCCAACCTCATTGTCAGTATCTCCAGAAGTGTTTAGGCCAGCAGAGTTCCATGTTTGTGGAGTTTTACCCTGTCCCTAAGGTTTGGAAACGTCTCTTCCACCTCAAAGGTTGTGAACTACTGAGCATTTTCCATTCTATGTATGTATTCACAGATTTTCTAACTCTTCTCCTCTAATTGTTTCTTACATGGGGCGTGGTTATTTCAAGCCATTGTTCTGAATGAGAGTGGGAATTTTTTTTGTGTAGCACATATTTGCATACACATTGGATTCATTTTCCAATTTTCCATTCGAAATACTGAATCCCTGACACGAACCCATACCCTACTAGACTCTGACTACTAATTCTAATATGATGCAGAAAAGTAACACAAACAGAATTGAAATACAAGCAGTTCAGACGAGGCATGGTGTATAGTTGATCTTGCCTTTTGCATGATAAATGTTAGGTGTTATAAATCCAGTCTGTTTTTAATTGAAATAGATCTCCATCTGTTTTTAAAGTTAACAAATATGTGAATTCCTGTCTCCCTTTGTCTGTAGCCTATTCAGCACATGTATTTTTATATGCACATATCAAATAACACCTGGTGTCACACCTACATTCTTGTGAGGTGACTGACTTGGGAGATACAATTTGTGAGAAGACATCACTCCTCCTAAACGCTGTTGGAAGTGATAATTCAAATAATGGGTGAGCTTCCTAGTAGAAAAACATTATACATAAATCCCTGTTAAGAAAATTGAATATTTTTGGATCTGTGATTGATGTATATTTCATGGTGAATTTACATTTGCATATATGTTGCTACATTTTAATATCTGTATGTGTCTGTGTGTGTATACACACACACACACACTCTCTCTCTCTCCAGATTTTTCAAAATATGAAATATATGTATCTTATTTACACTCCCTAAATTCATTTATGTTCAAGTATGTGGATTTATAATCAACTTTTCACAAGATTTTTCGCAGAAATATTTATCCACCTGAAATACATATTTGTTTCCTAGTACTGAAAACTAACTTCAGTGAATGGTACATACAAATCCTGTTGATAGCCACAGCCAAGGTTCTCCAGTAAGGACCATATGTACTTTTGAACAACCAAAGGCAGGCATGGTCCCTAAGCCACATGCTTGTTGTTTAAACAGAGAGGGGGAGATGTTGAGAGCCACAGCCAAAGGGGCCCCAGGAAACCTCCAACTGCCAGCAAACTTCCAGCTGCCGGCTGATGATTGGCTCACAGCGGCCCCAGCAACATCTAGCTGATTGGCTCCTCTGTGGTGATGCTCATTGCAGATGCTCATTGAGCTGTTTCCCCGCCCATTCAGACTGCCAGTGGATGATTGGCTCACAGAGGCCCCAGCAACATCTAGCTGATTGGCTCCTCTGTGGTGATGCTCAATGGGATGTTTCCTTGCCCTTTCAGACAACGGAGCTGCTCATTGGTGGACTTTTTTGGCTCCACCCATGTGACCCAGCCAATCGGCCTCAAAAGGAGGAGGCTTGTGGTTGAGGGAGAGGCTTGTGGGAAGACTGTGGTGGCAGTTGGGCTCTGAGGGTTTTTCCTGAGAAGCTGTTTTGTTTGGTTTGTGTGGTTCTAAAAATAAAGTTCGTTTTTTTTGACAATTGGCTCCTGAATTGTGCCCAGCCAGACTGATGATAATCATGTAAAATGTTGATTTTAAATCCACATACATGAACTTGAATGAATTTAGGGAGTGTATAATAAGACACATTTATTTCATATTTTGGAAAATCTGGAAAATCTCGTGAAAATATATATATATATATATATATATATATATATATATATATATATATATATATATATATACATATATATATACATATACACACACACACAACAATAAAATGTAGCAATATATATGCCAATCAAAATTTATCATGAAATATATATCATCCACATATCTAAAAATATTCATTTTACTGAACATGGATTTATGTATGATGTTGTTCACTAGGAAGCTCACCCATAGGTTGAATTTTCAGTTCCATCAGTATTTAGGGGAAGTTATCTATTCTCATAATTTGTATATTCCAAAGTCAGTGAGCTCACAAGAATGTACGTGTGTTACCAGGTAGGAGTCTATATATGCATAAAATATACATGTTCTAAAGAGGCTACAGAGAAAAGGAGACAGGAATTTACATATGTGTTAACTTTGAAAACTCATGGAGAAATATTACAATGAAAAGTTGACTAGATTCATAACACATATCCTTGATAAAGGAGAAGGAAAATCCAAGTATACCTCCTACATGCCTCCTACAAAAGACCTGTATTTCTATTCTGTTAGGTTTCTTTTTCTCCATCATTTTAGGATAAGTAGTCAGAGTCTAGTAGGGTATGGGTTAGTGTCGGGAATTCAGTATTTCAAATGGAAAATAGGATAATGTATCCAATGTGTATGCAAATATGTGCTACACAATAATCTTCCCACTCTCACCTAGAACAATGCCTTGACATTACCTTTGCCCCAAGTGAGACACAATTAGAGGAGAAGAGTAAGAAAATCTGTGAATACATATCTGGAATGGAAAATTCTCAGGAGTTCTCAACCTGGGAGCAGGTAGAGGAGTTTCCAGAAGTAAGGAACTGGGTAAACACTCCACAACCATGGAGGTCTGCTGGAAAAAAGACTTCTGGAGAAACTGCCTCTGAGGTGTGGCACTTGAAATATATGTTGTTGTCAGTAGCTTTGTCTTCATTTGTAGTGAAACCATCAAAGCTGGGTCTGAATCTATGTGACCTGGAGAACATGGTTTCTTATTTTCCAATGAACCTGAGGCAGCAGTGCTGATTTTTCTCTTTGTAGGTAAACAGAGGCCACTGGGCCAAAGTGTCAAACTGTGTGGACGATGAAGCCATTTAGTCATCCTTCAATTTTCATGGTGTTTCTTGGTGCTGAACTGGGAGTTTGGTATTTGCTTCAAGAAATACAAGGAGTTCAACTGGGACACAGTGTTGGAGGGAGTTCTGTGACATGTGGTGGGTCAGAGTCTCCAGGAGAACGCACCAATCCGGCTTCTATCCCACATAGCTTGCCCCCTTGACCATAGCAACCTGATTCTGAACATTGCCCTGAAACCTCTCCATATAACAAGATGCCTTTGCATATAAGGGTCTGCTGGGTGCACCATGTCAGCTAAAAACCATTTGTAAATCAATGGCAGATCCACATGGCACCACCATAAATATTTTATCACACACCTGCACACCACAGCTCTGGGCCAAATACTCCGCAGTCTCCATCTAACCGGCATCTCTGTTCTACACCACTTTCATTATACACAATCAATCAAGGCACTGTCTGGTACACTAATGATGAGCAACAGAACATCAAAGGTTCTCCAGTGCCACCTCATCATGCGAATTTCAAAAATTTCATGGTATTTATCTAGCCATTTTACAAGGATGAAGTTGGAGGCATTATTTGTTTCAATTCTTTCAGGAATTATTCAATGTTGAGGAAGCTCATTTCAAGGAAAGTTCTGGAGAACTCTCACAGGCAAGGCTTTCCAAAGAGTGGCCAAATAGTCACATGAAGCCAGGCCAATTGAGGTCTACAATGTGAGGTCCATGTGTGTTTTGACTCTCAACTATGTCTGGCAAGTATTTCAAAATAACATCATATGATATTCTGTCTGAGATTCCCAGTGCTCTGTGGAAAGCCACCCCGGGCCTAGATCTCAGTTTCAACGGGCGACTCTCATGGGTGGCCGCCTAAAATCCCAACACAAATCATGGCAATACTTCTCTGAGGTAAGTTCCAGAACTCAGTCTCTAAGGGGAATCACACCAGAGTTCAAGCCCTGGTGGACCCAGTCATCTCTTCCGACTGCCACATAAATGACCACAAGGAAAACCAAAAAACTCCCAAATGGCCCTCATCTTCTTCCATATAGACGCTCATCATAACCTCTGGCTTGATGTTTCCTTGAGGGGCACAGCCCAAGACAGTGTCCAAAATAATCTCCCTTTCCTCTCATTTGCCTAAAGTCAAGGTGGCCTGGAGACCCATTCTGTGAACCAGGAGTGATCAAATAACCCTGACTTTAGTACTGCTCTGCTTCTCTAATTTGAGGCCTACTGTCTGTGGAGTATAGATTCTTGATGTGAATTGGAGTAATGAAAAAACCCAATAACCCATTGGCTACCCTCTGCAGGGTTTTGAAGAACTCATTTGACCCAATAAATCCCTATTCTCATTTTATGGAGGTCAGGAACCTTACAGAGGAAGGTGAGAGACTTCATCCTCAATGAATGCTTTTTGGGCCATTTTGGTTTTTGATGTGCCTTCTGGAATGTTACATATGTTTTTTTTTTTTTTTGGTTTTAGTGCCTTCTGGAATGTTACATAATTTTTTTCTTTAGACATTATTGCCAGAGTTCCTATCTTCATCCCAGTGCAGGTGAAATCAAAGATAATTCCAGTCTACAGCTTCTGCAATAGCCATCCCTGTACTGCTTGCAGAACTTGCCTGGACACATGTGAACTCACCTAAATGCATTGTGAACTATCTGTTGGTGCAGCGACTTGTCGTAGTGTTGGGGTATATTTGCTGATGATGTCATCGGTGGTACAATTTTTCCAAAAGGAGCCGTCAATTGGCTTGGTGTATCTTCCTCCCTTCTGCGTGTCATGATTGTCCAGCTAAAATTTGGGGGGGCCAACAGAGGTGAGGCAAAGAACCTCACCCACCCCCGCTGGTACAAAGACCTCTCCACAGGTGTGGCTCTATACTGGACGGGTAGTCAGTGACGGGTAAGATCCAATTGCAATGGTACCAACTTAAAGGGTAAAGACCATATGTACTATTGGACAACCTAAGGCAGGCACGGTCCCTAAGCCACATGCGTGTTGTTTAAACAGAGAGGGGAAGATGTTGAGAGCCACAGCCGAAGGGGCCCCAGCAAAATTCCTGCTGCCAGCAAACTTCCAGCTGCCGGCTGATGATTGGCTCACAGCGGCCCCATCAACAACTAGCTGATTGGCTCCTCTGCGGTGATGCTCAATGGGCTGTTTCCCTGCCCTTTCAGACCACAAAACTGCTCATTGGGGGACTTTTTTTGACTTTGCCCACATGACCCAGCCAATCGGCCTCAAGAGCAGGAGGATTGTGGGAGGCGGAGAGAGGCTCATGTGGGAGGAAGAGGTTTTGGAAAGCCAGTGGTGGCAGTTGGGGCTCTGAAGGTTTTTCCTGAGAGGCTGTTTTGTTTGGCGTGTGTGGTTCTAAAAATAAAGTTCGTTTCTTTTGGCAAGTGGCTCCTGATTGTGCCCAGCAAGACTGCGGCATTATCCTAATATTTCTACAATAACTGACCCAGTTTAACATCAATGCAAGTAGATTCCTGTGGGAGAGGACATGATGTGTATTTTGACGTTCATTTTTATGTAACAGTGGTACATTACTATTTCTTCAGTTTATGCACATCATAGGATATATATTTGATCCACAAGTTCACAAATATATAGGCATTTGTTTCACTTTCAATCACTTTCTGCTTCAAAACACATGTATTCCTCCAGGTTTCTTGACTGGTCTTTTCATGAGACTTCTTTCCAAACACATTATTTCCGATTTCCATAATCACTTTTGAAGCAAAACTCACACATTCTTCATGAAAAACCATAATGCTGATATAACCATTAGATATATTACTGGTTGGAATGAAGGATTGTATATCAATGTAAGATTTTCTGTATATTTTCAGATATCAATTCAATCCATTATTTAAAGTTAGAACCAGTTATAATATTTATTTACAGTATGGTCTATTCATGCATTATTTCTATAATTATAGACACAGTGTACACCATTTTTACCTCCAAAAATAATTTATACGTCTTCAAAATATTGCTCCCAGAAATGGTGGAAGAAATACTCATGTCACCTGATCTACATATACATTTTACCACAGTAGTATTCTGCACACAGAAAGAAGAGGTCAAACTTATGTTTGTACCAAAGCCTAAATGAAAAGTGAGCATGGATTACGGAAAACATCCATGTCCATGTTGCCTAATGCTCTCAAAAGTTCATCCTATTCGTGACTACATGTTTGTTTCTTCCTAAGATTATATATTCAAACTCAAGCCTGTTGAAAATGTCTTATCCTATCACTCACTTTATACTTTGCCTGATTTCCTAATGTCAATTGATATCTGCATTCCTACTTTTTTCCCCAGTTCATCCTTTTGACAGACTCTCCACATGTGCTGACAATTACATTCACTCTATCCGAAACCCTACAGCTAAAGATCTTTTTATCCAAATCCTATACTCACTCTTCTTTCAAAACCTACCAACTATCTTACTAATCCTACAAATTATCCCTTTTTGACTGGATGTTCTCTTCAACATTCAATAAACCAAGGTACAAGTAATTATGCCATTGTATATCGATTTATCTGAGACATCTGTGCAGAATATAATTCAAAGCTAAGAATCCCAGCTAAGGGTCCAATGCAATTCTGGGCTTCAAATATTACCTAGATGTCTGTTTTCATACTTATAATTCACTTATATTCTTATAAATATCGCACGTTCCCAATACCATAATTCATCCCGCAGAATGATTCCTAACCCAAATGGAACATGTTATTAACCCTGACCACACACTGTTCTCTCAATCTAACTTTACTGAAGAGCAGGGACAGAGTTGGTCTTTCAATACAGAAATTAGGGGATCTTCCACTTGCTGAGAACCTCCAAGGTCATTAAAGAAATGATCCCAGGATTAAATGTAGGCAGCTATGAATGACGTCAGAGAGCAAAAGTCATCTTCCATGACAAACAACCTGGTTAGCATGAAGGGATGTGTCTGAATCAACATTTCTTTTCTTAATGTATAGAAGATGGACCAAACCAGGCCTATCTGGAGAGCTTTTTTTGGGTGCCTATGGTTGATATACCATGCAAAATTGTGAAAGTTTCACTGGAAGTAGGGGCAGCCTCCAACTCATTGGACTCTTGGAAGCAACTGTTAGGACAAATTGGTTGCCAAGGCAGTAACCTGATTCAGTTCCTGAAAGAAGTGACCTACGTCCCTTCCTTGGTGAAGGAATTCTCTGAACTTGGGATCCATGAAGACAGGCACCCAGAGCCAGTCCCAGTCCCAGTCCCAGTGGGCTCCCTTGTTCGGTTTTACCAAGGACAGGGTCAGTCTTTCTTGGTACCTACCTATGTGAGGATGGCCAAAGGCCAGGAGAGCTCTGAAGAGGGACCTTTTCTGAGAAAGCAGGTAGTGGCTCACCGCTGGCTCCTGACAACTTCACAGAGTTGGCCAAGGAGACCAGATCTGAGTCAGGACAGGACATTTCGGGAGAACATTGTATGGCCCACCAGTCAGAGGACACTCTGGATAGTCACAGACCTACTTGGGGGAAGGAGGTGCCTTTGTGGGAGTGGTTGTAGTTTTGTGGTTTTGTCACATGTTCTGAGAATAGGTAGAAAATGCGGTTTGTTTGGTTTGGATTGCACTGTTTCTAGTAAGTCGTTTGACATGTGAGTGTTTCTATGTCTGTGTATCCCACTGTGTCTGTGGTTGTAGACATTAGAAAAGAGAATGAATTAATGGATGTGTCCTGTCTAGTAGAAAGCTTCCTGGCATTCATCCTGCCCAATTGATGAATGGACCGCGGCTTGCCTTCTGGATGGGCAAAACCTACTATCTTCCTAAGATCCTGTTTTCTTCCTGAATTCTGGCCACTCTCCAGAATAGGCTCATGGTTTTGTGTCCAAGATATATACAACCTCCAAGCTCTGTGACATGACCATGTACTTGATAGCTGAAGTGAATGGGGAGCATCTCAGAAAACTCAGATATCAGTGTGACCAGGAAAGTCTCAGTGGAGAAACCCTGCTTTGGGTCTTTTGCTTACCTGTTTTTCTGTTGCCCTAAATGTCAGGAAGGTCTTTGCCTCTGGCCACCCCTTTGTGAAGCCTGAAGAAAACAGTTTTCAAATGAAAATGAATGGGCATCATCTGTTGCTCTTTGCTTAATTGATTTGTAAAAGGATGTGTCTGAATCAGCCTCTTGGTTCTGTGTGAGGTTGTGGCTTAGATTCTCAGCACCTGATGCATCTAAAGATAGATTCCATGTGTGCATTCAAAACAGAAATGGCAAATGAGTCTCTTGCCTTCCTCTATTAGATTCCTGACCTTCATCAAGTAAGAATCAGGATCCTTTAGTTCAAATGAGTTCTTTGAACCCCTGCAGAAGTGCTTGGGTTTTCTGATGACTCCAAATCACATAAAGAATCTATACCTGACAGTCAGTAAGCCTCAAATTGGAAAAGCAGAACAGTATTAACTACATCCCTATTTGATCAGTTCTGGTTCACAGTAAGGGTGTGTAGGCCACCCTGACTTTCGGCAAATTAGGGGCAAGGGAGCTTATTTTGGACAGTGTCTTGGTCTGCGCCCCTCATGGAAACCTCCAGCGAGAGGTTATGATGAGTGTCTATATGGAAAAACATGAGGGCCAGGTGGGAGTGTTTTGGTTTCAATTGTGGTCATTTGTATGGCAGTTGGAAAAGATGACTGTGTCCACCTTGGTTTCAACTCTTGTGGGATTCCCCTTGGAGACTGAGTTCTGGAACTGACCTTAGAGAAGTATTGCCATGAATTGTGTTGGGATTTTCGGAGGCCACACATGAGAGTCACCCTTGGAAACTGAGATCTAGGCCCAGGGTGGCTTTCCACAGAGCACTGGGAATCTCAGCGAGGATATCACTTGATTATATTCTGAAAGACTTGGAAGCAATAGTTGAGAGTCAAAACACACATGGACCTCACATTGTAGACCTCAATGTGGCTGGCTTTATGTGACATTGGGCCACTTTTTCGGAAGACTTGCCTGTGAGAGTTCTCTAGAGCTTCCATTGAAATGAGCTTCCTCAACATTTAATGGTTCCTGAATGAATTGAAACCCACAGTACCTCCAACTTCATCCTTGAAAAATGGCTAGAAAATACCATGAAATTTTTGAAATTTCCATGACCAGCTGGCACTGGAAAACCATTTGATGTCCTGGTGCTTATCATGAGTATACAAGACAGTGTCTGGTTTGACTGAGTTTCATGATAATGGTGTAGAAAAGAGATGCCAGTAAGTTGGAGCCTGCTGAGTAGTGGGCCAAGAGCAGTAGAGTGTAGGTGTGTGAAAAAACATCTGTGGTGGGGCCACGTGGATCTGCCATTGGCTTAGAAATGGTTTGTGACTGACATGTGCAGCTAGCAGAACTTTGGGTGTAAAGGCATCTTGTTGAATGGAGAGGTTTCAGGGCAATGTTCAGAATCATATTGCTATGGTCAAGGGGGCAACTATGTGTGATAGAAGCCTGCTTGGTACATTCTCCTGCAGATCCTGACCACAACACGTGACAGAACTCACTGCAGCACTGTATCGCAGTTAAACTCCTATATTTCGTAAAGTAAATACCAAACTTTCAGTGCAGCATCAAATAACATGACGAAATGTGAAGGATGATCAAATGGCTTCACAGTCCACAAGGGGAGACACTTAGCCCCCAGTAGCCCCAGTTTGCCTACAAAGAGAGAATTCAGCACTGCTGCCTCATGTTTATAGGAAAATAAAAAACCATGTTCTTCAGGTCACATAGATGCAGACTCAGCTTTGATGGTCTCACTACAAAGGAAGCTAAAGCTCCTGACAACAACGTATATTTCAAGTGCCCAACCTCAGAGGCATTTTCTCAAGAAGTCTTAAGGCCGACACAGCTCCATGTTTGTGGTATTTACCCTGTCCCTTACTTTTGGAAACTCCTCTACCACCTTCAAGGTTGTGAACTCCTGAGCATTTTCCATTCCAGATATTTATTATGAACTCAAACAACAATAAGTGATGGTGAGGATGTGGAGAAAAGGGTAAACTTGTACATTGCTGGTGGGACTGCAAATTGGTGCAGCCAAATTGGAAAGCAGTATGGAGATTTCTTGTAGAACTGGGAATGGAACCACCATTTGACCCAGGTATTCCCCTTCTCAGTCTATTCCCTAAAGACCTAAAAAAATGCTACAGGGACACTGCTACATTGATGTTCATAGCAGCACAATTTACAATAGCAAGACTGTGGAACCAACCTAGATGCACTTCCATAGATGAATGGATAAAAAATGAGGCATTTATACACAATGGAGTATTACTCTGCATTAAAAAATGACAAAATGATATAATTTGCAGAGAAATGGATGGCATTAGAGCAGATTATGCTAAGTGAAGCTAGCCAATCCGTAAAACCAAATGCCAAATGTCTTTATTGATATAAAGAGAGTAACTAAGAACAGAGTAGGGACGAATAGAATGAGAAGAAAATTAACATTAAACAGGGATGAGAGGAGGAAGGGAAAGGGAGAGAGAAGGGAAATTGCATGGAAATAAAAGGAGACCCTCAGGGTTATATAAATTACATAAAAGAGGAGGTGAGGGAAAGGAAAAAATTATACAAGGGGGAGAAATGAATTACAGTAAAGAGGTAGAGAGAGAAGAGGGGAGGGGAGGTAAGGGGAGGGGGATAGTAGAGGTTAGGAAAGGCAGCAGAATACGACAGACACTAGTATGGCAATATGTAAATCAATGGATGTGTAACTGATGTGATTCTGCAATCTGTTTACGGGGTAAAAATGGGAGTTCATTACCTACTTGAATCACAGTGTGGAATATGATATATCAAGAACTATGTAATGTTTTGAACAAGCATAAATAAAAATTAAAAAAAAGAAAACTAACTTTGGTGAATGGTGCAAAGAAATCCTAATATTTCTACAGTAACTGACACAGTTTAACATCAATGCGAGTAGATTCCTGTGGGACATGATGTGTATTTTGATGTTCATTTTTATTCAACACTGGTACATTACTATTTCTTCAGTTTATTCACATCATATTATAATATTTCATCCACAAGTAAGCAAATTTGTCGTCATTTTTTTCAAATTCAATCACTTCCTTCTTCAGAACTCATGAATTCCTCGGTGTTCCTTGACTGGCCTTTTCATGAGACTTCTTTCCAAACACATTATTTTCGATTTCCATAATCACTTTTGAAGCAAAACTCACACAAACTTCATGATAAACCGTAACCTAATATTAACATTAGGTGTATAACTGGTTGTCATGAATGATTGCATATCAATATAAGATTTCTTATATATTTTCAGATATCAATTCAATCCATTACTTAAAGTGGAACAAGTTATATTATTTATTGAAATTAAGGTCTATTCATGCATTATCTGTATATTCATAGAAACAGGCTACACCTCTTTTTACCCCCAATGCTAATTTATACGTCTTCAAAATACTGCTCCTAGAAATGGTGGAAGAAATAATCATGTCATCTGATCTACATACACATTTTATCACAGTAATATTCTGGAAACAAAATGCAAAGGTCACACTTAGGATTGTACCAAAGTCTAAATGGAAAGTGAACATGGATTACTAAAAACATCCATGTCCATGTTGCCTAATGCTCTCAAATGTCAATCCTATTGGTGACCTACATATTTGTTTCTTCCTAAGATTAGATATTCAATCTCAACCCTGTTGAAAATGTCTTATCCTATCACTCACTTTATACTTTGCCTGATTTCCTAATGTCTCTATTGATATCTGCTTTTCTACAAATTTTCCCCATTTCATCATTGTGTCTGATTTCTTCATATGTGCTGACATTTATATTCACTCACTGCCCGAAAAAAAATTGCTAAAGAACTTTTGTTACATATCCTATACTAACTCTACTTGCTAAACATAACGACTATCTTCTTAATCCTACCGACCATCCCTTTTGACTGGATGTTCTCTTCAGCATTCAATCATCCAAGGTTCGAGTTCTTCTGCCATTGTATATCGATTTATTTGAGACATATGTGCACAATTCAAAGCTAAATATCCCAATCAACTGCCCAAAGCCCTTCTGGAATTCAAATCTTACTTTAATTTCTGTTTTCATACATATATTTAACCTCGATATTCTTATAAATATCACAGGTTCCCAATACCATTATTCATCCAGCAGAATGATTCCTAACCCAAATCGAACATGAAATTAACCCTAACCATACACTGTTCACTCAATCTAACTTTACAGAAGAGCAGAGACAGATTGTTCTTACAATACAGGAATGTAGGGGATGCTCCACCTGTTAAGAACCTCAAAGGTCCATGCAGAAATGATCCCTGGAGAAGATGTAGGCAGCAATGAAGGACCTGAGAGACAAAAAGTCATTTTCCATGGCAAACAACTTGGTCAGGATGAAGGGTTGTGTCTGAATCAGCCTCTCTCTTCTTAATGTAGAGAAGATGGACCAAACCAGGCTTGTGTGCAGAGCTGTTCCCAGGTGCCTAAGGTTGATATACCATTCTAAGTTGTGAAAGTGTCAAAGGAAGTAGGGGCAGCCTCCATCTCATGGGACCCTTGGAAGCAACTGTTAGGACAAAGTGGTTGCCAAGGCAGTGACCTCATTCAGTTCTTGAAGGAAGTGACCTACCTCACTTCCTTGTTGATGGAACTCTCTGAACTTGGGACCGAGGAAACCAAGCACCAGAGCCAGTCCCAGTCCCAGTCCAAGTGGTCTCATTTGTTTGGAATCACCAAGGACAGAGTCAGTCTTCTTGGTACTGACTGATGTGAGGATGGCCAAATGCCAGGAAAGATCTGAACATGGGCCTTTCCTGACTAAGTATGTAGTGGCTCACCCCTGGCTCCTGACTGCATCACAGAGTTGGACAAGGAGACCAGATCTGAGACAGGACAGACCATTAACGGGGAACATAGCATGGCAAACCTGTAAGAGGACACTCCGGATAATCACAGCCCTACTTTGGGGAAAGAGGTGTCTTTTTGAGTGTGGGTGTGTGGTTTTGTCTCTGTTCTGAGAATAGGTAGAAAAGGAGGTTTCTTTGGTTTGGAGTGAACTGTTTCTAATAAGTCGTTTTACATGGTGAGTGTTTCTATTTCTGTGTATCCCACTGTGTCCGTGGTTGTATACATTATAAAAGAGAATGCATCAATGCATGTGTCCTCTTTAGTAGAAAGCTTCCCAGTATTCATCCTGCCCATTTAATGAATGGAGCGTGGTTTCCATATCGATAGGCAACACCTACTACCTTTTTAAGTCCCTGTTTTCTTTCTGAATTCTGACAACTCTTCAGAATAGGCTCTTGAGTTTGTGTCCAAGATATCTACCACCTCCAATCTCTGTCACATGGCCATTTACTGGATATCTGAAGGGAATGGCCAACATCTCAGAAAACTCAGATATCAGTGTGACCAGAAAAGTCTCAGTGGAGAAACCCTGCTTTGGCTCTTTTGCTAACCTATTGTTCTGTTGCCATGAATCTCAGGATGTCTTTGCCTCTGGCCACCCCTTTGGGAAGCCTGAGGAAAACATTTTTTCAAAAGGAAATGAAGGGCATCACCTGTGGCTCTTTGCTTAATTGCTTTGAAAAAAGATGTGTCTGAATCAGCCTCTTGGCCCTGTGTGAGGCTGTGGCTTAGATTCTCAGCACCTGATGGATCAAAAGAAAGGTCCCATGTGTGCATCCAAAACCAAAATGGCAAATATTCACTCATTGTGAATGAATTCTTTTACCTTCCTCTGTTAGGATCCTGAATTCCATCAAGGGAGAATAGGAATCCTTTGGGCCAAATGAGTTCTTCAAATCTCTGCAGAGGGGCTTGGGTTTTCTCATGACTCAAATTCACATAAAGAATCTAAACCACAGAGTCAGAAGGCCTCAAATTGAAAAAGCCAAGCAGTATTAATGGCAGGCCTATTTGATCACTCCTGGTTTACAGGAAGTGTGTCCAGGCCACCTTGATGTTAGACAAATGAGGGGAACAGGACCTTAATTTGGACACTGACTTGGGCTGTGGACCTCATTGAAAACTCCAGCCAGACGTTATAAGGAGTGTCTATATGGAAGAAGATGAGGACCATGTGGGAGTGTTTTGGTTTTAATTGTGGTCATTTGTGTGGCGGTTGGAAGAGATGACTGTTCCACTGGGCTTGAACTCTGGTGTGATTCCCCTTAGAGACTGAGTTCTTTAACTGACCTCAGAGAAGTATTGCCATGAATTGTGTTGGGATTTTAGGAGGCCACACATGAGAGTCGCCCTTGGAACCTGAGATCTAGGCCCAGGTTGGATTTCCACAGAACACTGGGAATTTCAGCCCGGATATTACATACAATTTTTCTTAAAGACTTGGCAGCCATATTTGAGTTTAAAACACACATGGACCTCACATTGTAGATCTCAATGGGCCTGGCTTCATGTGACATTTTGGCCACCCTTAGGGAAACCATGCCTGTGAGAGTGCTCCAGTGCTTTCATTGAAATTAGCTTCTTCACCATTTAATGGTTCCTGGATTAATTGAAGCCCTCAGAGCCGCAAACTTCATCCGTGAAAAATGGCTAGAAAATTACCATGAAATTTTTGATATTTTCATGTTCAGCTGGCACTGAAAAAACTTTGGATGTCCTGTTTCTGATCCTGAGTATAGCAGACACTGCCTTGATTGACTTTGTTTCATGAAAATGGTGTAGAAGAGATATGCCAGTAAGTTGGAGCCTGGTGAGTAGTTGGCCTAGAGCAGTGGTATGCAATTGTGTGATAAAACATCTGTGTTGTGGCCATGTGGATCAGCCATTGGCTTCCAAATGGCTTGTGACTGACATGGTGCAGCCAGCAGACCCATATATGTAAAGGCATCTTGTTATATGGAGAGGATTCACTGCAATGTTCAGAATCATATTGCTATTCTCAAGGGGGCAATCTACGTGGGATAGAACCTGGGTTGGTGCATTCTCCTGAAGACCTTGACTCACCACACCTTAAAGAACTCCCTCCACTACTCTGTCCCATTTTAACTCCTTGTATTTCTTGAAGTATATACCAAACTCCCAGCGGAGCAGCGAGAAACACCACGAAAAGTGGAGGATGACCAATTGGCTTCACAGTCCACATTGAAAGACACTTAGACCCCAGTGTCCATAGTTTACCTACAAAGAGAGAATTCAGCACGGCTGCCTCATGTTCATTGGATAATAAGAAACCATGTCCTCCAAGTAACATAGATGCAGACCCAGCTTTGATGGTCTCTCTACAAAGGAACTAAATCTCCTCAGAACATCAAATATTTCAAGTGCCCACCCTTAGAGGCAGTTTCTCAAAAAGTATGTAGGCCAGCAGAGCTGCATGTTTGTGGAATGTTTACCCTGTCCCTTACTTTTAGAATCTTCTCTACAACCTCCAAAGTTGTAAACTCCTGAGTATTCTCCATTCCAGATATATATTCACAGATTTTCTAACTCTTATCCTCTAATTGTGTCTTACTTGAGGAGAATGTAATGTCAAGGCATTGTTCTGGATGAAAGTGGGAAGAATTTTGTGTAGCACATATTTGCATACACATTGGATTCAATTTCCTATTTTCCATTAGAAATGCTGAATCCCTGGAAATAACATATACCCTATTAGACTTTGACTACTAATCCTAATATGATGGAGAAAAATAACACAAACAGAATAGAAATACAGGCAGTTTAGAGGAGGTATGTTTTATAGTTGGAGTTGCCTTTTGCATGGTATAGTGTAGCAGTTATAAATCTAGTCAATTATTTGTTGAAATAGTTCTCCATGCGTTTTTAAAGTTAATAAGTGAATTCCTGTCCCCCTTTCTCTGTAGCCTATTCAGCACATGTATTTTTATATGCACATATAGAATCCTACCTGGTACCACACGTACATTCTTCTGAGGTGGCTGACTTGGCAGATACAAATTGGAAGAAGAGATCACTCCTCCTAAACGCTGCTTGAACTGATAATTCAAATGTGAGTGAGCTTCCTAGTTGAACAAGATTATACATAAATCCATGTTCAGTAAAATGAATATATTTGGTTCTGTGAATGATATACATTTCATGGTGAATTTCGTTTGGCATATATATTGCAATTTTTAATGTCTCTCTCTTTGTGTGTATATAAATATATATATATATATATATATATATATATATATATATATATATATACACTCTCAAGATTTTTCAAAACATGAAATATGTGTCTTATTACACACTTCCTAAATTCATTCATATTTATGTTGTGGATTTATAATCAACTTTTCACAAGATTATTCTCAGAAATATTCATCCACCTGAAATACGTATTTGTTTCTTTGTACTGTTTCCACCCCAGATATGCATTCACGGATTTTCAAACTCTTCTACTCTAATTGTGTCTTACTTGGGGTGAAGGTAATGTAAAGGCATTGTTCGGGATGAGAGTGGGAAGATAATTGTGTAGCATATATTTTATACATGTTGGATTCATTTTCCTATATTCCATTGAAAATACTGAATCCCTGACAATAACCCATACCCTACTATACTTTGTCTACTAATCCAAATATGATGGAGAAAAACAACCCAAACAGAATAGAAATACAAGCAGTTCAGAGGACGCATGGGGTATAGTTGGACTTGCCATTTGCATGATAAATGGTAGGTGTTGTAAATCTAGTCAATTTTTAATTGAAATAGTTCTCCATGTGTTGTTAAAGTTAACAAATATGTAAATTCCTCTCTGCCTTTCTCTGTAGCCTATTCAGCACATGTATTTTTATATGCTTATATAGAATACCTGGTATCACACGTTCATTTTTGTGAGGTGACTGACTTGGCAGATACAACTTGTGAGAAGAGATCACTCCTCTAAACGCTGTTGGAACTGAAAATTCAAACTATGGGTGAGTTTTCTAGTAGAACAACATTATACATAAATCCTTGTTCAGTAAAATAAATATTTTTGCATCTGTGGATGCTCTATATTTTATGATGAACTTCGATTGGCATATATATTCCTACATTTTAATGTCTGTGTGTGTGTTTTGTGCGTGTGTGTGTGTGTGTGTATACATATATATAATTATATGTGTATATATATACACATATATATAATTATGAATATATATATATATATATACACTGTCCTGATTTTTAAAATATGAAATATATGTATCTTAAATACACTCGCTAAGTTCATTCATGTTCAAAAATGTGGATTTATAATAAACTTTTCACAAAATTATTCTCAGAAATATTCATCCACCTGAAATACACATTTGTTTCATAGTTCTGAAAACTAACTTCAGTAAATGGTGCTTACAAATCCTAATATTTGTACAGTAACTGACCCAGATTAACATCAATCAAGTAGATTCGTATGGGACATGATGTGTATTCTGACGTTTATTTTCATTCAACACTGGTACATTACTATTGCTTCAGTTTTTTCAAATCATAGGAAATATATATTTCATCCACAAGTTCACAAATTTATACGCATTTGTTTCACAATCACTTCCTGCTTCATGAAACATGTATTCCTCCAGGTTTCTTGACTGGTCTTTTCATGAGACTTCTTTCCAAACACATTATTTTCGATTTCCATAATCACTTTTGAAGCAAAACTCACACACCCTTCATGTTAAACCATAAACTTAATGTGGCCATTATATATTTCACTGGTTGGAATGAATATTTGTATGTCAATATAAGATTTCCTGTATTTTTTCAGATATAATTTCAATCCATTATTTAAAGTCAGAACCAGATATATTATTTATTCACAGTATGGTCTATTCATGCATTATCTCTATATGCACAGAAAAAGGGTACACCTATTTTTACCCCCATTACTAATTTATACGTCTTGAATATGTTGCTGCCAGAAATGGTGGAAGAAATAGTCATGTCACCTGATCTAAATGTACGTTTTATCACAGTAATATTCTGAACAAAAAAGCAAAGGTCACACTTAAGATTGTAGCAAAGACTAAATGAAAAGTGAGCATGGATTACTAAACATCCATGTCCAGGTTGCCTAATGCTGTCAAATGTCAATCCTATTGGTCACTACATATTTGTTTCTTTCTTAGATTATATATTCAAACTCAACCCTGTTGAAAATATCTAATCCTATCACTCACTTTATACTTTGCCTGATTTCGTAATGTCTCTATTGATATCAGCTTTCCTAACTATTTTCCCCAGTTCATCATTGTGACAGTCTCTTCACTTGTGCTGACATTAACATTCACTGTCTACCGGAAACCCTATTGCTAAACAACATTTGGTCCAAATCCTATACTCACTCTTCTTTCTAAACCTACTGAGAATCTTCCGAATCCTACCGACTATCCCTTTTGACTGGAAGTTCTCTTCTACATTTAATCATCCATGGTACAAGGACCTAAGCCATTGTTTATCGATTTACCTGACACATCAGTGCAGAACATAATTCAAAGCTACGTATCCCAATCAAGGGCCCAATGCCCTTTCGGGCTTCATATCTTAGCTAGATTTCTGTTTTCATACTTATATTTCACCTATATATTCTTGTAAATATCGCAGTTTCCCAATACCATTATTCATCGCGCAGAAAGATTCCTAATCCAAATCGAACCTGTTAGTTAACCTAACCATACACTGTTCAGTCAATTTAACTTTACAGAAGAGCAGGGATAGAGTTGGTCTTACAATACAGGAATAGAGGGGATCTTCCACATGCTGAGAAACTCAAAGGTCCATGCAGAAATGATTCCTGGAGAAGTTGTAAGCAGCTATGGAGGACCTAAGAGACCAAAAGTCATCCTCCATGGCAAACAACCTGGTCAGGATGAAGGGTTGTGTCTGAATCAGCTTCTCTCTTCTTAATGTAGAGAAGATGGACCAAACCAGGCCTGTGTGGAGAGCTGTTCCCAGGTGCCAATGGTTGATATACCAATCTAACTTGTGAAAGTGTCACAGGAAGTAGGGGCAGCCTCCATCTCATGGGACCCTTGAAAGCAATTGTTAGGACAAAGTGGTTGCCACGGCAGTAACCTCATTCAGTTCCTGAATGAAGTGACCTACCTCTCTTCCTTGATGACGGATCTCTCTGAACTTGGGATCCAGGAAGCCAGGCACCCAGAGTCAGTCCCAGTTTCTTTCCCAGTGGGCTCAGTTGTTTGGAATAACCAAGGACAGAGTAAGTCTTCCTTGGTACCTACTGATGTGAGGATTGCCAAATGCCAGGAGAGCTCTGAAAAGGGGAATTTCCTGAGAAAGCAGGTAGTGGCTCACCACTGGCTCCTGAAAACTTCACAGTGTTGGCCAAGGAGACCAGATCTGAGAAGGACAGGCCATTTCAAGGAAACATAGTATGGCCCATCAGTCAGAGTACATTCCAATTAGTCACAGACCTACTTGAATAAAGGAGGTGTCGTTGTGGGTGTGGTTGTGATTTTGTTGTTTAGTCTCATGTTCTGAGAATAGGTAAGAAAGGCGGTTTGTTTGTTTTGGAGTGGACTGTTTATAGTAAGTCATTTGACAAGGCGATTGTTTGTATGCCTGTGTATCACACTGTGTCCGTGGTTGTAGACATTATAAAAGATAATGCATCAATGGATGTGTCCTGTCTAGTAGAAAGCTTGCCAACATTCATTCTGCCCAATTTATGAGTGGACTGCAGGTTGCTTTAGGGACGGGCAACACCTACTATCTTCCGGAGTTCCTGTTTTCTTCCTGAATTCTGGCCACTCTTCAGAGTAGGCTCATGGTTTTCTGTCCAAGATATGTACCACCTCCAAGCTCTGTGACATTGCCATATAATGGATAGCTGAATGGAATAGCAAGCATCTCAGAAAACTCAGATGTCAGTGTGACAAAGAAAGTCTCAGTAGAGAAACCCTGCTTTGGGCCTTTTGCTTACCTATTTTTCTGTTGCTCTGAGTGTCAGGAAGGTCTTTGCCTCAGGCCACACCTTTGTGAACCCTGAAGAAAACAGTTTTCAAATGGAAATGAATGGGCATCACCTGTGGCTCTTTGCTTAATTGCTTTGGAAAAGGATGTGTCTGAATCAGCCTCTTGGCCCTGTGTGAGGCAGTGGCTTAGATTCTTAGCACCTGATGGATTAAAAGAAAGATCCCATGTGTCCATCCAAAACCAAAATGGCAAATATTCACTCATTGTGAATGAATTCTTTTACCTTCCTCTGTTAGGATACTGAATTCCATCAAGGGAGAATAGGAATCCTTTGGGCCAAATGAGTTCTTCAAATCTCTGCAGAGGGGCTTGGGTTTTCTCATGACTCAAATTCACATAAAGAATCTAAACCACAGAGTCAGAAGGCCTCAAATTGAAAAAGCCAAGCAGTATTAATGGCAGGCCTATTTGATCACTCCTGGTTTACAGGAAGTGTGTCCAGGCCACCTTGATGTTAGACAAATGAGGGGAACAGGACCTTAATTTGGACACTGACTTGGGCTGTGGACCTCATTGAAAACTCCAGCCAGACGTTATAAGGAGTGTCTATATGGAAGAAGATGAGGACCATGTGGGAGTGTTTTGGTTTTAATTGTGGTCATTTGTGTGGCGGTTGGAAGAGATGACTGTTCCACTGGGCTTGAACTCTGGTGTGATTCCCCTTAGAGACTGAGTTCTTTAACTGACCTCAGAGAAGTATTGCCATGAATTGTGTTATGATTTTAGGAGGCCACACATGAGAGTCGCCCTTGGAACCTGAGATCTAGGCCCAGGTTGGATTTCCACAGAACACTGGGAATTTCAGCCCGGATATTACATACAATTTTTCTTAAAGACTTGGCAGCCATATTTGAGTTTAAAACACACATGGACCTCACATTGTAGATCTCAATGGGCCTGGCTTCATGTGACATTTTGGCCACCCTTAGGGAAACCATGCCTGTGAGAGTACTCCAGTGCTTTCATTGAAATTAGCTTCTTCACCATTTAATGGTTCCTGGATTAATTGAAGCCCTCAGAGCCGCAAACTTCATCTCAAGGGGGCAATCTACGTGGGATAGAACCTTGGTTGGTACATTCTCCTGAAGACCCTGACTCACCACACCTTAAAGAACTCCCTCCACCACTCTGTCCCATTTTAACTCCTTGTATTTCTTGAAGCAAATACCAAACTCCCAGTGGAGCAGCGAGAAACACCACGAAAAGTGGAGGATGACCAATTGGCTTCACAGTCCACACTGAAAGACACTTAGACACCAGTGTCCATAGTTTACCTACAAAGAGAGAATTCAGCACTGCTGCCTCATGTTCATTGGATAATAAGAAACCATGTCCTCCAAGTAACATAGATGCAGACCCAGCTTTGATGGTCTCTCTACAAAGGAACTAAATCTCCTCAGAACATCAAATATTTCAAGTGCCCACCCTTAGAGGCAGTTTCTCAAAAAGTATGTAGGCCAGCAGAGCTGCATGTTTGTGGAATGTTTACCCTGTCCCTTACTTTTAGAATCTTCTCTACAACCTCCAAAGTTGTAAACTCCTGAGTATTCTCCATTCCAGATATATATTCACAGATTTTCTAACTCTTATCCTCTAATTGTGTCTTACTTGAGGAGAATGTAATGTCAAGGCATTGTTCTGGATGAAAGTGGGAAGAATTTTGTGTAGCACATATTTGCATACACATTGGATTCAATTTCCTATTTTCCATTAGAAATGCTGAATCCCTGGAAATAACATATACCCTATTAGACTTTGACTACTAATCCTAATATGATGGAGAAAAATAACACAAACAGAATAGAAATACAGGCAGTTTAGAGGAGGTATGTTTTATAGTTGGAGTTGCCTTTTGCATGGTATAGTGTAGCAGTTATAAATCTAGTCAATTATTTGTTGAAATAGTTCTCCATGCGTTTTTAAAGTTAACAAATAATGAATTCCTGTCCCCCTTTCTCTGTAGCCTATTCAGCACACGTATTTTTATATGCACATATAGAATCCTACCTGGTACCACACGTACATTCTTGTGAGGTGGCTGACTTGGCAGATACAAATTGGAAGAAGAGATCACTCCTCCTAAATGCTGCTTGAACATTTAATTCAAATGTGAGTGAGCTTCCTAGTTGAACAACATTATACATAAATCAATGTTCAGTAAAATGAATATATTTGGATCTGTGGATGATATACATTTCTTGGTGAATTTCGTTTGGCATATATATTTCAATTTTAAATGTCTCTCTCTGTTTGTGTATATAAATATGTATATATATATATATATATATATATATATATATAGATACACTCTCAAGATTTTTCAAAACATGAAATATGTGTCTTATTACACACTTCCTAAATTCATTCATATTTATGTTGTGGATTTATAATCAACTTTTCACAAGATTATTCTCAGAAGTATTCATCCACCTGAAATACTTATTTGTTTCTTAGTACTGTTTCCACCCCAGATATGCATTCATGGATTTTCAAACTCTTCTACTCTAATTGTGTCTTACTTGGGGTGAAGGTAATGTAAAGGCATTGTTCTGGATGAGAGTGGGAAGATAATTGTGTAGCATATATTTTATACACATTGGATTCATTTTCCTATATTCCATTGAATATACTGAATCCCTGACAATAACCCATACCCTACAATACTCTGTCTACTAATCCAAACATGATGGAGAAAAACAACCCAAACATAATAGAAATACAAGCAGTTTAGAGGAGGCATGTGGTATAGTTGGACTTGCCATTTGCATGATAAATGGTAGGTGTTATAAATCTAGTCAATTTTTAATTGAAATAGTTCTCCATGTGTTGTTAAAGTTAACAAATATGTAAATTCCTCTCCCTTTCTCTGTAGCCTATTCAGCATATTTATTTTTATATGCTTATATAGAATTCTACCTGGTATCACACGTTCATTTTTGTGAGGTGACTGACTTGGCAGATACAACTTGTGAGAAGAGATCACTCCTCTAAACGCTGTTGGAACTGAAAATTCAAACTGTGGGTGAGCTTTCTAGTAGAACAACATTATACATAAATCCTTGTTCAGTGAAATAAATATTTTTGCATCTGTGGATGCTATATATTTTATGATGAACTTCGATTGGCATATATATTCCTACATTTTAATGTCTGTGTGTGTGTTTTGTGTGTGTGTGTGTGTGTGTGTATAAATATATATATATATATATATATATATATATACACATATATATGTATAAACACACATATATAATTATGAATATATATATATATATATATATATATATATATATATATATATATATATATATATATATACACTGTCCTGATTTTTAAAATATGAAATATATGTTTCTTAAATACACTCCCTAAGTTCATCCTTGTTCAAAAATTTGGATTTTTAATAAACTTTTCACAAAATTATTCTCAGAAATATTCATCCACCTGAAATACACATTTGTTTCATAGTTCTGAAAACTAACTTCAGTAAATGGTGCTTACAAATCCTAATATTTGTACAGTAACTGACCCAGATTAACATCAATCAAGTAGATTCGTATGGGATATGATGTGTATTCTGACGTTTATTTTCATTCAACAGTGGTACATTACTATTTCTTCAGTTTTTACAAATCATAGGAAATATATACTTCATCCACAAGTTCACAAATTTATACGCATTTGTTTCACAATCACTTCCTGCTTCATGAAACATGTATTCCTCCAGGTTTCTTGACTGGTCTTTTCATGAGACTTCTTTCCAAACACATTATTTTCGATTTCCATAATCACTTTTGAAGCAAAACTCACACACCCTTCATGATAAACCATAACCTTAATGTGGCCATTAGATATGTAACTGGTTGGAATGAATGTTTGTATGTCAATATAAGATTTCCTGTATTTTTTCAGATATATTGTTCATTCACAGTATGGTCTATTCATGCATTATCTCTATATGCACAGACAAAGGGTACACCTCTTTTTACCCGCATTACTAATTTATACGTCTTGAATATGTTGCTGCCAGAAATGGTGGAAGAAAGAGTCATGTCACCTGATCTACATGTACGTTTTATCACAGTAATATTCTGGACAAAAAAAGCAAAGGTCACACTTAAGATTGTAGCAAAGACTAAATGAAAAGTGAGCATGGATTACTAAACACCCATGTCCAGGTTGCCTAATGCTGTCAAATGTCAATCCTGTTGGTCACTACATATTTGTTTCTTTCTTAGATTATATATTCAAACTCAACCCTGTTGAAAATATCTAATCCTATCACTCACTTTATACTTTGCCTGATTTCGTAATGTCTCTATTGATATCAGCTTTCCTAACTATTTTCCCCAGTTCATCATTGTGACAGTCTCTTCACTTGTGCTGACATTAACATTCACTGTCTACCGGAAACCCTATTGCTAAACAACATTTGGTCCAAATCCTATGCTCACTCTTCTTTCTAAACCTACTGAGAATCTTCCGAATCCTACCGACTATCCCTTTTGACTGGAAGTTCTCTTCTACATTTAATCATCCATGGTACAAGGACCTAAGCCATTGTATATCGATTTACCTGACACATCAGTGCAGAACATAATTCAAAGCTACGTATCCCAATCAAGGGCCCAATGCCCTTTTGGGCTTCATATCTTAGCTAGATTTCTGTTTTCATACTTATATTTCACCTATATATTCTTGTAAATATCGCAGTTTCCCAATACCATTATTCATCGCGCAGAAAGATTCCTAATCCAAATCGAACCTGTTAGTTAACCTAACCATACACTGTTCAGTCAATTTAACTTTACAGAAGAGCAGGGATAGAGTTGGTCTTGCAATACAGGAATAGAGGGGATCTTCCACATGCTGAGAAACTCAAAGGTCCATGCAGAAATGATTCCTGGAGAAGTTGTTGGCAGCTATGGAGGACCTAAGAGACCAAAAGTCATCCTCCATGGCAAACAACCTGGTCAGGATGAAGGGTTGTGTCTGAGTCAGCTTCTCTCTTCTTAATGTAGAGAAGATGGACCAAACCAGGCCTGTGTGGAGAGCTGTTCCCAGGTGCCAATGGTTGATATACCAATCTAACTTGTGAAAGTGTCACAGGAAGTAGGGGCAGCCTCCATCTCATGGGACCCTTGAAAGCAAATGTTAGGACAAAGTGGTTGCCACGGAAGTAACCTCATTCAGTTCCTGAATGAAGTGACCTACCTCTCTTCCTTGATGACGGATCTCTCTGAACTTGGGATCCAGGAAGCCAGGCACCCAGAGTCAGTCCCAGTTTCTTTCCCAGTGGGCTCAGTTGTTTGGAATTACCAAGGACAGAGTAAGTCTTCCTTGGTACCTACTGATGTGAGGATTGCCAAATGCCAGGAGAGCTCTGAAAAGGGGAATTTCCTGAGAAAGCAGGTAGTGGCTCACCACTGGCTCCTGAAAACTTCACAGTGTTGGCCAAGGAGACCAGATCTGAGAAGGACAGGCCATTTCAAGGAAACATAGTATGGCCCATCAGTCAGAGTACATTCCAATTAGTCACAGACCTACTTGAATAAAGGAGGTGTCGTTGTGGGTGTGGTTGTGATTTTGTGGTTTAGTCTCATGTTCTGAGAATAGGTAAGAAAGGCGGTTTGTTTGTTTTGGAGTGGACTGTTTATAGTAAGTCATTTGACAAGGCGATTGTTGGTATGCCTGTGTATCCCACTGTGTCCGTGGTTGTAGACATTATAAAAGATAATGCATCAATGGATGTGTCCTGTCTAGTAGAAAGCTTGCCAACATTCATCCTGCCCAATTTATGAGTGGACTGCAGGTTGCTTTAGGGACGGGCAACACCTACTATCTTCCAGAGTTCCTGTTTTCTTCCTGAATTCTGGCCACTCTTCAGAGCAGGCTCATGGTTTTCTGTCCAAGATATGTACCACCTCCAAGCTCTGTGACATTGCCATATAATGGATAGCTGAAGGGAATAGCAAGCATCTCAGAAAACTCAGATATCAGTGTGACAAAGAAAGTCTCAGTAGAGAAACCCTGCTTTGGGCCTTTTGCTTACCTATTTTTCTGTTGCTCTGAGTGTCAGGAAGGTCTTTGCCTCAGGCCACACCTTTGTGAACCCTGAAGAAAACAGTTTTCAAATGGAAATGAATGGGCATCACCTGTGGCTCTTTGCTTAATTGCTTTGGAAAAGGATGTGTCTGAATCAGCCTCTTGGCCCTGTGTGAGGCAGTGGCTTAGATTCTTAGCACCTGATGGATTAAAAGAAAGATCCCATGTGTCCATCCAAAACCAAAATGGCAAATATTCACTCATTGTGAATGAATTCTTTTACCTTCCTCTGTTAGGATCCTGAATTCCATCAAGGGAGAATAGGAATCCTTTGGGCCAAATGAGTTCTTCAAATCTCTGCAGAGGGGCTTGGGTTTTCTCATGACTCAAATTCACATAAAGAATCTAAACCATAGAGTCAGAAGGCCTCATATTGAAAAAGCCGAGCAGTATTAATGGCAGGCCTACTTGATCACTCCTGGTTTACAGGAAGTGTGTCCAGGCCACCTTGATGTTAGACAAATGAGGGGAACAGGACCTTAATTTGGACACTGACTTGGGCTGTGGACCTCATTGAAAACTCCAGCCAGACGTTATAAGGAGTGTCTATATGGAAAAGATGAGGACCATGTGGGAGTGTTTTGGTTTTAATTGTGGTCATTTGTGTGGCGGTTGGAAGAGATGACTGTTCCACTGGGCTTGAACTCTGGTGTGATTCCCCTTAGAGACTGAGTTCTTTAACTGACCTCAGAGAAGTATTGCCATGAATTGTGTTGGGATTTTAGGAGGCCACACATCAGAGTCGCCCTTGGAACCTGAGATCTAGGCCCAGGTTGGATTTCCACAGAACGCTGGGAATTTCATCCCGGATATTACATACAATTTTTCTTAAAGACTTGGCAGCCATATTTGAGTTTAAAACACACATGAACCTCAAATTGTAGATCTCAATGGGCCTGGCTTCTGTGACATTTTGGCCACCCTTAGGGAAACCATGCCTGTGAGAGTACTCCAGTGCTTTCATTGAAATTAGCTTCTTCACCATTTAATGGTTCCTGAATTAATTGAAGCCCTCAGAGCCGCAAACTTCATTCGTGAAAAATGGCTAGAAAATTACCATGAAATTTTTGATATTTTCATGTTCAGCTGGCACTGGAAAAACTTTGGATGTCTTGTTTCTGATCCTGAGTATACCAGACACTGCCTTGATTGACTTTGTTTCATGAAAATGGTGTAGAACAGATATGCCAGTAAGTTGGAGCCTGGTGAGTAGTTGGCCTTAGCAGTGGTATGCAATTGTGTGATAAAACATCTGTGTTGTGGCCATGTGGATCAGCCATGGGCTCCAAATGGCTTGTGACTGACATGGTGCAGCCAGCAGGCCCATATATGTAAAGGCATCTTGTTATATGGAGAGGATTCACTGCAATGTTCAGAATCATATTGCTATACTCAAGGGGGCAATCTACGTGGGATAGAACCTTGGTTGGTGCATTCTCCTGAAGACCCTGACTCACCACACCTTAAAGAACTCCCTCCACCACTCTGTCCCATTTTAACTCCTTGTATTTCTTGAAACAAATACCAAACTCCCAGTGGAGCAGCGAGAAACACCACGAAAAGTGGAGGATGACCAATTGGCTTCACAGTCCACACTGAAAGACACTTAGACACCAGTGTCCATAGTTTACCTACAAAGAGAGAATTCAGCACTGCTGCCTCATGTTCATTGGATAATAAGAAACCATGTCCTCCAAGTAATATAGATTCAGACCCAGCTTTGATGGTCTCTCTACAAAGGAACTAAATCTCCTCAGAACATCAAATATTTCAAGTGCCCACCCTTAGAGGCAGTTTCTCAAAAAGTATGTAGGCCAGCAGAGCTGCATGTTTGTGGAATGTTTACCCTGTCCCTTACTTTTAGAATCTTCTCTACCACCTCCAAAGTTGTAAACTCCTGAGTATTTCCATTCCAGATATATATTCACAGATTTTCTAACTCTTATCCTATAATTGTGTCTTACTTGAGGAGAATGTAATGTCAAGGCGTTGTTCTGGATGAAAGTGGGAAGATTTTGTGTAGCACATATTTGCATACACATTGGATTCAATTTCCTATTTTCCATTAGAAATGCTGAATCCCTGAAACTAACATATACCCTATTAGACTCTGACTACTAATCCTAATATGATGGAGAAAAATAACACAAACAGAATAGAAATACAGGCAGTTTAGAGGAGGTATGTTTTATAGTTGGAGTTGCCTTTTGCCTGGTATAGTGTAGCAGTTATAACTCTTGTCAATTATTTGTTGAAATAGTTCTCCATGCGTTTTTAAAGTTAACAAATAAGTGAATTCCTGTCCCCCTTTCTCTGTAACCTATTCAGCACACGTATTTTTATATGCACATATAGAATCCTACCTGGTACCACACGTACATTCTTGTGAGGTGGCTGACTTGGCAGATACAAATTGGAAGAAGAGATCACTCCTCCTAAATGCTGCTTGAACATTTAATTCAAATGTAAGTGAGCTTCCTAGTTGAACAACATTATAGATAAATCAATATTCAGTAAAATGAATATATTTGGATCTGTGGATGATATACATTTCATGGTGAATTTCATTTGGCATATATATTGCAATTTTTAATGTCTCTCTCTGTTTGTGTATATAAATATGTATATATATATATATATAGATACACTCTCAAGATTTTTCAAAACATGAAATATGTGTCTTATTACACACTTCCTAAATTCATTCATATTTATGTTGTGGATTTATAATCAACTTTTCACAAGATTATTCTCAGAAATATTCATCCGCCTGAAATAATTATTTGTTTCTCAGTACTGTTTCCACCCCAGATATGCATTCACGGATTTTCAAACTCTTCTACTCTAATTGTGTCTTTCTTGGGGTGAAGGTAATGTAAAGGCATTGTTCTGGATGAGAGTGGGAAGATAATTGTGTAGCATATATTTTATTCACATTGGATTCATTTTCCTATTTTCCATTGAATATACTGAATCCCTGACAATAACCCATACCCTACTATACTCTGTTTACTAATCCAAACATGATGGAGAAAAACAACCCAAACATAATAGAAATACAAGCAGTTTAGAGGAGGCATGGGGTATAGTTATACTTGCCATTTGCATGATTAATGGTAGGTGTTATAAATCTAGTCAAATTTAATTGAAATAGTTCTCCATGTGTTGTTAAAGTTAACAAATATGTAAATTCCTCTCTGCCTTTCTCTGTAGCCTATTCAGCACATTTATTTTTATATGCTTATATAGAATTCTACCTGGTATCACACGTTCATTTTTGTGAGGTGACTGACTTGGCAGATACAACTTGTGAGAAGAGATCACTCCTCTAAACGCTGTTGGAACTGAAAATTCAAACTATGGGTGAGCTTTCTAGTAGAACAACATTATACATAAATTCTTGTTCAGTAAAATAAATATTTTTGCATCTGTGGATGCTCTATATTTTATGATGAACTTCGATTGGCATATATATTCCTACATTTTAATGTCTGTGTGTGTGTTTTGTGTGTGTGTGTGTGTGTGTGTGTGTGTGTGTATATATATATATATACACATATATATGTATATACACATATATATAATTATGAATATATATATATATATATATATATATATATATATATATATACACTGTCCTGATTTTTAAAATATGAAATATATGTTTCTTAAATACACTCCCTAAGTTCATCCATTTTCAAAAATGTGGATTTATAATAAACTTTTCACAAAATTATTCTCAGAAATATTCATCCACCTGAAATACACATTTGTTTCATAGTTCTGAAAACTAACTTCAGTAAATGGTGCTTACAAATCCTAATATTTGTACAGTAACTGACCCAGATTAACATCAATCAAGTAGATTCGTATGGGACATGATGTGTATTCTGACGTTTATTTTCATTCAACAGTGGTACATTACTATTTCTTCAGTTTTTACAAATCATAAGAAATATATTCTTCATCCACAAGTTCACAAATTTATACGGATTTGTTTCACAATCACTTCCTGCTTCATGAAACATGTATTCCTCTAGGTTTCTTGACTGGTCTTTTCATGAGACTTCTTTCCAAACACATTATTTTCGATTTCCATAATCACTTTTGAAGCAAAACTCACACACCCATCATGATAAACCATAACCTTAATGTGGCCATTAGATATGTAACTGGTTGGAATGAATGTTTGTATGTCAATATAAGATTTCCTGTATTTTTTCAGATATAATTTCAATTCATTATTTAAAGTCAGAACCAGATATATTATTTATTCACAGTATGGTCTATTCATGCATTATCTCTATATGCGCAGACAAAGGGTACACCTCTTTTTACCCCCATTACTAATTTATACGTCTTGAATATGTTGCTGCCAGAAATGGTGGAAGAAAGAGTCATGTCACCTGATCTACATGTACGTTTTATCACAGTAATATTCTGGACAAAAAAAGCAAAGGTCACACTTAAGATTGTAGCAAAGACTAAATGAAAAGTGAGCATGGATTACTAAACATCCATGTCCAGGTTGCCTAATGCTGTCAAATGTCAATCCTATTGGTCACTACATATTTGTTTCTTTCTTAGATTATATATTCAAACTCAACCCTGTTGAAAATATCTAATCCTATCACTCACTTTATACTTTGCCTGATTTCGTAATGTCTCTATTGATATCAGCTTTCCTAACTATTTTCCCCAGTTCATCATTGTGACAGTCTCTTCACTTGTGCTGACATTAACATTCACTGTCTACCGGAAACCCTATTGCTAAACAACATTTGGTCCAAATCCTATGCTCACTCTTCTTTCTAAACCTACTGAGAATCTTCCGAATCCTACCGACTATCCCTTTTGACTGGAAGTTCTCTTCTACATTTAATCATCCATGGTACAAGGACCTAAGCCATTGTATATCGATTTACCTGACACATCAGTGCAGAACATAATTCAAAGCTACGTATCCCAATCAAGGGCCCAATGCCCTTTTGGGCTTCATATCTTAGCTAGATTTCTGTTTTCATACTTATATTTCACCTATATATTCTTGTAAATATCGCAGTTTCCCAATACCATTATTCATCGCGCAGAAAGATTCCTAATCCAAATCGAACCTGTTAGTTAACCTAACCATACACTGTTCAGTCAATTTAACTTTACAGAAGAGCAGGGATAGAGTTGGTCTTACAATACAGGAATAGAGGGGATCTTCCACATGCTGAGAAACTCAAAGGTCCATGCAGAAATGATTCCTGGAGAAGTTGTAAGCAGCTATGGAGGACCTAAGAGACCAAAAGTCATCCTCCATGGCAAACAACCTGGTCAGGATGAAGGGTTGTGTCTGAATCAGCTTCTCTCTTCTTAATGTAGAGAAGATGGACCAAACCAGGCCTGTGTGGAGAGCTGTTCCCAGGTGCCAATGGTTGATATACCAATCTAACTTGTGAAAGTGTCACAGGAAGTAGGGGCAGCCTCCATCTCATGGGACCCTTGAAAGCAATTGTTAGGACAAAGTGGTTGCCACGGCAGTAACCTCATTCAGTTCCTGAATGAAGTGACCTACCCCTCTTCCTTGATGACGGATCTCTCTGAACTTGGGATCCAGGAAGCCAGGCACCCAGAGTCAGTCCCAGTTTCTTTCCCAGTGGGCTCAGTTGTTTGGAATAACCAAGGACAGAGTAAGTCTTCCTTGGTACCTACTGATGTGAGGATTGCCAAATGCCAGGAGAGCTCTGAAAAGGGGAATTTCCTGAGAAAGCAGGTAGTGGCTCACCACTGGCTCCTGAAAACTTCACAGTGTTGGCCAAGGAGACCAGATCTGAGAAGGACAGGCCATTTCAAGGAAACATAGTATGGCCCATCAGTCAGAGTACATTCCAATTAGTCACAGACTTACTTGAATAAAGGAGGTGTCGTTGTGGGTGTGGTTGTGATTTTGTGGTTTAGTCTTATGTTCTGAGAATAGGTAAGAAAGGCGGTTTGTTTGTTTTGGAGTGGACTGTTTATAGTAAGTCATTTGACAAGGCGATTGTTGGTATGCCTGTGTATCCCACTGTGTCCGTGGTTGTAGACATTATAAAAGATAATGCATCAATGGATGTGTCCTGTCTAGTAGAAAGCTTGCCAACATTCATCCTGCCCAATTTATGAGTGGACTGCAGGTTGCTTTAGGGACGGGCAACACCTACTATCTTCCAGAGTTCCTGTTTTCTTCCTGAATTCTGGCCACTCTTCAGAGCAGGCTCATGGTTTTCTGTCCAAGATATGTACCACCTCCAATCTCTGTGACATGTCCATGTACTGGATAGCTGAATGGAATAGCAAGCATCTCAGAAAACTCTGATAACAGTGTGACAAAGAAAGTCTCAGTAGAGAAACCCTGCTTTGGGCCTTTTGCTTACCTATTTTTCTGTTGCTCTGAGTGCCAGGAAGGTCTTTGCCTCAGTCCTCCAATTTGTGAAGCCTTAAGAAAACAGTTTTCAAATGGAAATGAATGGGCATCACCTGTGTATCTTTGCTTAATTGCTTTGGAAATGGATGTGTCTGAATCAGCCACTTGGCCCTGTGTGAGGCAGTGGCTTAGATTCTCAGCACCTGTTGGAACTAAAGAAAGATTCCATGTGTGCTTTCAAAACCAAAATGGCAAAAAGATCAGTCACTGTGTATGGAGTATCTTGCCTTACTCTGATAGGTTTCTGATCTCCATCAAGTGAGAATATGGATCCTTTGAGTCAAATGAGTTCTTCAAAGCCCTGGAGAGGCTAGCCCATATGAGCTTGGGTTTTTTCATTATTCCAAATCACATAAAGAATCTATACCTGACAGTCAGTAGGCCTCAAATTGGAGAAGCAGAGCAGTATTAAGGCCAGGCTTATTTTATCACTCCTGGTTCACAGGAATGGTGTCCAGGCCTAGCTGACTTTAAGCAAATAAGGGACAAGGGAGCTTGTTTTGGATACCGTCTTGTGCTGCACCCCTCATGGAAACCTCCAGCCAGAGGTTAAAATGAGTGTCTATATGGAAGAAGGTGAGGACCATGTGGGAGTGTTTTGGTTTTAATTGTGTTCATTTTTGTAGCAGTTGGAAGAAATGACTGGATCCACCAGGGCTGGAACTTTGGTATGATTCCCCTTAGAGACTGAGTTCTGAAACTGACCTCAGAGAAGTATTGTCATGAATTGTGTTGCGATTTTAGAATGCCACGCATGAGATTCGCCCTTGGAAACTGAAATCTAGGCCAAGGGTGGCTTTCGACTGATCACTGGGAATCTCAGCCAGGATATCACATGATTTTATTCTGAAAGACTTGACAGGCATAGTTGAGAGTCAAAACACAGATGGACCTCACATTGTAGACCTCAATGGGCTGGGCTTCATGTGACCGTTTGGCTACTCTTTGGGAAGCCTTGCCTTTGAGAGTTCTCCAGAGCATTCATTGAAATGAGGTTCCTCAACATTAAATGGTTCCTGAATGAATTGAAACCCACAGTTTCTCCAACTTCATCCTTGAAAAGTGGCTAGATAAACACCCTGAAATTTTTAAAACTCCCATGACCAGGTGGCACTGGAGAACCTTTGGATCTCCTGTTGCTGATCATGAGTGTACCAGACAGTGCCTTGATTGACTGGGTTTCATGAAAATGGTGAAGAACAGAGATGCCAGTAATTTGCACTGCTGAATAGTGGGCCCAGAGCAGTGGTGTGCAGGTGTGTGATAAAATATCTGAGGTGGGGCCATGTGGATTTCCAATTGACTTCCAAATGCCTTTTGGCTGCCATGGTGCATCCAGCAGAACCTTACATGCTAAGGCATCTTATTATATGGAGAGGTTTCAAGGCAATGTTCAGAATCAGGTGGGTTGGTCAAGGAAAAAGCTATGTGAAATAGAAGCCTGGTTGGTGCATTCTCCTGCAGTTTCTGACCCACCCCACGTGACAGAACTCCCTCCAGCACTGTGTCGCAGTTGAACTCCTTGTATTTCGTGAAGCAAATACCAAACTCCCAGTGCAGCACCAAGAAACACCACAAAAATGGAGGATGATCAAATGGCTTCACAGTCCACACAGGGAGACACTTAGCCCCCAATGGCCACAGTTTACCTACCAAGAGATAATTCAGCACTGCTGCCTTATGTTCATTGGAAAATAAGAAACCATGCTCTCCATTCACATAGATGCAGACCCAGCTTTGATGGTCTCACTAGAAAAGAAGCTAAACCTTCTGACAACAAAATATATTTAAGGTATCCAACCTCAGAGGCAGTTTCTCAAGAAGTCTTTAGGCCAGCAGAGCTCTATGTTTGTGGAGTGTTTACCTCTTAGACCAGGATGTAAGAAATGAACACTGACTCCACTTAAAATCAAATTAAAGTAAGCTTATTATTTCCACTGGCTGGGCTGCCACTCCCTCCCAAAATTGCGAGAACAAGAGAGAAACCCCACCTTTACTACAGCCCAGGTTTGTAGCCCAGAAAGTTACACAAAAATGGGGTAACAGATAATAGAACTCTGACAAGCATCACACTAATGGGAGTTTACATTTTTTTTTTTTTGCTAGCCCCAACATCAAAATTTATGAGGACCATTAGAGCCTCAGAGAGGGTCATTGTCTGGCCACAAAAGGCCAAAATTTATGAGGTGTGACAAAGTTTCAGAGAGGGCTGCTATCTGGTCAGAGAGCCATGCACGGGTGAGTTCAAGGCACGGGCAGTCATTCCAAGCAGGTTCAGAATTTGCAGTAATTTACAGTAAAGCCAAAATGATTTTTTCATGGCTTTGTTGCAAGATGGCTCTCAATTTTAATAAAAGGTAAGGTTGGGTGTATCATTCCCCCCTTTTCTTATGTGTCCCTTTGTAATCCTTGATAGGTTAGTGGAAAAGCACTGAGGAAATTTTAATCCCTCACTTAACATTCACCAAATTTTTAGAACTCACCGAAAACCAGTCTCCCTGATATTACCTGACTTAATTAATTACTTATATTGATAGTCTATTTATTTTTAGCTCCATTGGTGTAAGTAGAGAGTCGTCTCTCATTTTGGCTTTTTCTCAGCTGAGAAAGGGTGACATGAGTGTGCATGGCGTGAGGGACATGAGTTGCCTTTTTGAAGTCAGTTCTTTTTGAAGTCTTGTTGAGGAAGAACAGGTTGTAAGTCATCTGGGGATTGGTTCTTCTATGAGAGAAACAAAAAACATGAGTATTGAATAAATGTTGCAGTAGCTGGATCATGTCACTGTATGAAGTACCCTCACCAGTCTTTAATATCCCCAATTATCAGGATTGTGAACTTAATATTTAACTTTTAGTGATACAGTTGTCCCTCCCCATAATATACAGTTTAATAATTTAATGTCATCTGATTTTGCAGAATACTTTCACTAGTATGACCTCTGTGTTTAATAGAGAAACATTTAATTCTCTTACTCAGGGCTGGATAATTGTACTAGCAAACACCAAGCCTACCTGTGTAGGTTAGAAATATCTGTAGGCCTTAAACCAAAAACTTCTGCCTCTGGCAGCTCCTCTTGATAGTCTATTTTTATAGTTATCAGGCATTTCTCTCTGAGAATCCTTCTTTGTAGCCAACAGTTTTACTTATTTTGGGAGGCTAACATAAAGTGTATACCTTAAAATATTATTATTATTATTATTATTATTATTATTATTATTATTATTATTATTATTTAAAATGCCCAGGATTGGCTGTATTTTGGTTTTAACTGTCTTTGCTAAGTGTTTAAGATGAAGCAGTCAAACTGACTTTTGTTTCTATCTGTTGTTAGCAGTCAGCTGAGCTTTTATGGGAGTCATTTTTTGGGAAACTTGAGAGCAGCTTCTCAGTTCTGCTAGTGCAATTTGAGCTATGTGGGTCCAGGTCTTGCTTGACCATGTGGCTTCCCTCAGAAGCATCAGGGATGTCTCCCTTTCCTGATGACTCACCTCTTTGTAGCAAATGCACTGATTGGCTTTCTGTTTTCCAGTGGTCTCATTAATCTCTCTGATCGGGAGGTTATGTGGCCCAGAGTTGCAAAGCTCATAGAGAAATCCCTTGTTCCCTGGATTCAGACTGACTCAGAGGGCAAGAGTCAAATATCGTTTTTTTTGGACCGTTTTATTTAACTTTAATTTTCAATCCTAATCTGAAACAACCAGCAAATGAATTTTAACAGCCATATATTAAGAGTACTGTGCTTTAATGTCTATAAGTTTATAATTATTTATATATTATTAATTGGGATCTTATTATTCTGTCTGTCTTGTAGTTGATGACTTATTATCTTAAATTAACCCATGTTGTGTTCTTAAAGCAACACTTCTGTAAAACACCAACAGGGAATCTTTAGATCACTTATAAGGAAATTAAAAAATAAAATTTTTTTAACTAGAGTAAAAATACTTAGTTCATGTAATAGCTACCCTGAATTTTTTGGGTGAGTTATATATTATATCATCTTTTTGAGATCCTAGTAATCTTGACAGAAAAAAAAATTTGAACATAACTTTAAATGAAATAAAATCTGACCTACTGCTTTCGTAGTCATTCTCACATGTAGTAAGATGGGACACAGAGTCTTATCTCAGGTAAGCAGGGCTCCTTATAAACCTTAAATGCTTTAGTTCTAAAGCTGATCTTTGTTTTTTAAAAATCATTTTACAAAGTTTACATAAATTTTTGAGGTTACATGAACATTAGCTCACACCATATGATATCACATTTAAAACATGAATTAAAGTACGGCTGAAAGATTTTAACCTTTACATAGATTAGGGTCTCATTAACTTAAAAATACATTTAAATTGTTCCACAATGTAAAAAGTAACATAAAACTTTACATATATTATTGATAACAGGTAAATAAATCCCCAATATATATTTTATTTACCATACAACTTCAGAACACCTGCTTGATATAATGCTCTTTTAAAGTTTCTACCTTATAGAGTTTTATAACTGGAAGATATGAGCACATTAATAGCATCACAATTACATTGATGTTTCTACATTAACCAAGTTTAGCTTTTAAAGAAATGGCAGTACAGTGCTCTAAAATAACAGTTCTTAATTAAACAGTTGTTTAATTTTTATGGTTGCCTGCTCTAGAAAATTTAAATCTTAATAAACTAAATGTTATGGGTAAACTTATGTTTAAGAAATTTTTGTCTCTTTAACACATGACTGATTTTTACAATCTTATACAGACTTTAGTACAAACTTATACAGACCTTAGTATATCAATCAGATATCAAACAAAAGTACTCATGAATGAGTAATCCCATATCAAATTTAATTTACTTATTTATCAAAATATTAGACAAATGTTTTGAACAGTGTAAGCCATTTTTTTGATTGAAAGAAAAGTCCTGGAACATAGGCATATTAGACCTTTTGTAGACATTAATACTTTATTAGATTTTTGAACACCTAGAAAAACTTGTAAGCTTAAATTTAAAGAAATTTATATTTATCAGTTTACCCAATTTAAATTGAAACATTTAAATCACGTGAATTAAAGATCTTTCGATCCACTTTTTAAAATTGTTTTTATGAGTGCTTTTTAATATGAGTGCTCCTTATATATGTTAATTTGTGTATCATATATATGATATACGGACATACGTATACATATATAGACATACAACACATAACAAATTGTGCACACATAATAAAAGTGAAGGCCTTGTAGCTTTTCACAGGTGAAATCTCCACTGCAATGATTTAAAAATTCCACAGTTGGTCAAAGATATTACTGATCAGAAAAACATTAACCTAGGTCTGTAGGAGCAAAATCATGAGCTCAAAAAATAAATAAAGAATCTAAGGAAAAAATATGAGTCCTAGAAAAAATGACTGGCCAGTAATAAGTAAATACCATACAATTTACTTTTTTTTTCCCTTAGGCCTCAAATAAGTCTCCTACTAAGCTTACAGGCTTCTTTCATTTGCATTTCAAAATAATCCCTGGCTGAGGTCTGGAAGAAGCAGGAAAAAATGGCTATTCTGAGAAGAAACCTTAGGCCTAATGTATTTTAACCATTATTTTCAGGTTAGGATGTTGAAAATTATGATACAAGTTTAAGATACAATTCACAAAATTTTATATCTTTACAAGTTGTTTTGTCAACAGATATCATACTATGATTTAGTATCCTTGTCCAAATTAATGCACTGGTACACACAGTGACATTTTCCCAGGCTACCTAATTTAAAATTGGTGAAAAAAAGACTGAATGATTGGGAAGTTACTTGCCAACTTGGAAGTAGAGTTCTTCAGTTTTCCATCCTAAGTATTTATGTTCTCTGGCATGAATTATCTGAAACCATGAACTAAACAATTACCTAAACCCGACTTTTAACTGCAAGATTGTGAAATGCTTCAAAAACCCATTCAGATACCAGATTGGTACAATGAAACATCATCATTTAGATACAAATTCAGCTAAGATCATTTCCAAGAAACAATTTATAATATTAACACATTATTGCACATGTCTAAAAGGGCCAGAAAAAAGGCACAAGACAGGCAGAAATGAACTCCAGACAATGGCTGACAGACAGAACCCTTTAAAACAGAGCAAATAAGAGAAAAATCTCCTTCCCCAGTGGCACCACAGATGTCCCCACAAGGGGACCAAATGTTTTCACAGAGGAGCAACCTGAAATGTAAAATAAAGTGTCTCCATGGTGACTTTACTGCATTTAGTGTCCCCTTTTTGTTTTTCTCTTTTTTTAAGAAGACAGAGGCGGCATTATCCTTACAGTGCAGGGAACGAAGGAGGGAATTCCCTGAAGAAACAGGGCTTTGGCAGATGCTGGGAGATACTCAGTTCTTCATTCCCCAGCAGGCATTGCCATCTGCACTGGGTGTGCTCCAGGCAGCCAGCTAGGGGCTTCTCTCATTCTGCTTAACAAATGGTGGTAAAGTTCATCACAGTTCCTTAAAACACAGTCCAAAGGGCTGTCAGGCTTACTTGCTTTGTTACCCATTTTCACGTTCAATATCCTTAAGATTTTATCACAGAAATCACAAAACAAAATGCACAAAAACAAAAAAACAAAAAAAAACATATAGAACACAGAACAAAACACACACACACAAAAAAAAAAAAAAAAAAAAAACAGAATCCCGGTGCCAAAACAGAAAAACAGAGGAGCAATTCAACGTCTTGCTAAAGCTCTGGGGTAGGAGCACGTGCGTGTCCCTCGGCACCTCTCTAACCTTGAAAGGAATTCCCTACAGAACGGAACAGAGGACAGAACGATTCTCATTACTGTCCTGGACAGGAGTGTATGTGAGCCTCCCCAGGCCACCTCTCTGTCATTAGAAGAGATCTCCCTTAACCAGATATAAGATGTTATCAAGGTGCCACTTACCTATGGAGGCCTCCTCCACCAGGTGCTTGCTAATAGTTTCAGTGCGGTGGTTCACTGCAGTGCTCCCCAGACCGACGGCTCACTCCAAGGCCTTGGAACATCTCAAGTTGTGCACCCCCTAGAGTGGCTCCCCAGCCCGTAGCCCTGGAGGGAAGGCCAGCTTCAGAATTTTCAGCAGTCTGCCCTTGTGATCTGGTCGGGCAGGGTCATCTCACTGGGGAACTCCAAAATGTTGGACTAGGATGCAAGAAAAGACCAGTGACTCCAATTAAAATCAAATTAAGGCAGGCTTATTATTAAAACCGGCCAGGCTGCCTCTCCCTCCAAAAATGGCGGGAACAAGACAGCAACACCACCTTTCCTACAGCCCAGCTATATAGCCCAGAAAGTTACACAAAAAGGGGGTTACAGATAACAGAACTTTGAAAGCATCACACTAATGGTAGTTTACATTTTTTTTTGCTGGCCCCAACATCAGAAATTATGAGGACCATTAGAGACTCAGAGAGGGTCGTTGTCTGGCCTGGGAAGGCCAATATTTATTAGGTGTCACTAATGTTTCAGAGAGCACTGTTATCTGGTCAGAGAGCCAGGCATGGATGAGTTCAAGGCACGGGCACGCATTCCAAGCAGGTTCAGAATTTGCAGTAATTTATAGTAAAGCCCAAATTATCTTTTCACGGCTTTCTGGCAAGATGGCTCCCAATTCTAATAAAAGATCAGGTTGGGTCTATCAAGCCTGTCCTTTACTTTTGGAAACTCCTCTACAACCTGCAAGGTTGTGAACTCCTGACCATTTTACATTCCAGATATCTATTCACAGATTTTCTAACTCTTGTTCTCCACCTGTGTTTTACTCATCATTGTTCTGGATGAGAGTGGGAAGATTTTTGTGTAGCACATATTTGCATACACATTTAGGAGATCACTAATCCTAAACACTGTTGGAACAGAAAATTCAATCTATGGGGGAGCTTCCTAGCTGAACAACATTATACATAAATTCAAGTTCATTAAATAAACACTTTTGGATCAGTGGATGATATATATTTCAAGATGGATTTAAATTGGCATATATATTGCTACATTTTAATGTCCATGTGACTTTTGTGTTTATAATGTTTTGTGATTTATGTGGATTTATAATCAAATTTTCACAAGATTGTTCTCAGAAATATTCATCCAACTTAAATACATACTTTTTTCCTAGTACTGAAAAGTAACTTCAGTTAATGGTGCATAAAAATCCTAATATTTCTACAGTAACTGACCCAGATTAACATCAATGCAAGTAGATTCCTATGGGACATGATGTGTATTTTGATGTTCATTTTTATTCATCACCAGTACATTACTATTTCTGCAGTTTATGCACATTATATATAGTATGATATATAATGTTCAATCACTTCCTGCTTGAGAACACATGTATTCTTACAGGTTTCTTGACTATTCTTTTCATGAGACTTCTTTCCAAACACATTATTTTTTATTTCCATAATCACTTTTGAAACAAAACTCACACACCTTTCAGGATAAACCACAACCATAATATTACCATTAGATGTATAACTGGTTGCAGTGAATGATTGTATATCAATGTGAGATTTCTTTTATATTTTCAGATATCAATTCAATCCATTATTTAAAGTGGAACCAGTTATATTATTTATTCCCATGATGGTCAATTGATGCATTATCAATATATTCTATGACACAGGGTATACCCCTTTGTACCCCCAATACTAATTTATATTTCTTCAAAATAGTGCTCCCAGAAATGGTGGAAGGAATACTCATGTCACCTGATCTACATATACATTTTATCACAATAATATTCTGGACACAAAATGCAAAGGTCACACTTATGATTTTACCAAAGCCTAAATAAAAAGTGAGCATGGATTAATAAAAAACATCCATGTCCTGGTTACCTAATGCTCTCAAAAGTCAATCCAATCTGTGACAACATATTAGTTTCTGCCTAAGATTATATATTCAGACTCAAACCGTTGAAAATGTCTAAACAAATTACACACTTTATACTTTTACTGACTTCCTAATGTCTCTATTTATATCTGCTTTCCTACATATTTTCCCCAATTCGTCATTGTGCTGACATTTACATTCACTCTCTACCCAAAACCTTATTTGTAAAGAACTTTTGGTACAAATGCTATACTAACTCTTCTTTCTAAATCTACTGACTATCTTGCTAATCCTACAGACTATCTCTTTTTTATTGGATATTCTGTATGTTATTCAATCATCCAGTGTATAAGATCCTATTTCTTTGTATATCGATTTATCTGAGACAACTGTGCAGAATATAATTCAAAGCAAAGTATGCTACTCAAGGGCCCAATGTCCTACTTGGCTTCAAGTCTTCCCTAGATTTCTGTTTCCATACTTATATTTCACCTATATATTCTTGTAAATATCTCAGGTTCCCAATACCATTATTCATCCAGCAGAATGATTCCTAACCCAAATAGAACATGATATTAACACTAACCATACACTGTTCCCTCAATCTAACTTTACAGCAGTGCAGGGATAGAGTTGGTCTTACAATACAGGAATATAGGGGATCTTCCACCTGCTGAGAATCTCAAAGATCCATGCAGAAATTATCCCTGAAGAGGATATAGAATGCTATGAAGGACCTGAGAGACCAAAAGTCATTTTCCATGGCAAATAACCTTGTCAGGATGAAGAGATGTGTCTGAATAAGCCTCTCGCATTTTAATGTAGACAAAATGGACAAAACCAAGCCTGTGTGGAGATCTCTCCCCCAGTACCTATGGTTGATATACCATTCTAACTTGTGAAAGTGTCACAGGAAGTAGGGGCAGCCTCCATCTCATGGGACCCTAGGAAGAAACTGTTAGGACAAAGTGTTTGCCAAGGCTGTGAGCTCATTCAGTTCATGAAGGAAGTGACCTACCTCACTTCTTTGTGATGGAACTCTCTGAACTTGGGATCCCGGAAACCAGGCACCCAGGGCCAGGCCCAGTAACAGTCACAGAGATCTCACTTGTTTGGATTTATCATGGAAAGAGTCAGTCTTTCTTGGTACCTACAGATGTGAAGATGGCCAAATGCCAGAAAAAATCTGAAGAGGTGTCTTTCCTGAGAAAGCAGGTAGTGGCGGCTCAAAGCTGGCTCCTGACAACTTCACAGAGTGGGCCAAGGAGTCCAGATTTGAGAACAGACAGGCCATTTCGGGTGAACAAAGAATGGCTCACCAGGCAGAGGACACTCCGGTTAGTAACAGACCTTCTTGGGGGAAGGAGGTGCATTTGTGGGAATGAGTGTGGGTTTGTGGGTTTGTCTCATGTTCTGAGAATACGTAGGAAAGTTGGTTTGTTTGTTTTGGAGTGGACTGTTTCTATTAAGTCATTTGACAAGGCAAGTGTTTCTATGTCTGTGTATCCCACTTTGTCCGTGGGTGTAGACATTACAAAAGAAAATGCATCAATGGATGTGTCCTGTCTAGGAGAAAGCTTCCCAACATTCACGCTGCCCAATTTATAAAAGGACAGTGGATTGCCTTATTTGTGGGCAAGACCTGCAATCTTCCTAAGTTCCTGTTTTCTTCCTGAATTCTGGCCACTCTCCAGAATAGGCTCATGATTTTGTGACCAAGATAGGTACCACCTCCAAGCTCTGTGACTTGGCCATGTACTGGATAGCTGAAGGGAATGGCAAGAATCTCAGAAAACTCAGATATCAGTGTTACCAGGAAAAGTCTCAGTGGAGAAACCCTGCTTTGGGACTTTTGCTTACCTATTGTTCTATAGCACTAAATGTCAGGAAGGTCTTTGCCAAGGCCACCCCGTTGTGAAGCCTGAATAAAACAGTTCTCTAATGCAAATGAATGGGCATCACCTGTCCCTCTTTGAGTAATTGATTTCGAAAGGGATGTGTCTGAATCAGCGTGTTGGCCCTGTGTGAGGCTGTGGCTTAGATTCTCAGCACCTGATGGATCTAAAGAAAGATGCCATGTGTGCATCCAAAACCAAAATGGCCAAAAGAGCATTCATTATGGATGAAGTCTCTCGCCTTCCTCTGTAAGTTTCCTGACCTCCATAAGGTGAGAATAGGAATCCTTTGGGTCAAATGAGTTCTTCAAAGCCCTTCAGAGTCTAGCCCATTGGTGCTTGGGTTTTCTCATGACCCCAATCCACATGAAGAATCTAAACCCCACAGTCAGTAGGCCTCAAATTGGAGAAGTGGAACAGTAATAATGGTAGGCCTATTTGATCACTCCTGGTTCACAGGAAGGGTTTCCAGGCCACCCTGACTTTAGGCAAATGACGGGCAAGGGAGCTTATTTTGGACACTGTCTTGTCCAACGCCCCTCATAGAAACCTCCAGCTAGAGGTTATGATGAGTGTCTATGTGGAAAAGATGAGGGCCATATGGGAGTGTTTTCGTTTAAATTTTGGTCATTTGTGTGGCGATTGGAAGAAATCACTGGGTCCACCTGGGCTTGAACTCTGGTGTGAATCCACATAGAGACTGAGTTCTGGAACTGACCTCAGAGAAGAATTGCCATGAGTTTTGTTGGGATTTTAGGAGGCCACGCATGAAAGTAGCCCTTATAAACTTAGATCAAGGCCACAGAGCACTGGGAATCTCAGCCAAGATAATCCATGATTTTCTTCTTAAAGTCTTGGCAGCCATAGTTGAGAGTTAAAACACACATGTACCTCACATTGTAGACTTCAATTGGACTGGCTTCATGTGACCTTTTGTCCACTCTTTGGGAGGCCTTGCCTATGAGAGTTCTCCAGAGTTTCATTGAAATGAGCTTCCTCAACATTTAATGGTTTTTGAAACCCAAAGTTCCTCCAACTTCATCCTCGAAAAATGGCTAGATAAATACCATGAAATTTTTGAAATTCCCATGACCAGGTGGCACTGGAGAATCTTTGGATGTCCTATTGCTGATCATGAGTGTATCAGACAGTGCCTTGACTGACTGGGTTTCATGAAAATTGTGTAGAACTGAGATGCCAGTAAGTTGGAACCTGCAAATTAGTGGGCCTATAGCAGTGGTGTGAAGGTGTGTGATAAAACATGTGTGGTGGGGCTATGTGGATCTGCCATTTGCTTCCAAATGGCTTGTGACTGACATGGTACAGCCAGCAGAACCTTCCATGTAAAAGCATCTTTTTATATAGGGAGATTTCAAGGCAATGTTCAGAATCAGGTTGCTATGGACAAAGGGGCAACCCATGTGGGATAAAATCCTGGTTGGTGCATTCACATGCAGACCGTGAACTCCACATGTGACAGAACTCCCTCCAGCACTGTGTCCCAGTTGATCTCCTTGTATTTCATGAAGAAAATACCAAAGTCCCAGTGCAGCAGCAAGAACCACCACGAAAAGTGGAGGAGGACCAAATGGCTTCACAGTTCACACGGTGAGTCACTTAGCTCCCAGTGGCCATAGTTTAACTACAAAGAGAGTATTCACACTGCTGCCTCATGTTCATTGGAAAATTAGAAACAATGTCCTCCAGGTCACATAGATGCAGACCCAGCTTTGATGGTCTCACTAGAAATTAAGCTAAAGCTACTGACAACAACATATATTTCAAGTGCCCAACCTCAGAGGCAGTTTATCAAGAAGTCTTTAGGCCAGCAGAGCTCTATGTTTGTGGAGTGTTTACCATGTGCCTTACTTTTGGAAACTGCTCTACCACTTCCAAGGTTGTGAACTCCTGAGTATATTACATTCCACATATGCATTCACAGATTTTCTAACTTTTCTCCTCTAATTGTGTCTTACTTGGGACGAAGTTAATGTCAAGGCATTGTTGTGGATGAGAGTGGGAAGATTTTTGTGTAGCACATATATGCATACACATTAGATTCATTTTCCAATTTTCCATTCAAAATACTTAATCCCTGAGAGTAACTCATAAACTACTAGACTCTGACTGCTAATCCTAATATGATGGAGAAAACTAACCCAAACAGAATAGAAATACAAGCAGTTCAAAAAAGGCATGGTGTATAGTTGGACTTGCCATTTGCATTATGAAGGGTAGGTGTTATAAATCTAGTTAATTTTTAATTGAAATAGTTCTCCTTGTGTTTTTAAAGTTAATAAATATATAAATTCCTGTCTCCCTTTCTCTGTAGCCTATTCAGAACATGTAATTTTATATGCACATATAGAATCCTACCTGGTATCACATGTACATTCTTGTGAGGTGGCTGACTTGGCAGATACAAATTATGAGAAGAGATCACTCCTCCTAAACCCTGTTGGATCTTAAAATTCAACCTATGGGTGAGCTTCCTAGTAGAACAACATTAAACATAAATCCATGTTCAGTAAAAGAAATATTTTTGCATCTGTGGATGATATATATTTCATGATAAATTTCGATTGGCATATATATTGGTAATTTAATGTCTCTGTGTGTGTTTTTATATATATATATATATATATATATATATATATATATATATATATATATATATATATATTCTCCAGATTTTTCAAAATATGAAATATATGTGTCTTATATACACTCCCCAAATTCATTCATGTTCATGTATATGGATTTATAATCAAGTATTCACAAGATTATTCTCAGAAATATTCATCCACATGAAATACATATTTGTTTCCAGTACTGAAAACTAACTTCAGTTAATGTTGCATGCAAATACTAATATTTGTACAGTAACTGACCCAGTTTAACATCAATGCAAGTAGATTACTATGGGACATGATGTGTATATTGACGTTCATTTTTATTCAACACTGGTACATTACTATTTCTTCAATTTATGCACATTATAGGATATATATTTCATCCACAAATTAGCAAACTTATAGGCATTTGTTTCACTTTCAATAACTTCCTGCTTCAGAACACATGGATTCCTCCAGGTTTCTTGTCTGGTCTTTTCATGAGACTTCTTTCCAAACACATTATTTTCAACTTTCATAATCAGTTTTGAAGCAAAACTCACACACTTTTCATGACAAACCATAATCCTAATATAACGTTTAGATGTATAACTGGTTGGAATGAATGTATGTGTATCAATATAAGATTTCCTGTATATTTTCAGATACCAATTGAATCCATTATTAAATTTGTAACCCATTTTATTATTTATTCACAGTATTGCCTATTCATGCATTATCTCTATATTCATATCACAGGGTACACCTATTTGTACCCCCAATATTAATTTGTACATTTGGACACAGAAGCAATGGTCACACTTATTATTTTACCAATGCAAATGTCAGGCGAGCATCGGAGGAAGAGACTACCAGGGACTGTCTAATGCAACAGCCAAAAGTTTTTGGGGGTCCAGCATGCTGGGGCTCAGAGCTCCCTTGAATAGAGGAGAGAGCCCTGAGAACAGCTTAAGCAGAGCTTATATACTTTCCTTGGAGAGGGCAGGGAGGGAAGATTATTGATGAGTCACGGCGAGTGGGTAGTTTGCGTGCAAATGGGTGAGGGAGTACATTCTGCAGTTTTGCAGTTGGTACAGCACATTCAGGGAACAAGATTAGCAAACAGTTCTCAAGATATCAACAGTGTTTTGTTAAGCATACCGTAAAACTGGAAGTGACAATTACCTATTTTATTTACCTTTCATTCCCCACTTTCTTTTGGTTACATTAAATCATAATAGTGATCATTGGGGATGTCACATTTTATGTCTGCTAGTGTGATATATTGATTTCTGATTACCATAAGTTTAACTTGTCCAATTTGAGCTTGGAGAAAGGAAACTACACGGTTGAGCAAACAGGGTCCTACAGTTAGCAATAATGTGAGGATTATTAAGGGACCGGCCAGGGCTGATAAAAGCGTAGTTAACCAGGGGGACTCTGTGAACCAAGACTCAAACCACCCTTTTTGGGCCTCTCTCTCTTGTTGATGCTCTTCAATGCGTCTTCTTAATTTAATCATAGATTCTTTTACAACTCCAGTATGGTAGGCATAATAACAACATTCTTCCCTCAATGCAGGACAAAGGCCCCTTCTCTCATGAAGAGGAGGTCGAACCCTCGTCTGTTCTGTAAAACAACTTCAGAGAGAGAGGTTAAAGATTCTTGTAAAGCTGTGATGGTGGTTTTTTAATATCTTTAAGTTTTGGTGTATTGCTGCTTCTAATTGGGTCATTTGTTGTGTCCCATGGATTAGGGCAGTGGTACCTGTGCCCACCTCTGCAGCAACTACTATTCCTCATAGGATGGCTAAAATGAAAGATACAGGTTGCCAGCAGAACCGGGTTGTATGCCCCCCTATTTGAAATTTAAATGATCCTGCCTCATGATAGAGCACTCAGGGAAACATCTGCACCATTACATAATTAATCACATCTGTTGATAATTCTATGAATAAACAATGTTTAAGTATATAGAATTATACTGCTGTAGGTATGGACAAGGCAAGGCACGTAAGATAGCACCAAAGACAGGGAAACAGTCCTATTTGGTTGCAACCAGATATAGAGGGCATTGCTTCTATTGTAATCAATTAATCCCCTGAATCCCAAGTTTAGGTAGTTTCAGAATTTTGTACCCAACATGTAAGAGAAAAGACTCAGAAATTTACAGTCTGCAGAAGTTCACAAAAAGCAGTTTTTGGTTCTGTTTTTATTTTCCTCTTCTCTGGGAAAGATAACTTTTTAAGGACATCTGGGAGGGGGAGAGCTTTTTTCTTCTCTTTTATTTTCTCCCTGCCAGCTGTTACCATGGAGCCCAGTTGGTAACTTCTTTATCTTGGAAATGTAGCCATCTCTGGAAGCCTCAGCTCAAGGCCAGAGGCCTTGTTCACATATTTTGTGAAAAACTAGTAAGGGGGTGTCTAGCTTAGAAGTGCTGATTTTTCCAGCCAGTGGCCAAGTATAACAGAGCAACACGAAAAGAGGAAGTTTATGTACACTGAACTCTTTTATAGGGACTTTGTTGCTGAAAGTCCTAAAGTCAGCCACGATGAAGACTTCTGGAGAAGGCCATTTAAGATTTTTCTGTGAGCCTGGTACAGAGGGGAAGACGGGGAAGGCGGGGGGTGAGAGCAGTTCTGTGGTTCTGAGAATGAGGAAAAAGAGATATAAAAGAATAATGGGAAAAGGGTTTGGGATTTTCCTGGCAACAAAACGTGAGCAGTAGAACAGGTAGAGCAGATGGGAAAACAGGAGTGAGTATCCCAAAAAGCCTGTGAGGGACATTAAATTCTTAGTAACCTGTTTTTAGTGATGACAAAGCAACTTTAAAGGCCATTTTCATTACAACTTGGATAGGCGTCTGAGGGCACTCCTCAGCTGGTTTGAGCTTTGGGTTAGCTGGTAAGAGGACCTGGTGGGACCCGGTGTGGGCACTGACAGGAGAAGAGAGGAGTGAGTGGGTGGAAGGGTACCTCAGTACCTGCTACGTCAGCAAGGGGGCAATGGTCTGAGAACCAGCGGAGGTTTGGGTTTTTGATCTAGTAATTGGAGGGGAGAAATCAGGTTGTTGATGTGAGAGTGACAGCAGAGAGTCTGGAGCAGAAGAATCTATTGGAGAAACATTGTTCATGATGTGAGCAAAGGAGGGAAAAGGCATACACATAGGGGAATTTTCTTCCATCCTTTTGAGCACTTGCCGAAGTTGAAAAAGTCACACAGAATTTGAGGATCTAGACACCCCTCTGTGGGCCATCGGTTTTGGTTGTCTAATTGGTAATATGGCCAATGCTGTGAACTGAATTTGATGAGGAGTTTGGGTTCCACCAGGCAGCCCCTGTATGCTCACATCCCCATGACTTACGGAAGAAGACGGCTTTTTCCCCACACAGCCGTGGTTGTTTGTGGCTTTGATAGTCCACCGGGCAAACATAGTAATCTAGGCTAGCCAACCTGCATCAGGCTTGCGTGTCCCTACATCCATAATGTTTGTTTCCATTATCTATCGTACGGAAGAAATTTAATGGAATTTTAATGGGATCCTCTTCATCAGAGATATCCCAATTGGAAAGACGTATACTCAGCTGACAAATATCTGGGTGGAGAGATGGCCACCAGGTCCCTAAGGGGGCTGTCTGCAAGACAGACCATACTTCTTGTCTAATAGAATTTGTGATCAGCCATCGCTGCTGAATGGGCTGATGATGGTTAGGACTAGTGGTGGCCAATGGGAGAGTCTATAGCCTTATCCACATGGACAATATGCAATTTGAAGGGTTACCAGTCTTTTCCACTTTCAAGCCAGAGTCTGGACAGGGCGCAGGCTTGAGATGAGAATTAGGATCCAGGAAGTGATTCCGTCTACCTTTACCACTGTAGGTTTTATAAGTAGCACCTGGTATGGTCCTGTCCATCGGGGTTCCAGGGATGACACCTGAAGTCATCTTATGTAGACGAAGTCTCTTATTTGATATCGATGTGGAGTCTCCTCTTCACCAGGTTGGTAGGCAGTGGCCAGCTGGTTTGACAGGTATCGCTGAGTTATTTCAAGAGCTTTAAGTTTGTCAAGCAAGGGGGTGTGGAAGGGATCGGTAGGTCTTAGAGTTGGGGTTAGGTTCTTACTGGAGGAGGGGCCCCATAGAGAATTTCATAGGAGGTGAGGTTACTCAAAGAAACAGAGGGAGTATTTCTTGCATGAAACAGTGCATAAGGCAGGAGCATAGTCCAACCTTTGATGTCCTCTCTAAGCTTAATTTCGTTAAGGTCTCTTTAATGGTTCTATTAATTTTTTTTAACCTGTCCTGAGCTCTGGGGTCTATAAGCACAATGTAACTTCCAATTTATTCCCAGGGTCCTGGCTAACCCCTTACTTACCTGGGCCATGAACGCCGGTCCATTATCAGACAATATACCCTTAGGTAGGCCGTATCATGGAAAAATATCTTTCAGGATTTTTTACCACCATTTGTGCCTTTTTTTGTGTGTGGAAGGCTTCAATCCATCCTGAAAATATATCTACAAACACTAGGAGATATTGAAGTCCATACCTCGCTGGCTTAATTTCAGTAAAGTCCACTTCCCAGAATTGTCCTGGTCTGGTTGTTCATAGGTGCTTTTTTGCAGGAAGCTTGGAAGGGTAAGCATTAACCTATTGACAGAACGGACAGGGTTTTGTTACCCGTTCAGTTATGTCCTTTCGCTGTGAGTCGGTTAGTGGAAAACTCTGTTCTTGATCCTTCAGGAATGCCTGCAGTTTCTTTGAACCAAGGTGTGTGAATTGATGTACATTTTTAACGTAGTGTAGGGATTTCTGAAATTGCAGGCTTGGCTCAGTGAACTTGAGGAGTTCAGTGCCAGTGTTGTTAGATGTTATCAAAAGCTTGCTGGTGCTCAGGGGTCCATTGGAATTGGGCATCTCCCTTTAACAGCGGGTATAAAGGAGAAGTTAAGGACGCAAAAACAGGAATCCATAACCTGCAAAACCCAGTAGTCCCAAGAAACTCTCTGTGTTGTCTGCTGCTGGGGGGGTGTATCTGCACAACCGTTTGTTTTCTGGGCTCAGTGAGCCATCGTTTACCACCCCTAAGGGAATAGCCCAGGAAGACTACTTCTTGCTGGCAAATTTGGAGTTTTTTGGAAGAAGCTCTATACCCGAGTTGAGCAAGCTTATATAATAGTGCTTGGTTCCCAGATTCACAGTTTTTCTTGGTGTTGGCTGCAGTAGCAGGTCATCCACGTATTGAAGCTGGGTGACTTCAGGGTGCATAGTTCTGAAGTTGTTGACATCTCTGTGGAGGGCTTCATCAAAGAGAGTGGGGGAGTTTTTGAACCCCTGTGGGAGTCTAGTCCATGTTAGTTTACCATACGTTCCGGTTTCTGGGTCTACCCACTCAAAAGCAAACAGCAACTGACTGTCTTTATGCAGAGGCATGCAATAGATAGCATCTTTATGTCCATACCATTTCTACTCAGGGTTCAGAGTGATAAGCAGATTGTACGAATTATTTACCATGGGGTGAATGTCCTGCACTCTGTTGTTGATCTCTCTTAGGTCTTGTATGGGGGATAGTCCCCAGTTCCTGGATTTTTTACCGGTAGCAGGGGAGTGTTCCAGGCCGATTGACAGGGCCTTAGGACCCTAAGGCCAGATATTTCTGAATATGGGGCCTTATCCCATCTTTACCTTTTTTGCTCAGAGGATGTTGTTTGACATTGATTGGGGAGGCTGAGGTTTTTAACTCCACTGTTCTTGGAGGTTGTTTCATGGCTAGGCCTAAACCAACAATTTTGCCCAGGCATCTGGGTAATCTGTTATCCATTTCTGGGGTAGCTTGCCTGTTTGATCAGTCTTGGGGTGTGTGAAAAGTGGATGTTCATCTTCGACTGACATTTATAAAGCCATGACTATAGGAGTTTTTAATGAAGGATTTAGAAATTTCATTTTGGGGCCTTCGGGGTTAAAAGTTGTTTTGGCCCGGAGCTTACTGAGCAGATCTCTGCCCATCAATGGGGCCAGGCATTCTGGGATTACTAGGAAGGAATGTTGGATTTTGTCTTTCCCCATGTCCATGGTCCTCTTAGTTGTCTAAGTCTGATATTTACTGCTGTTAGCCCTTTGAACTAGAGATCTTTTATTTGATAGAGGGCCCAGTGGGGCCTTAAGGGCTGAGTATACTGCTGCTGTATCCACTTCAAAGTTTATGGGGTCCCCTTAACTTCAAAAGTTACCCTGAGCTCGGGGAAGGGATCTGAGCCCCGACATTCTTAGTCAACCTCCAGAGTCAGAAAGGCTGTCTGGCGTGGCTTTCTCTTTCTAGGGCACTCTTTGGCTCAGTGTCCTTTTTCTTTACAGTAGGCACATTGATCTGAGGCCAAGGGTGGCCTCTGGAGGGGACCCAGGTATCACTTCTTGTCTCCCTGGTTCTTAATTTCTGGCCTATTTATTGTTGTGACCAGGACATTAGTTAATACCTTAATCTGTCTTTTTCATCTCTCATCCTCCCTTTGCTCCCTTTCGTTCTCTCTGTTTCTCTCTTATAGGATACTTTCTCGGCTACTCTGACTAAATCTCTCAAAGTCATATCTTGTAATCCATCTAAGTATTGTAACTTTCTTTTAATATCCAGATCAGCTTGCCCAATGAAGGCCATCATGGCATACGTCTTTTGATCCTCTGCCTGAAGATCGAAAGGAGTATATCTCCTATATGCCTCCATAATTCTCTCTAGAAACATAGAGGGATGTTCATCAGGCCCTTGAATAATCTCTCTTACCTTGGCCAAATTATTTGGTTGCCTAGCGGCCAGTTGGAAACCCACTATTAGGGCCCGGCAATAAGTGGACAGATGCTCCCTACCTTCAAAGGTGTCGGGGTCCCAGTTGGGTAAGTTCAAGGGGAAGCCGGCTTTGATTATGTTGGGAAGTTGTGTTGGTCACCCATCTGGTCCGAGGATATTTTTTTTTCTAGCTTCCAGGAAGTTTCTCTCTCATTCCTCTGTCATGAAGAGAATCCCTAGGATTTGTTGGCAGTCATCCCAAGTAGGCAGGTTTGAAAACGCCAGGGAGTTCTTTGAGTTCTTTTTGCCAGGCCAGCTTCCTCCAGGGAAGGAGAGGCTGTGTGTGTGACAAGGGGGAGTCATTTGGTGGGCGCTGGGCTGGCCTAGCTTCCTCCAGTGGCGGAGAGGCTGAGTCAGCAGCAGGGAAATCACTTAGAGGTTGTTGGGGGTTGGTGGACGAGGGCAGCGGATAAGAAGGTGAGGAGAGTCCAGTAGAGTCTTGAGACTCAGGGAGAAGAGAGGGTGGAGGAGGAGGAGCAGAGGGTTTGAGAGATAGAATCATGGTGGAAGGAGTAGGAGCGGGGGCAGAGACAAGGAAAAGCTTCACCCATGGAGGAGGAGATTTGCAGAGGTCCTGCAAAGTTGAGATATATGGCTGTTGATCTGGATGTCCATGTGGCCCCGGTTGAAATACAAAATCTCTGACTTTTCGAATTAGTGGGACGTAGATGTTTCTAGGGGCTATCCAACTCCAAAGGTGGGTCATTCTGAGGCACAGAGGGTCTGCCAGGTCCAGCAATTTACTGAAAAAGAAAGATTCTGGGCCCTTAAGCAGACTTTGTTCCAGTGATCAAGGGTCAGGAAGAGAGGTGTTGAAGTTCTCTGTCCCAAAATGAGAGATACACAAACAGTGAAAGCAACGACACACTACACTGACAAGACAAGACAATAAAGTCAGGCATTGGACGTCCAATACTGAGGCCAGGCCTGAGTAGCCGGCAAAACCTGATGGGCTGGCAATACCGAATCCGAAGCAAAATATCACTGAGTCAAGGAGACTATTGTTCCTCGATTTCCTGAGTCCTCTGGGGCATCCCCCAGGGACGTGGCCTGTGGCTCTGTGACACGTATGTCAGCCTCTGTCAAAGAGAGCTCACGCTCATCACCCATAGCCATTTTGCCAAGCCCTAACCTGAAACCTAAAACCAAAAAGAGTTCCCTTACTTACCCTGAAAGGAGCCCTTTGGGGATCTTTCATCCGCCGCTGTCGGATCTTGCTGGTGCCTCCAGATGTAAAGGTCGGGCAAGCATCGGAGGAAGAGACCACCAAGAGAATGTCTCCTTCAACAGTAAATGGTTTATTATGGGTCCAGCATTCTGGGGCTCAGAGCTCACTTGAATAGAGCAGAGAGCAATGAGAACAGCTTAAGCAGAGCTTATATGCTTTCCTTGGAGAGGGCAGGGAGGGAAGTTTATTGATGGGTCAGGGCAAGTGGGTGGTTTGCGTGCAAACGGGTGAGGGTATACATTTGCAGTTTGGCAGTTGGGGACAGCACATTCTGGAAACAAGATTAGCAAACAGTCCTCAAGACTTCAACAGTGTTTTGTTAAGCATACAGAAAAACAGTAAGTAACAAGTACCTATTTTATTAACCTTTCACCAAAGCCTAAATGGAAAGTGAGCATGGATTACTAAACACATCCATGTCCAGGTTGCCTAATGCTCTCAAATCAATCCTATTGGTGACTACATATTTGTTTCTTCTTAAGATAATATATTCAACCTCAACCCTGTTGAAAATGACTAATCCTATCAGTCACTTTATATTTTGTCTGATTTCCTAATGTCTATTGATATCTGCTTTCCTACATATTTTCCCCAGTTCATCATTGTGACTGACTCTTCACATGTGCTGACATTTACATTCACTCTCTATCCGAAACCCTATTGCTAAAGAACTTTTGGTCCAAATCCTATATTACTCTTTTTTCTAACATACCAACTATCTTCCTAATCCTAAAGACTATCCCTTTTTGACTGGATGATCACTTCGACAATCAATCATCCAAGGCACAAGGTCCTAACCATTGTATATTGATTTATCTGAGACATCTTTGCAGAACATAATTCAAAGCTTAGTATCCCAATCAACAGCCCAATGCCCTTCCTGGATTCAAATCTTATCTAGATTTCTGTTTTCAAACTTATATTTCACCAATATATTCTTGTAAATATCGCAAGTTCCCAATACCATTATTCATTAAGCAGAATGATTCCTAACTCAAATCAAACATGTTATTAAGCCTAACCATACATTGTTCCCTCAAACTAACTTTACAGAAGAGCCGAGACAGAGTTTGTCTTACAATACAGTAATGTAGGGGATCTCCCACCTGCTGAGAACATCAAAGGACCATGCAGAAATTATACCCTTAAGAAGTTGCAGGCAGCTATGAAGGACCTAAGAGGGAAAAAGTCATATTCCATGGCAAACAACCGGGTCAGTATGAAGAGATGTGTTTGAATCAGCCTCTCCTTTCTTAATGTAGAGAAGTGATCAAACCATGCCTGTGTGGAGAGCTGTTTCCAGGTGCCTATGGTTGATATACCATTCTAACTTGTGAAAGTGTCAAAGGAAGTAGGGGCAGCCTCCATTTCATGGGACCTTTCGAAGCAACTGTTAGGACAAAGTGGTGGCCAAGGTAGTGACCTCATTCAGTTCCTGAAGGAAGTGACCTCACCTCTCTTCCTTGGTCATCAAAAACTCTGAAATTGTGATGCAGGAAGCCAGGCACCCAGAGCCAGTCCCAGTCCCAGTCCCAGTGGTCTCACTTGTTTGGATTTACCAAGGACAGAGTCAGTCTTCCTTGGTACTGACTGATATGAGGATTGTCAAATGGCAGAAGATCTCTGAAGAGGGGCCTTTCCTGAGAAAGCAGGTATTGGTTCACCGCTGGCTCCTGACAACTTCACAGAGTTGGCCAAGGAGACCAGATCTGAGAAAGGGCAGGCCATTTCAGGGGAACATAGTATGGCCCACCAGTTAGAGGACACTCCGGATAGTCACAGACCTACTTGGGTTAAGGAGGTGCCTTTGTGGGTGTGGAGTGAGATTGTGGTTTTCTCTCATGTTCTGAGAATAGGTAGGAAAGGCTGTTTGTTTGGGTTGGAGTGGCCTGTTTCTAGTAAGTCGTTTGACAAGGCTACTGTTTCTATGTCTGAGTATCCCACTGTGTCCGTGGTTGTAGACATTAGAAAAGAGAAGGCATCAAAGGATGTGTCCTGTCTAGTAGAAAACTTCCCAGCATTCATCCTGCCTAATTAAAGAATGGACTGTGGTTTGCCTTATGGATGGGCAACACCTACTAAATTCCTAAGTTCCTGTTTTCTTCCTGAATTCTGGCCACTCTCCAGAATAGGCTCATGGTTTTGTTTCCAAGATATGTACCACCTCCAAGCTCTGAGACATGTCTATATACTTGATAGCTGTAGAGAATGGGAACATCTTAGAAAACTCAGATATCAGTGTGACCAGTAAATTTTCAGTGGAGAAATCCTGCTTTGGTTCATTTGCTTACCTATGGTTCTGTTGTCCTGAATGTCAGGAAGGTCTTTGCCTCAGGCCACCCCTTTGTGAAGCCTGAAGAAAACAATTTTCAAATGGAAATGAATGGGCATCACCTGTGGTTCTTTGCTTAATTGCTTGTAAAAGGATGTGTCTAAATCAGCCTCTTGGCCCTGTATGAGGTTGTGGCTTAGATTCTCAGCACATGATGGATCTAAGGATAGATTCCATGTGTGCAATCAAAACCAAAATGGCCAAAAATCTGTCATTGTTGATGAGTCTCTTGCCTTCCTCTGTTAGGATTCTGACCTCTGTCAAGTGAGAATAGGGATTCTTTAAGTCAAATGAGTTCTTTGAAGAACTGCAGAGGTGCTTGTGTTTTCTTGTGACTCCAAATCACTTAAAGAATCTATCCCTGAGAGTCAGTAGGACTCAAATTGAAGAAGCAGAGTAGTATTCATGGCAGGCCTATTGGATCACTCCAGGTTCACAGGAAGGGTGACGATGCCACCCTGACTTTAGGCAAATGAGGGGCAAGGAAGATTATTTTGGACACTCTCTTGGGATGCGTCCCACATGAAAAACTCTAGCCAGAGGTAATGATGAGTGTCTATATGGAAGAAGGTAAGGACCATGTGGGAGTGTTTGGGTTTTAATTGTAGTCATTCATGTGGCAGTTGGAAGAGATGACTGGATCCACCTGGGCTTGAACTCTGGTGTCATTCCCCTTAAACACTGAGTTCTGGATCAATCATCAAAGAAGTATTGCCATGAATTGTGTTGGGAATTTAGGAGGCCACACATGAGAGTCTCCGTTGGAAACTGAGATCTAGTCCTAGGGTGGCTTTCCACAGAGCACTGGGAATCTCAGCCAGGATATCACATTATTTTATTCTGAAAGACTTGGAAGCCATATTTGCTAGTCAAAACACACATGGACCTCAATTGTAGACCTCGACGGGCCTGGATTCATGTGACCTTTAGGCCACTCTTTGGGAAGCCTTGCCTGTGAGAGTTCTCCAAAGTTTTCATTGAAATGAGCTTCCTCACCATTGAATGATTCCTGAATGATTTGAAAGCCATAGTGCTTCCAACTTCATAATTGAAAATTTGCTAGATAAATACCATGAAATTTTTGAAATTCCAATGACCAGGTGGCAATGAAGAACCTTTGGATGTCCTGTTGCTGATCACGAGTGTACCAGACAGTGCCTTGATTGACTGGTTTTGATGAAAATGGTGTAAAACAGAGATCTCAGTAATTTGGATCCTGCTGAGTAGTGGGCCTAGAGCAGTGGTGAGCAAATGTGTGATAAAACATCTGAGGTGGGGCCATGTGGATCTGCCATTGGCTTCCAAATGGCTTGTGACTGACATGGTGCAGCGAGCAGACCCTTATATGTAAAGGCAACTTGTTATATGGAGAGGTTTCAGGGCAATGTTCAGAATCAGGTTGCTATGGTCAAGGGGGCATCCTATGTGGTATACAAGCCCTGTTGGTGCATTCTTCTGCAGACCCTGATCCACCACACGTGACAGAACTCGCTGCAGCACTGTGTCCCAGTTGAACTCCTTGTATTTCGTGAAGCAAATACCAAACTCCGAGTGCAGCAGGAAGAAACATTATGAAAAGTGGAGGATGATGAAATGGCTTCACAGTCCAAATGGGGAGACACTTAGCCCCCAGTGGCCACAGATTACCTACAAAGCAAGAATTCAGCACTGCTGCTTCATGTTTATTGGAAAATTATAAACCATGTCCTCCAGATCACAGAGATGAAGACCCAGCTTTGATGGTCTCACTAGAAAGGAAGCTAAAGCTCCTGACAGCAACATATATTTCAAGTGCCCAACCTAGAGGCAGTTTCTCCAGACGTCTTTAGGCAGGCAAATCTCCATGTTTGTAGAGTTTTTACACTGTCCCTTACTTTTGGAAACTCCTCTACAATCTCCAAGGTTGTAAACCCTAAGCATTTTCAATTTCAGATATGTATTCAAAGATTTTCTAATTCTTCTCCTCTAATTGTGTCTTACTTGGGGTGAAGGTAATGTCAAGGCATTTTTCTGAATGAGAGTGGGAAAATTTTTTTGTAGTACACATTTGCATACACATTGATCCATTTTCCAATTTTCCATTCGAAATACTGAATCCCTGACACTAACTCATACCCTACTAGACTCTGACTACTAATCCTAATATGATGGAGAAAAATACCCCAAAAGAATGAAAATACAAGCAGTTCAGAGGAAGCATGGTGTATAGTTGGACTTCCCTCTTGCATGATAAAGGGTCGGTTTTATAAATCTACTCAATTTTTAATTGAAATAGTCCTCCATGTGTTTTTTTTTAAAGAGAGAGTGAGAGAGGAGAGAGAGAATTCTATAATATTTATTTTTTAGTTATCGGCGGACACAACATCTTTGTTTTCACGTGGTGCTGAGAATCGAACCCATGCCGCACGCATGCCAGCCGAGCACGCTACCACTTGAGCCACATCCCCAGCTCTCTCCATGCGTTTTTAAAGTTAACAAATATGTGAATTCCTGTCTCCCTTTCTCTGTAGCCTACTCAGCACTTGTACTTTTTATATGCACATATAGATTCCTACTTGGTATCACACGTATACTTTTATGAGTTGGCTGACTTGGCAGAAACAAATTGTAAGAAGCGATCAGTGCTCCTAAACGCTGTTGGAACTGAAAATTCAAACTATGGGTGAGCTTCCTATTAGAACAATATTATACATAAACCCATGTTTAGTAAAATAAATATTTTTGCTTCTGTGGATGATATATATTACATGATGAATTACGATTGGCATATATATATTGATACTTTTTAATGAATTTTTGTGGGTTTTTGTATATATATATATATATATATATATATATATATATATATATATATATACACACTCTACAGATTTTATAAAATATGAAATATATGTGTCTTATATACACTCCATAAATTCATTCATGTTCATGTATGTGGATTTATAATCAACATTTCACAAGATTTTTCTCAGAAATAATCATCTACCTGAAATACATATTTGTTTCCCAGTGCTGAAAACTAACTTCAATCAATGGTGCTTACAAATCCTAATATTTCTGCAGTAACTGACCCAGTTTAACATCAATGCAAATAGATTCCTAGGGGACATGATGTCTATTTTGACGTTCATTTTAATTCAACACTGGTACATTACTATTTCTTCAGTTTTTGCACATCATAGGATATATATTTCATTCACAAGTTCACAAATTTATAGGAATTTGTTTCACTTTTAATCACTTTCTGCTTCATAACACATGTATTCCTCCATGTTACTTGACTGGTCTTTTCATGAGACTTCTATCCAAACACATTATTTTCGATTTCCATAATCAATTTTGAAGCTAAACCCACACACTCTTCAAGATAAACCATAACATTAATATTACCATTAGATGTATAAGTGGTTGGAATGAATGTGTGTATATCAATATAAGATTTCCTGTACATTTTCACATTTCAATTCAATCCATTATTAAAGTTGGAACCAGGTATGTTATTTATTTACAGTATGGTCTATTAATGCATTATCTCTATATTCATAGACACAGTGTATACCTATTTGTTCCCCCAATACTAATTTATACCTCTTCAAAACATTGCTCCCAGAAATGGTAGAAGAAATATTCATGTCACCTTATCTATCTATATATGTGTGTGTGTATATATATATATATTTCTTTTTTTTATCACAGTAATATTCTGGACACAAAAAAACAAAGGTCACACTCATGATTGTATCAAAGCCTAAATGGAAAGTGAGCATGAATTACTAAAAACAACCATGTCCAGGTTGCCTAATGCTCTCAAATGTAAATCCTATTGGTGACTACATATTTGTTTCTTTCTAAGATTATATATTCAACTTCAAGCCTGTTGAAAATGTCTAATTCTATCACTCAGTTTATACTTTGCCTGATTTCCTTATATCTCTATTGATATCTGCTTTCCTACATATATTCCGCAGTTCATCATTGTGTCTGACACTTCACATATGCTGACATTTACATTCAATGTCTACCCGAGACCCTATTGCTAAAGAAATTTTGGTCTAAAACCTATACTCACTTTTATTTCTAAACCTACTGACTATCTTCCTAATCTTACTGATTATTGCTTTTTGACTCGATGTTCTCTTCGACAATTAATCATCCAAGGTATAAGGTCCTAAACCACTGTATTTCAATTTTCAGAGACATATATGCAGAACATAATTCAAACCTAAGAATCCCACTCAAGGACCCAATGCCCTTCTGACTTCGAATCTTACCTAGATTTCTGTTTTCATACTTACATTTCACCTATATATTCTTGTAAATATCACAGGTTCCCAATACCATTATTCATGCAGCAGAGAGATTCCTAACCCAAATCAAACATGTTATTAACCCTAAACATACACTCTTCCCTCAATCTAACTTTACAAAAGAGGAGGGACAGAGTTAGTCTTACAATACAGGAATGTAGGGGATCTTCCACCTTCTGAGAACATCAAAGGTCCATGCAGAAATGATCCCTGGAGAAGATGTAGGCAGCTATGAAGAACCTGAGAGAGGAAAAGTCATCTTTTATGGTAAACAACCTGATCAGGATGAATGGATGTGTCTGAATCAACCTCTATCTTCTAAATGTAGAGAAGATGGACCAAATCAGGCCTGTGTGGAGAGCTCTTCCCAGGTGCCAATGGTTGATATACCATTCTAACTTGTGAAAGTGTGACAGAAAGTAGGGACAGACTCCATCTCATGGGACCCTTAGAAGTAACTGTTAGGACAAAGAGGTTGCCAAGGCAGTGACCTCATTCAGTTCCTGAAGGAAGTGACCTCACTTCACTTCCTTGGTGATGGAACTCTCTGAACTTGGGATCCAGGAAGAGAGGCACCCAGAGCCAGTTGCAGTCCCAGTCCCTGTGGTCTCACTTGTTTCAATTTACCAAGGACAGAGTCAGTCTTTCTTAGTACCAACAGATATGAGGATGGCCAAATGCCAGGAAAGCTCTGAAGAAAGGCCTTTCCTGAGAAAGCAGGTATTGGTTCACCGCTGGCTCCTGACAACTGCACAGAGTTGGCCAAGGAGACCAGATTTGAGATACAACAGGCCATTTTTGGCGAATATAGCATGGCCCACCATTCAGAGGACACTCCACAAAGGAGGTGCCTTTGTGGGTGTAGGTGTGTGTATGGTTTTTTTCTCATGTTCTGAGAAAATGTAAGAAAGGCTGTTTGTTTGAATTGGCGTGGACTGTTTCTAGTAAGTCCTTTGACAAGGCGAGTGCTTCTATGTCTGTGTATCCAACTCTGTCCGTGGTTGTGGACATTAGAAAAGAAAATGCATCAATGGATGTGTCCTGTCTAGGAGAAAGCTTCGCAACATTCATCCTGCCCGATTTATTAATGGACTGCGGCTTTCCTTATTGAAGGGCAAAACCTGCTATCTTCCAAAGTTTCTGTTTACATCCTGAATTCTGGACACTCTCCAGAATTGCCTCATTGTTTTGTGACCAAGATATGTACTACCTCCAAGCTATGTGATATGGCTATGTACTGGATAGCTGAAGGGAAAGGCGAGCATCTAGGAAAACTCAGATATCAGTGTGACCAGGAAAGTCTCAGTGGAGAAACCCTGCTTTGTGCGTTTTGTTTACCTATTGTTCTGTTGCCCTGAATTTCAGGAAGGTTTTTGCCTCAGACCACTCCTTTGTGAATATCAATTCAATCCATTATTTAAAGTGGAACCAGCTATACTATTTATTCACAGTATGGTCTATTCATGCATTATCTGTATATTCATAGACACAGGGTACAGGTTTTTGTACAACCAATACTTATGTATATGTCTTCAAAATATTACTCACAGAAATGGTGAAAGAAATACTGATGTCACCTAATCTACATATACATTTTATCACAGTAATATTCTGGACACAAAATGCAAAGTTCACACTTATTATTGTACTAAAGCCTAAATGGAAAGTGAACATGGATTACTTCCATGTTCAGGTTGCCTAATGCTCTCAAATATCAATCCTATTGGTGACTACATATTTGTTTCTTCCTAAGATTATATATTCAAAATCAACCCTGTTGAAAATATCTAATCATATCACTCACTATATACTTTGCCTGATTTTGTAATATCTCTTTTTTTAATGTTAGGATGAGCCAATTTAGTACTTTTTAAAATTTTTATTTTTTTCATCTTTCATAAATTTGATTCAAGTGAGTTATGCATTTCCATTTTTACCCCAAATACAGATTGCAGAATCACATCAGTTACATATTCACAATGTTTACATAATGCCATATTAGTGACTGTTGTATTCTGCTGACTTTCCTATCCCCTACTATCGCCCCTCCCCTCCCCTTTCATTTTCCCTCTCTACCTCATCTGTTATTGTTCCGTTCTCTCCCTTCCCCCCCTTTCCCCTCACAACCTTGTATATGTGATTTCGAATAACGATGAGGGTTTCCTTCCGTTTCCATGCAATTTCCCTTCTCTCTCCCTTTCCCTCCCATCACTTTTCTCAGTTTAATGTTAATATTTTCCTCATGCTCTTTCCCTCTGTTCAGTTCTTAGTTGCTCTCCTTAAATCAAAGAAGACATTTGGCATTTGTTTTTAAGGATTGGCTAGCTTCACTTAGCATAATCTGCTCTAATGCCATCCATTTCCCTGCAAATTCCATGATTTTGTCATTTGTTAGTGCTGCATAATACTCCATTGTGTATAGATGCCACATTTTTTTATCCATTCATCTATTGAAGGGCATCTAAGTTGGTTCCACAGTCTGGCTATTGTGAATTGTGCTGCTATGATCATTGATGTGGCAGTATCCCTATAGCATTCTCTTTTATGGTCCTCAGGGAATAGTCCAAGGAGGGCGATAGCTGGGTCAAATGGTGGTTCCATTCCCAGCTTTTCCAGGAATCTCCATACTGCTTTCCATAATGGCCGCACCATTTTGCAGTAACACCAGCAATGTACAAGTGTACCCTTTTCCCCACATCCTTGCCACCACTTATTATTGTTTGACATCCTAATGGCTGCCAATCTTACTGGAGTGAGATGGTATCTTAGGGTGGTTTTGATTTGCATTTCTCTGACTGCTAGAGAAGGTGAGAATTTTTTCATGTACTTATTAATTGATTGTATGTCTTCTTCTGAGAAGTGTCTGTTAAGGTCCTTGGCCCACTTGTTGATTTTGTAATATCTCTATTGATATCTGCTTTCCTACATATTTTCCCCTGTTCATCATTGTGACTGACCCTTCAAGTGTGCTGATATTTACTTTCACACTTTAACCCAAACCCTATTGCTAAAGAACTTTTGTTCCAAATCCTATGCTCACTCTTCTTTGTTAACCTACCGAATATCTATCTAATCCTACCGACTATCCCTTTTTGACTGGATGTTCTCTTCGAATTTTAATCATCCAAGGTACAAGGTCCTATGCCATTGCATATCGATTTATCTGAGGTATCTGTGCACAACATAAATCAAAGCTAAGTATCCCAATGAAGGGCCCATTGCCTCTCTGGGCTGCAAAATTACCTAGACTTCCTTTTTTCATTTATATATTTCACCTCTATATTTTTAAAAATATCCCAGGTTCCCAGTACCATTATACATCCAGAAGAATGATTTCTAACCCAAATCAAACATTTTATTAACCCTAATAATACACTGTTCCCTCAATGTAAATTTAATGAAGAGCAGGGACAGAGTTGGTCTTACAATACAGGAATGTAGGGGATCTTTCACCTGTTTAGAACCACAAGTTCAATGCAGAAATGATCCCTGGAGAATATGTAGTCAGCTATGGAGGACCTGAGAAAGCAAAAGTAATCTTCCATGGCAAAATACCTGGTCAGGATGACGGGATGTGTCTGAATCAGAACCTCTCTTCTCAATGTAGAGGAGATGGACCAAACCAGGCCTGTGTGGAGAGCTATTACCGGGTTCCTATGGTTGATATACCATTCTAACTTGTGAATGTTTCACAGGAAGTAGGGGAAGCCTCCATTTAATGAGACACTTGGAAGCAACTGTTAGGATAAAGTGGTTGCCAAGGCAGTGACCTAATTCAGTTCCTGAAGGAAGTGACCTCACCTTACTCCCTTGGTGATGGAACTCTCTGAACTTGGGATCCTGGAAGCCAGGCACACAGAGCCAGTCCCAGTACCAGTCCCAGTGGGTTCACTTGTTTGGAATTACCAAGGACAGAGTCAGTCTTTCTTTGTACATACTGATGTTAGAATGGCCAAAAGCCAGGACAGCTCTGAAGAGGGGCCTTTCCTGAAAAAGCAGGTAGTGGCCCACCGCTGGCTCCTGACAACTTCATAGAGTTGGCCAAGGAGACCATATTTGAGACAGGACAGGACATTTTGGGGGAACATTGTGTGGCCCACCAGTCAGAGGACACTCCATAGAGTCACAGACCTACTTAGGGTAAGGAGGTGCCTTTGTGGGTGTGGTTGTGAGTTTGTGATTTTGTCTCATGTTGTGAGAATAGGAAGGAAAGGTGGTTTGTATGGTTTGGAGTGAACTGTTTCTCGTAAGTCGTTTGAAAAGGCGAGTGTTTCTATGTCTGTGTATCCCATGGTGTCCGTGGTTGTAGACATTAGAAAAGAGAGTGCATCAATGGATGTGTCCTGTCTAGTAGAAAGCTTCCCATTTCATCCTGCCCAATTTATGAATGGATTGCTGCTTTACTTAAAGATGGGCATAACCTACTACATTCCTAATTTCCAGGTTTCTTCATGAATTCTGTTCAATCTCCAGGATAGGCTCATGGTTTTGTGTCTAACATATGTACCACCTCCAAGCTCTGTGACATGGTCATGTACTGGATAGCTGAAGGGAATGGCGAGCATCTCAAAAAACTCAGATATCAGTGTGACCAGGAAATTCTCAGTGGAAAAACCCTGCTTTGGGCATTTTGCTTATATATTGTTCTGTTGAACTGAATGTCAGGAAGTTCTTGCTCTGGCCACCCCTTTGTGAAGCCTGAAGTAAACAGTTTTCAAATGAAAATGAATGGGCATCACCTGTGGCTCTTTGCTTAATTGCTTTGGAAAGGGATGTGTCTGAATTAGCATCTTGGCCCTGTGTGAGTTTGTGGCTTAGATTCTCAGCACCAGATGGATCTAAAGAAAGATCCCATGTGTGCATCTAAAACCAAAATGGCAAATAGACCAGTCATTGTGGATAAAGTCTCGCTTTCCTCTGTGAGGTTCCTGACCTCTATCAAGTGAGAATAGGGATCCTTTGTGTCAATTGAGTTCTTCAAAGCCCTGCAGAGGTGCTTGGGTTTTCCCATGACTCTAATTCACATAAACAATCTATACCTCTAACTCAGTAGGCCTCAAATTGAAGAAGCGCTGCAGTATTAACGGCATACCTATTTGATCACTCCTGGTTCACAGGAAGTATGTCCAGGCCACCCTGACTTTAGGCAAATGAGGGGCAAGTGAGCTTATTTTGGACACTGTCTTGGACTGCGCCCCTCATGAAAACCTCCAGCCAGAGGTTATGATGAGTATCTATATGGAAACAGATGAGGGCCATGTGGGAGTGTTTTGGTTTTAATTGTGGTCATTGTGTGGCAGTTAAAGGAGATGCCTGGGTCCACATGGGCTTGAACTCTGGTGTGATTACACTTAGAGAGTGCATTCTGGATCTGATCTCAGAGAACTTGTGCCATGAATTGTGTTGGGATTCTAGGAGGGCACGCATGAGAGTCTCCCTTGGAAACTGAGATCTAGGCCCAGGGTGGCTTTCCACAGAGCACTGGGAATCTCAGCCAGGATATCACATGATTTTTTTTTTTTTCTGAAAGACTTGGCAGGCACGGGTGACAGTCAAAACACACATGGACCTCACATTGTAGACCTCAATGGGTCTGATTTTATGTGACATTTTGGCCACTCCCTGGGAAGCCTTGTCTGTAACAGTTCTACAGAGCTTTCATTGAAATGAGGTTTCTCATCATTTAATGGTTCCTGTACGAATTGAAATCCACAGTGCCTCCAACTTCATCCGTGAAAAATGTCTAGATAAATACAATAAAATTATTGAAATTTCCATGACCAGGTGGCACTGTAGAAAATTTGGAAAACCGGTTGCTGATCATGAGTATACCAGACAGCGCCTTGATTGACTAGGTTTCATCAAAATGGTGTAGAACAGAGATGCCAGTAAATTGGAGCCTGCTGAGTAGTGGGCCTAGAGCAGTGGAGGGGGGGTGTGTGATGAAACATCTGTGGTGGGGCCATGTTGATCTTCCATTGGCTCCGAAATGCCTTGTGACTGACATGGTACAACCACCAGACCCTTATATGTAACGGCATCTTGTTATATAGAGAGGTTTCAGGGAAATGTTGAGAATTATGTTGCTATGGTCAAGGGGAAAAGCTTTGTGGAATAGAAGCATTGTTGGTATATTCTCTTGCAGACCCTGACCCACCACACGTGACAGAACTCCCTCAAGCACTGTGTCCCAGGTGATCTTTTTTTACTTCATAAGCAAATACCAAACTCCCAGTGCAGCAGCAAGAAACACCAGGAAAAGTAGAGGATGACCAAATGGCTTCACAGTCCACACGCAGAGACACTTAGGCCCCAGTGGACACAGTTTACCTACATAGAGAGAATTCAGCACTGCTGCCTCATGTTCATTGGAAAATATGAAACCATGTCCTCCAGGTCGCATAGATGCACACCCAGCTTTGATGGTCTCAGTACAAAGAAAGCTCCTTACGAAAACATATATTTCAAGTGCCCAACCTCAGAGGCAGTTTCTCAAGAAGTCTTTAGGGCAGCAGAGCTCCATGTTTGTGGAGTGCTTACCCTGTCCCATACTTTTGGAAACTCCTCTACGACCTCCAAGGTTGTGAACTCATGAGAATATTCATTTCCAGATATGTATTCACAGAATTTTTAACTCTTCTCCTCTAATTGTGTCTTACTTGGGACGAGGGTAATGTCTAGGCATTGTTCTGAATGAGAGTGGGAAGATTTTTGTGCAGCATATATTTGAAATACTAAATCCCTGACACTAACCCATTCCCTACTAGACTCTGACTACTAATCCTAATATGATGGAGAAACATAACCCAAACAGAATAGAAATACAAGCATTTCAGAGGAGGCATGGTGTATATTTGGACATGCCTTTTGAAATATATAGGGTAGGAGTTATAAATCTAGTCAATTTTTAATTGAAATAGTTCCACATGTGTTTTTAAAGTTAACAAATATATGAATTACTGTCTTCCTTTCTCAGTAGCCTATTCAGCACATGTGTTTTAATATGCACATATAGAATCCTATCTGGTGTCACACGTACATTCTCGTGAGGTGGCTGACATGGCACATACAAATTGTGTGAAGTGATCACTCCTCCTAAACAATGTTGGAACTGAAAATTCAACCCATGGGTGAGCTTCCTATTTGAACAAACTTATATAAAAATCCATATTCATTAAAATGAATATTTTTGGATATGATGATGATATATATTTCATGATGAATTTCAATTGGCATATATATTGCTATTTTATATATATATATATATATATATATATATATATATATATATATATATATATATATATATATATAAAAAACATGTGTCTTATTATGCACTCCCTAAATTCATTCATATTGATGTATTTGGATTTTTAATCAACTTTTCACAAGATTATTCTCAGTAATATTCATCCACCTGAAATACATATTTGTTTCCTAGTACTGAAAACTAACTTCTTTGAATGGTGCAAACATATCCTAACATTTCTACAGTAACTGACCCTGTTTAACATCAATTCAAGTAGATTACTATGGGACATGATGTGTATTTTGATGTCCAATTTTATTCAACACTTCTACATTACTATTTATTCACTTTATGCACATCATAGGATATATATTTCATCCACAAGTTAGCAAATTTATACGCATTTGTCTGACTTTCATTCACTTCGTGCTTCAGAACACATGTATTCATCCATGTTTCTTGACTGATCTTTTCATGAGACTTCTTTCCAAACACATTATTTTAGATTTCCATAATCACTTTTGAAACACTTCAAAAGTTACCTTGAGCTTGGGGAGGGAATCTGAGCCCCGACTTTCTTAGTCATCCTCCAGAGTCAGAATGGCTGGCTGGTGTGGCTGTCGCTTTTTAGGGCAATTTTGGCCCAGTGTCCTTTTTTCTTTAGAGTAGGCACATTGATCTGAGGCCAGGGTGGCCTCTGGCATGGGCCAATGTTATCCCTTCTTGTCTACCTGTTTCTTAATTTCTGGCCTATTTGTTTTTGTGACCAGGACCTTAGTCAACGCCTTAGTCTGCCTTTTGTTTATTTTATCCTCCCCTTGCTCCCTTCTCTTTCTCAGTTTCTCTCTTATAGTATACGTTCTTGGCTTCTCTGACTAAATCTCTGAAAGTCATATCTTGTAATCAATCTAGCTTTGTAACTTTGTTTTAATATCCAAGCCAGTTTGCCCAATAAAGGCCATCGTGACAGATGCCTTTGATTCTCTGCCTGAGGATCAAAAGGAGTATATCTCCAATATGCCTCCATAATTCTCTCTAGAAACATAGTGGGAGAATCATCAGGCCCTTGAATAATCTCTCTTACCTTGGCCAAATTACTTTGTCGCTAGCGGCTGCTTGGAGACACACTATTAGAGCCCGGTGATAAGGGGACAGATGCTCCCTACCTTCAAAGATTTTGGGGTCTCAGTTGGGTGGGTTCAAGGGAAAGCCGCCTTTGATTATTTTGGGAAGTTGTGTCAGACGCAGATCTTGTTTGAGGGATTTTTTTTCTAGCTTCCTGGAGGATTCACTGTTGTTCCTCTGTCATGAAGAGAATCCCTAGGAGTTTTTGGCAGTCATCCGAAGTAGGCTGGTGTGAAAACATCAATGACTCAACCAGACCTGAGAGCCTGGTGGGGTCCTCAGAAAAAGGGGGATTATAATTTTTTTAAGTTATATAGGTCTGACGAGGAGAAAGGCTAATACTGGTAGGCTTGCATTTTTTCCCCGTGGCCATCGTCAATCATTGGCCCATAGGGATGGAGGGGGAGCATCCCAAGAGTTCCAGGGTTTTAAATCATTCACCGCCAGCGAGTTCCTTTAGATGGTACAGCTTCGTCCAAGGGAAGAGGTGCTGTGGGTGCCGCAAAGGAATTATCTGGAGGACGCTGGGCCGGCATAGCTTCCTCCAATGGAGGAGAGGCTGAGTCAGCAGCAGGGGAATCACTTAGAGGGTGTTGGATTTTGGGGGACAAGGGCAGGGGATAAGGAGGGGAAGGAGACTCCAGTAGAGTGAAATCTGGTGACTCAGGGAGAACAGAGGGTGTAGGAGGAGGAATATCAGAGGATTTGAGAGTTCCTGGGGGAAGGAGTCAGAGTGGGGGCAGTGACAAGGAAAGGCTTCACCCATGGAGGAGGAGATATGCAGAGTTAAGATATATGGCTGTTGATCCAGATGGCTATGTAGCACCGGCTGAAAGACAATATCTCTGACTTTTTTAAATTAGTGGGAAGTAGAAAGATCCTTCTAGGGGTAATCCAAATCCAAAGGTGGGCCATTCTGAAACACAGAGAGTCTGCCACATCCGGCGCTTTACTGAAAAACAAAGATTCTGAGCCCTTAAGCGGACTTTGGTCCAGTGATCAAGTATCAGGGACAGAGGCATTGAAGTGCTCTGTCCCATAATGAAAGATACACAAACAGTTAAAGCAATGAAACATGACACAGACAAGACAAGGCAATGAAGACAGGCAATGGACGTCCAACACTGAGACCAGGACTGAGGAGCCGGCAAAACCCGATTGACTGGCAATACCGAATCCGAAAAAAAATATCAATGAGTCCAGGAGACTATCTCGTCCCCATAAATTTACGGGAAGATGATCCAATACATATGGCTGTAGAGTTCCTTCACATCCTTCAGGATCCTTCCAATCTAATACCATTGCACTTCTATGGGGATTATACGCTACTCCTAGGCCTCGAAGCGTTTGACTGGCTTGTTGTAATGGCCAATGTTTTGGCCATTCTTGACGAGAGATGATGCTAAGGTCTGCGTCTGTATCCAGTAGCCCATTAAATTCATGCCCTTGAATATTTAGTTTTAGCATGGGGCCAGAATCTAAATTTAAAGAAAGCGTAGCCCAATCTACACCTGTGGAGCCTAATCACTTGGAACCTCTTTCTACAGTACGACTGGAAAATTTTTCACGTAGGCTGGGTATTATTAGTAACTGTGCTATTCTATCTCCTGGTGAAATTACTGATATACCCTTTGGAGAACTGGCTATAATTTTTATTTCACCTTCATAGTCGAGATCAATTACCCCAGGACTTATCATAAGTCCTTTTAGAGTAGAAGATCTGCGTCCCAATAATAAGCCTACTGTTCCTTTGGGAAGAGGTCCTTTTACCCCTGTGGAAATGAATTGAACTCCCATCTCTGCAGTTAGTACTGCTCTGGCAGAGGCACAGATGTCTAACCCTGCACTCCCTCTGGTTTGTCTGATGAGGGATCTGATGGACAATGTGTCCTGGGCACTACCCTGATGGGGTTGCTGGGTTTCTCCAGTGCTGCGTATATTTGTGGTTTTGGGCCCCGGAGAATTGAGCCCCATTGTCCATTTTTTGGCAATGGAGCTCCATGTTTTTGTCCACGATATTGTGGATAAACACCTGGTCCTTGTTCGTTTTTTGATAATGGTGTACCCTCTATGGTGGTTTGAGAACAGCATTCATTAGCCCAAAGTCTCCCTCTACGGCATCGTGGACAAATACCTGGTATTCTACTCCTTTGATACCTAGTTTTGTTAAACCCTCCTCCTATGGGACAATTCCTTTTAAAATGTCCTGTTTTTTCACAATTGTAGCATGTTCTTGGCCTGGCATCTAAAGCCTGTTTTACTGCAGCTGCCACAATTTGCCCTTGTTCATTAATGTCTCTGGCATCTAAAGCCTGTTTTACTGCAGCTTCCACGACTTGCTCTTGTTCTTTAATGTCTCTACATAGTTTAATATATGTGTTTAAATCTTCATGTTTCCATGGTCTAATGATATCTTTGCACCAACGATTCGCTTGCTCATAAGCCAGTTGTTTTAGTAATGGCATTGCTTGTTGTGTATTTCCAAAAACTCTGGTAGCTGTTTGAATAAGCCTATCTACAAATTCAGCATAAGGTTCATTAGCTCCTTGTATTACCTTAGATAACTGACCTTGTAAACCTCCATTTCCTTGAAAAGTCTTCCATGCCTTAATTGCATCTATAGCAATCTGTGCATATACACCAGGATCATATGCACATTGCTGCTGCTGATCCTCATAAGGTCCCTTTCCTAACAATATATCTAGATTTCTCTGAGGATAACTAGCTGCTGCATTTTGCCTAGCCGTCTCCTTGCAAAATTCCTCATTGGCAATCTTCCATAACAGGTATTTTCTCCATTTAGCACAGCTTTACACATATTAGCCCAATCTGCTGGCTTCATGTTCATGTTGTTAATGGATTTGATAATGCTTACAGTGAAGGGTGCTTGAGGACCATAGGTTGTTACAGCCTCTATTAGCTGCTTCACTGTTTTGAAATTTAAAGCATGGTAATCTCACTGCCCTCCTGCCTCAAATACTGGGCATGTTAATATTTGAGATCTTGTCTCAGGATTCCAACTATCAACTGTGGGGGTTGGGGGCCTCCCAGCATATGGAGGTGGCCTTGTTAGTTGGACACTTACTTCCTCTGGTGATATAAAGGTGTTAGTAGCAGTCTCCTGTAGAGGTTGTGCTGTTGGTTGGACACTTACACCCTCTGGTGATAGAAAGGTGTTAGTAGTAGTCTCCTGTTGTAACTTTCCCCCTGATGGCTTTTTCTGTTTTACACTTTCTTCCTCTGTCTGACTGGCTTGAAAGGCCTTCTCTTTTACTTGATTTTTTTCCTCTGTCTGACTAGTTCGAGAGACCTTTTCTTTTACTTGAATTTTTTCCTCTATGTGACTAACTTGAGAGACCTTCTGTTTTACTTGAATCAATATGTCTTCTCCTTTCTCTACCATTGTCTGAACTGAAGGCTTTCCACTAAGCAAACAAGGTACAAACGTCCACAATAGCAATGTGCCAACTGGCAGAGTCCCTGGGCTTTTCTTTTCTATTCTTTTTAAATCTTCACCATGATGGTTCCATTGTGATATATTTAACAACTCCTACTGAAAAAGCCATGGGCTACATTTTTGTATTGTATCAACGTATGCCCTGACTTTTCTTGATTTTACTGAGATGCCTCCTTCCTCTAACAATTTACTGAACACTCTTTCAGTTTTTTTTTTTTTTACTAATTTCTGATCCCGTATTTCTACTATAATACAACCCAACAAGATGACACCAAACAAAACAGCTCCTCAGGAAAAGCCGTCAGAGCCCAACTGCCACCACAGGCTTCCCACAAGCCTCTCCCTCAAACACAAGTCTCCTCCTCTTGAGGCCGATTGGATGGGTCACGTGGGCGAAGCCAAAAAGTCCCCCAATGAGCAGTTCCATGGTCTGAAAGGGAAGGGAACCAGCCCAATGTGCATCACCACAGAGGAGCCAATCAGCGAGATGTTGCTGGGGCCGCTGTGAGCCAATCATCCGCTGGCAGTCTGAAAGGTCGGGGAAACCGCTCATTGAGCATCTCAATGAGCATCACCACAGAGAAGCAAATCAGCTAGATGATGCTGGGGCCGCTGTGAGCCAATCATCAGCCGGCAAATGGAAGTTTGCTGGCAGCTGCAAGTTTGCTGGGGCTCCTTTGGCTGTGGCTCTCAACAGATTATTCTCAGAAATATTCAACCACCTGACATACATATTTGTTTCCTAGTACTGAAAACTAACTTCAGTGAATGGTCCTTATATATCCTAATATTTCTATAGTAACTGACCAAGTTTAACATCAATGCAGTTAGATTCCTATGGGACATGATATGTATTTTTAAGTTCATTTTTATTCCACACTGGTACATTACTATTTCTTCAGTTTATGGACATCATAGGATATATCCTTTCATCCACAAATTCACAAATTTATAGGCATGTGGTTCACTTTCAATCACTTCCTCTTTCAGAAAACATGTATTCCTCTATGATTCTTTAGTGGTCTTTTCACTAGACTTCTTTCTAAAAACATTATTTTCGATTCTATACTCATTTTTGAAGCAAAACTCACACACTCTTCATGATAAACCGTAACCCTAATATTACCATTAGATGTATAACTGGTTGGAATGAATGTATATATATATCAATATAAGATTTACTATATATTTTCAAATATAATTTCAATGCATTATTTAAAGTTGGAACCAGTTATATAATTTATTCACAATATGGTCTATTCATGCATCATCTCTTATTCATCAACACAGGGTACGCCTATTTTATCCGCAATACTAATTTATAAGTTTTCAAAATATTGCTCCTCATATTGGTGGAAGAAATACTCATGTCATCTGATCTACATATATATTTTACCACAGTAATATTCTTGACACAAAATGCAAAGGTCACACTTATGATTGTACTAAAGCCTAAATTTAAAGTGAGCATGGATTACTAAAAACCTCCATGTCTAGGTTCCCTAATGCGCTCAAATGTCAATCCTATTGGTGACTAAATAATTGTTTCTTCCTAAGATTATATATTCAACCTCAACCCTGTTGAAAATATCTAATCCTATCACTCACTTTATACGTTGCCTGATTTCCTAATGTCTCTATTGATACATATTTACTCTCTTTCCTACATATTTTCCCCAGTTCATCATTGTGACTGACTCTTCACATGTGCTGACATTTACATTCACTCTCTAACTGAAACCCTATTGCTAAAGAACTTTTGGTCCAACTCCTAGACTCACTCTTCTTCCTAATCCTACAGACAATCTTCCTAATCCTATGGACTATCCCTTTTGGACTGGATGATCTCTTCTAAATTCAGTCATCTGAGGTACAGCAACCTATGCCATTGTAAATGAATTTATCTGAGACCTCGGTGCAGAACATAATTCAAGCTTAGTATGCCAATCAATCGCCAAATGCCCTTCTGGGCTTCAAATCTTACCTAGATTTCTTTTTTTGTACTTATATTTCACGTCTATATTCTTATAAGTATCAGAGGTTCCCAAACCATTATTCATCCAGCAGAATGATTCCTAACCAAAATCGAACATGCTATTAACCCTAACCATACAATGTTCCTTCAATCTAACTTTACAGAAGAGGAGGGACCGAGTTGGTCTTACAATACAGGAAGGTAGGGGATCTTCCACCTGCTGAGAACCTCAAAAGTCCATGCAGAAATGATCGATGGAGAAGATTTAGGCAGCTATTTAGGACCTGAGAGAGGAAAAGTCATCTTCCATGGCAAACAACCTAGTCAGGATGAAGGGATGTTTCTGAATCAGCCTCTCTCTTCTTAATGTAGAGAAGTCGGATCAAACCAGGCCTTTGTGGAGAGCTGTTCCCAGGTGCCTATGGTTTCTATACCATTCTAATTTGTGAATGTGTCACAAGAAGTAGGGGAAGCCTCCATCTTATGAGAACCTAGGAAGCAACTGTTAGGACATATTGGTGGCCAAGTCAGTGACCTCATTCAGTTCCTGAAGGAAGTGACCTCACCTACTTCCTTGGTGATGGAATTCTCTGAATTTGGGATCCAGGAAGCCAGGCACCCAAAGCCATTACCCGTCCAAGTCCCAGTGGTCTCACTTGTTTGGATTTACCAAGGATAGAATCAGTCTTTCTAGGTACCTCTTCATGTGAAGGTGGCCAAATTCCAAGAAAGCTCTGAAGAGGGGCCTTTCCTGACAAGACTGGAGTTGGCTCACCACTGCCTCCTGACAACTTCACAGAGTTGGTGAATGACACCAGATCTGAGACAGGAAAGGCCATTTCAGAGGAACATCGTATGGCCTACCAGTCAGAGGACACTCAGAAGAGTCACAAACCTACTTGGGGGAAGGAGGTGCCTGGGTGTGTGGATGTCAGTTTGTGGTTTTGTCTCATGTTCTGAGAATAGGTAGAAAAAACGTGATTTATTTCTTTTGGAATGGACTGTTTCTAATAAGTCTTTTGACATGGTGAGTGTTTCTATTTCTGTGTATGCCACTGTGTCCGTGGTTGTAGACATTAGAAAAGAGAATGCATCAATGAATATGTCCTGTGTAGTAGAATGCCTCCCAGCAATCAACCTGTCCAATTTATGAAAGGACTGCGGCTTGCCTTACCAATGGGAAACACCTCCAACCTTCCTAAGTTCCTGTTTTCTTCCAGAATTCTGGCCACTAGCCAGAATATGCTCATTGTTTTTTATCCATGATATGTACCACCTCCAATCACTGTGACATGACCATGTACTGAATAGCTGAAGGAATTGGCATGGCGAGCATCTCAAAAAACTCAGATATCAGTGTGGCCAGGAAACTCTCAGTGGAGATACCCTGCTTTGGGCCTTTTGCTTACATTTTGTTCAGTTGCCCTGAATGTCAGGAAGGTATTTGCCTCTGGCCACCCCTTTGTGAAGACTGAAAAAAACAGTTATCAAATGGAAATGAATGAGGATCACCTGTGGCTCTTGGCATAATTGCTTTGGAAAGGGAGGTGTCTGAATCAGCCACTTGGCCCTGTGTGAGGCTCCAGCTTAGATTCTCAGCACCTGATGGATCTAAAGAAAGATCCCATGTGTGCATCCAAAACCAAAATGGCAAAAAGATCAGTCATTGTGGATGAAGTCTCTAGCCTTCTTCTGTGATGTTCCTGACTCCATCAAGTGAGAATAGGGATCCTTTGGGTCAAATGAGTTCTTCAAAGCCATGCAGAAGTGCTTGGGTTTTCTCATGACTCCAAACCACATAAAGAATCTATACCTGACATTCAGTAGGCCTCAAAATGGAGAAGCAGAGCAGTATTAACGGCAGGTCTATTTAATCACTCCTGGTTCACAGGAATGGTGTCCAGGCCACCCTGACTTTAGGCAAATGAGGGCCAAAGGTGCTCATTTTGGTCACTGTCTTGGGCTGCACCCCTCATGGAAAAATTCAGCCAGAGGTTATGATGAGTGTCTATATGGAGAACATGAGGGCCTTGTGGGAGTGTTTAGGTTTTAATTTTGGTCATTTGTGTGGCGGTTTGAAGAAATGACTGGGTCCAACTGGTCTTGAACTCTGGTGTGAGTTCAAGGGGACTTAGAGACTGAGTTCTGGAACTGAACTCAGAGAAGTATTGCCATGAATTGTGTTGGGATTTTCGCAGGCCACACATGAGAGTCGCCCTTATAAACTGAGATCTACGTCCAGGGTGGCTTTCCACAGAGCACTGAGAATCACAGCCTGGATATCACATGATTTTTTCTAAAACACATGGCAGGCATACTTGAGCGTCAAAACACACATGGACCTCACATTGTAGACCTCAATAGTCCTGGATTTCGGTGACCTTTTGGCCACTCCATGGGAAGACTTGCCTGTGAGAGTTTTCCAGAGGTTTCATTGATATGAGCTTCCTCACCATTTAATGTTTCCTGAAAAAATTGAAAACCACAGTGCCTCCAACCTCATGCTTGAATAATGGCTAGATAAATACCATGAAATTCTTAAAATTCCCTTGACCAGGTTGCACAGGAGAACCTTTGGATATACTGTTGCTGACGATGAGTGTATCAGACAGTTCCTTGATTGACTGGGTTTCATGAAAATGGTGTAGAACAGAGATGCCAGTAAGTTCAAGCCTGCTGATTAGTGGACCTACAGCAGAGATGTGCAGTTTTGTGATAAAACTTCTGTCGTGGGGCCTTGTGGATCTGCCTTTGACTTTCAAATGGCTTGTGGCTGACATGGTGCATCCAGCAGACCCTTATATGTAAAGGCATCTTTTTATAAGTAGAGGTTTAAGGGAAATCTTAACAATCAGGTTATTATGGTCAAGGGGGCAAACTGTGTGGGATAGAAACCTGGTTGGTGCATTCTCCTGCTGACCCTGACCCACCACACATGACAGAACTCCCTCCAGCACTGTGTTCCAGTTGAGCTCCTTGTATTCCATGAAGCAAATATTAAATTCCCAGTGCAGCACCAAGAATCACGACGAAATGTGGAGGATGACCAAATGGATACACAGCCAACATGTGGATACACTTAGCCCCCCGTGGCCACAGTTTACCTACAAAGAGAGAATTCAGCACTGCTGCCTCATGTTCATTGGAAAATAAGAAACCATATCCACAAGGTCACAGAGATGAAGACCCAGTTTGATGGTCTCCCTAGAAAGGAAGCTAAAGCTCCTGACAACAACATATGTTTTAAGTGCCCAACCTCAGAGAAAGTTTCTCAAGAAGTCTTTAGGCAGGCAGAGGTCCATGTTTGTGGAGTGTTTACCCTGTCCCTTACTTTTGGAAACTCCTCTACCACTTCCAAGGTTGTGAACTCCTGATCGTATTCCATTCCAGATATGTAGTCATGGATTTTCTAACTCTTCTCCTCTAATTGTGTCTTACTTGGGGCGTAGGTGATATCTAGGTGTTGTTCTTGATGAGAGTGGGAAGATTTTTGTGTACCACATATTTGCATACACATTGGATTCATTTTTCTATTTTCCATTCAATATACTGATTCCCTGACACTAACTCACACCCTACTAGACTCTGATTACTAATCCTAATATAATGGAGGAAAGTAACCGAAACATTATAGAAACACAAGCAGTTCAGAGGAGGCATGGTGTATAGTTGGACTTGTTATTTGCATGATAAATGGTAGGTGTTAAAAATATAGTCAATTGTTAATTGAAATAGTTCTCCATTCTTTTTAATGTTAACTTATTTCTGAATTTCTGTCTCCATTTCTCTGGAGCCTATTCAGCACATGTATTTTTATATGCACATATAGAATCCTACCTGGTATCACACGTACATTTTTGTGAGGTGGCTAACTTTGCAGATACAAATTGTGAGAAGAGATCACTCCTCCTAAACGCTTTTGGATCTTAAAATTCCACCTATGGGTGAGGTTCCTAGTTGAACAACATTATACATAAATCCATGTTCACTAAAATGAATACTTTTTAATCTGTGGATGATATATATTTCAAGATAAATTTTGATACCCATATATATTTATATATTGCTACTTTTTAATGTATCTGTGATATACATATATATATATATATATATATATATATATATATATATATATATATATATATATATTTTACACCCTCCTGATTTTTCAAAATATGAAATATATGTGTCTTATATACACTCCCTAAATTCATTCATGTCATGAATGTGGATTTATAATAAAATGTTCACAAGATTATGCTCAGATATATTCATCCACCTGAAATATATATTTGATTCCTAGTACTGAAAACTAACTTTAGTAAATGGTCCTTTCAAATCCTAATGTTTCTACAGTAACTGACCCAGTTTAACATCAATGCAAGTAGATTCCTATGGGACATGATATGTATTTTGACATTCATTTTCATTCAACACTGGTACATTACTATTTTTTTCAGTTTTTGCACATCATAGGATACATATTTCATCCACAAGTTGGAAAATTTATACGATTTTTTTTATACTTACAATCACTTCCTGCTTCAGAACACATGTATTCCTCTATGTTTCTTGATTCGTCTTTTCATGAGACTTCTTTCCAAACACATAATTTTCCATTTCCATAATCACTTTTGAAGCTAAATTCACACACCTTTCATGATAAAACATAACCCTAATATTACCATTAGATGCATAACTCGTTGGAATGAATGATTGTATATCAATATAAGATTTCTTATATATTTTCAGATATCAATTCAATCCATGATTTAAAGTGGAAACAGTTATATTATTTATTCACAGTATTGTCAATTCATGCATTACTTCTATATTCATAGACACAGGGTACAACTCTGTGTACCCCCAACACTAATTTATACGTCTTCAAAATATTGCTCCCAGAAATGTTAGAAAAAATACTCATGTAACCTGATCTACATATACATTTTATCACTGTAATATTCTGATCACAAAATGCAAAGGTCAAACTTATGATTGTAGCAAATCCTAAATGGAAAGTGATCCTGGATTACTAAAAACATCCATGTCCAGGTTGCCTAATGCTCTCAAATGTCAATCATATTGCTGACTACATATTTGTTTCTTCCTAAGATTATACATTGAAACTCAACCTTGTTGTTAATGTCTAATCCTATCATTCACTTTATACTTTGCCTGATTTCATAATGTGTGTATTGATATCTGATTTCCTACATATTTTCTCCAGTTCATCATTGTGACTGACTCTTCACATGTGCTGACATTTACATTCACTCTCTAACCGAAACCCTATTGCTAAGGAACTTTTGTTCCAAATCCTATACACAGTCTTCTTCCTAAACCTACCAACTATATTCCTAATCCTACCGACTATCCCTTTTTGAATGGATGTTCTCTTCTACATTTAATTATCCAAGTAAAGGTCGGATGAGGTCGAAAGAAGAGACCACCAAGAGACTATCTCATGCAACAGCGCAGTGTTTATTGGGGGTCCAGCATGCTGATGCCAGAGCTCACTTGAATAGAGTAGAGAGCCCTTAGAACAGCTTAAGCAGAGCTTATACACTTTCCTTGGTGACGGCAGGGAGGGAACTTTATTGATAGGTCAGGGCGAGTGGACAGTTTGCATGCAACCCAGTGAGGGAGCACATTCTGCAGTTAGTCAGTTGGGGACAGCACATTCTGGGAACAAGATTAGCAAACATTTCTCAAGATTTCAACAGTGTTTTGTTAAGCATACAGGAAAAAAGGAAGTGAAAAGTGCCTATTTAATTAACCTTTCATTCCCCACTTCTTCTTCTGGCTACTTTTAATCATAAAAGTGATCATTGCGGGGTGTCACATTCTATGTTTGCTAGTGGGGTATTACCATAAGTTTAACTCATCCAATTTGAGCTTGGAAAAAAGAAATTACACGGTTGAGCAAACAGGGTTTTATAGTTAGCAATAATATGAGGATAATTATTGAACTGTCCAGGGTTGATAAATGCGTAGTTAACCAGGGGGACTGTGTGAACCAAGACTCAAACCACACTTTTTGGGCCTCTCTCTCTCATTGACACTCTTCAAGGCATCTTTTTAATTTATTCCTAGATTTTTTTACAACTCCAGTATGGTCGGCAAAAACACAACATTCTCCATCAATGCAGAACAAAGGCCCCCTTCTTTCATGAAGAGGAGGTTCAACCCTCGCCTTTTCTGTAAAATAACTTCAGAGAGAGAGGTTAAAGATTCCTGCAAATCCAAGATGGAGGATTCTAATATCTTTAAGTTTTGGTCTATTGCTGCTTCTAATTGTGTCATTTGTTGTATCCCATGGACCAAGGCAGTGGTTCTTGTGCTCACGCCTGCAGCAACTCCTATTCCTAATAGGATGGCTAAAGTGATGGATATATGTTCTCAGTGGAACCGGGTTTTATGCCCCCCTATTTGAACTTCAAATGAACCTGCATTATGATAAAGCACTCTGGGAAACATCTGCACCTTTACACATTTAATCACATCATCTTGACAATTTCATGAAAACATAAACAATGTTTAAGTCTATAGAATTATACTGTTGTAGAGACGAACAAGGCACGGCACCTAAGATACTACCAAAAACAGGGAAACTTTCCATTTTATTAGCAACCGGATTCAGAGGGCATTACTTCTGTTATAATCAATTAATTCCCTGAAACTCACGTTTAGGTAGTTTCAGAATTTTGTACCCAACATATAAGGGAAGGGGCACAGAAGTTCACAGCCTGCAGAAGTTCACAAAAAGCAGATTTTTTTCTGTTTTATTCCTCTGTTCTGGGCAAGTTAACTTTTCAAGGACACCTGGGTGAAGGAGAGCTTTTTTTTCCCTTTATTTTTCCCCCTTCCAGCTGTTACCATGGAGCCCAGTTGGTAACTTCTTTATCTTTGAAATGTAGCCATCTCTGTGAAGCCCCAGATCAATGCCAAAGGCCTTGTTCACATATTTTGTGAAAAACTAGTAAGGGGGTGTCTAACTTAGGACTGCTGATATTTTTAGCCAGTGACCAAGTACAACAGGGCAACATGAAAAGAGGAAGTTTATCTACTTTGAAGTCTTTCATGGGGACTCTTTTCCTGAAAGTCCTAAAGTCAGCCATGCTGAAGACTTCCGTATAAGGTCAATTAATGTTTTTCTGTGGGCCTGGAACAGAGGGGGGAGATGGGGAAGGCGTGGCTGTGAGCAGCTCCGTGGATCTGAGAATGAGGTAGCAGAGATGTGAAAGAATACTGGCAAAGGTGTTTGTGATTTTCCTAGCAACAAAAAGGTGAGCAGTAGAACAGGTAGAACAGAGGAGAAGATAGGAGTTAGTATCCCTAAAAGCCTGTGAGGGACTTTAAATTCTTAGTAACCTGTTTTCACTAATGACAAAGAAACTTTAAAGGCCATTTTCACTACATCTTGGATAGGGGTCTGAGGGTTCTCCTCAGCTGGTTTGAGCTTTGGGTTAGCTGGTAAGAGGAACTGGTGGGACCCGGTGTGGGCACTGACTGGAGAAGAGAGGAGTGATTCGGTGGAGGGTGACCTCAGTACCTGCTACCTCAGAAAGGGGGAAATGGTCTGAGATCCGGCGGAGGTTTGGGTTTTTGATCTAGTAATTGGAGGGGAGAAATCATGTTGCTGAGGTGAGAGTGACAGCAGATTGTCTGGAGCAGAAGGCTGAGTGTGAGGACCTATTGGAGAAGCATAGTTCAGGATGTGAGCGAAGGAGGGAAAAGGCCTCCACATAGGGAAATCTCCTTTCAACCTTTTGAGGACATTCAGAAGTTAAAAAGGTCATGCAGAATTTGAGGATCTAGAGACCCCTCTAGGGGCCAACAGTTTGGGTGATCTAATTGGTAATAGGGCCAATGCTGTGTACAGAATTTGATGAGGAGTTTGGGTTCCATCATGCACTGCCTGTATGATCACATCCCTAGAGTTACAGAAGAAGTCGGCATTCCCCCCACACAACCGTGACTGTTTGTGACTTTGGTAGTCCACCGGGCAAACATAGTAATCTAGGCTAGCCAACCTGCATCTGGCTCGCGTGTCCCTACATCCATAATGATTGTTTCCATTATCAATGGTGCAGAATGGATTTAATGGAAATTTAGTGGGATCCTCTTCATCAGGTATATCCCAATAGGAAAGACCTATAGCCAGCTGACAAATGTCTGGGTGGATAGATGTCCACCAAGTCCCTAAGTGGGCTGCATGCGAGATAGATCATACTTCTTTACCAGTAGGATTTGTGATCAGCCATCGCTGCTGAACGGGTTTAATAGGTTTAGGACTACTGGTGGTCAAGGGAAGAGTCTATAGCCTTAGACACAGGGTAAATACACAATTTGAAAGTTTTACCAATCTTTTCCAGTTTCCAGCCAGAGTCTGGACAGGGCGCAGGCTTGAGATGAGAGGTAGGGATCCAGGAAGTGATTCTGTCTTCCTTTACCGCTGTAGGTGTTATAAGTAGCACCTTGTATCGTCATTTCCAGTGGGGTTCCAGGGATGACACCTGATGTCGACTTATGTAGATGAAGTCTCTTACTTGATATTGATGTAGAGTCCATTCGTCCCCAGGTTGATAGGCATTGGCCATCTGTTTTCACAGGTATCCCTGAGTTCTTTCAAGAGCTTTAATTCAGTCAAGCAATGGGGTGTGGAAGGAATCGTTAGGTCTTAGAGTTGGGGTTAGGTCCCTTACTGAAGGAGGGGAACCATGGACAATTTCATAGGGGGTGAGGATACACAAAGAAACAGAGGGAGTGTTTCTTCCATGAAATAGTGCATAAGGCAGGAGCATAGTACAATCTATTATGCAGGTTTCTAAGCTTAATTTCGTTATGGTCTCTTTAATGGTTCTATTCATTCTTTCTACCTGTCCTGAACTCGGTGGTCTATAAGCACAATGTAACTTTTAATTAATCCCCAGGGTCTTGCCTAACCCCTGACTTACTTGGGCTACAAACGCCAGTCCATTATCAGACCTTATTACTTTAGGCAGGCCGTATCTTGTAAAAATATCTTTCAGGATCTTCTTGACAACCATTTGCGCTGTTTCGTTTTTTTTCTTTTTTCCTGGAAAAGGCTTCAATCCATCCTCAAAATATATCTACAAATACTAGGCGATATTTAATTTCAAACCTTGCTGGCTTAATTTTAGTAAAGTCCACTTCCCAGAATTGTCCTGGTCTGGTTCCTCATAGGTGCTTTTTTACAGGAAGCTTGGAAGGGTAAGCATTAACCATGACAGACCTGACAGGCTTTTGTTACCCATTCAGTTATTTCCTTTTGCTTTGAGTCGGTTAGTAAAAAACTCTGTTCTTCATCCTTCAGGAATGAATGCAATTTCTTTGAACCAAGGTGAGTGAGTTGATATACATTTTCTAATGACATATTTAGAGCTGTGACTATAGGAGTTTTTATTGAAGGATTTAGAAATTCCACTTGTGGGCCTTCAGGGTTAAAAGTTATTTTGGCCCGGAGCTTGGTGAGCAGATCTCTGCCCATCAATGGGGCCGGGCATTCTGGGATTACTAAGAACGAGTGATGGATTTTTCCTTTCCCCTGGTCCATGGTCCTCTTAGTTGTCCAAACCCGATATTTTCTGCCATTAGCCCCTTGAATTAGAGACCTTTTTATTTGATAGAGAGACCAATGGGGCCATAAGGGCAGAGTATATTGCCCCTGTATCCACTTCAAAGTTTGCTAGGGTCCCCTACACTTCAAAATTTACCCTGAGCTCTCGGAGGGGATCTGAGACCCAACATTCTTAGTCATCCTCCAGAGTCAGAATGGCTGGCTAGAGTGGCTGTCTCTTTCAATGGCACTCTTTGAAGCAGTGTCCTTTTTCTTTACAGTAGGCACATTAAATTGAGGCCAGGGGTGGCCTCTAGTCTGGGCCCCGGTATCCCTTCCTGTCTCCATGTTTCTTATTTCTGGCCTATTTGTTGTTGTGACCAGGACCTTAGTCAATGCCTTAGTCTGTCTTTTGTTTCTTTTATCCTTCCTTTGCTCCCTACTCTTCCTCACTTTCTCTCTTATAGTATACCTTCTCGGCTACTCTGACTAAATCTCTCAAAGTCATATCTTGTAATCCATCTAAGCATTGTAACTTTCTTTTAATATCCATCGCAGCTTGCCCATAAAGGCCATCTTGACAGATGACTTTTGATCCTCTGCCTGAGGATCGAAAGAGTATATCTCCTATATGCCTCCATAATTCTCTCTAAAAACATAGAGGGAGATTCATCAGGCCCTTGAATAATCTCTCTTAACTTGGCAAAATTTGTAAGTCGCCTAGCGGCCACTAAGATACCCATAATTAGAGCCCAGTGATAAGTGGACAGATGCTCCCTACCTTCAAAGGTGTTGGGGTCCCAGTTTTGTCGATTCAAGGGAAAGCCGGGTTAAATATGTTGGGAAGTTTTGTCGGTCACACATCTGGTCAGAGGATATTTTTCTCTAGCATCCAGGAGGATTCTCTTTTGTTTCTCTGTCATGAAGAGACAACCCTAGGTGTTGTTGGCAGTCATCCCAAGTAGGCTGGTGTGAAAACATCAATGACTCAACCACACCTAGGAGCCGGTTGGGGTCCTCGGTAAAAGGGGGATTTTTATTTTTCCAGTTATATTGGTCTGAAGAGGAGAAAGGTAAATACTGGTAGGCTTGCATTTTTCCCCCAAGGCCGATGTCAATCATTGGCCCCTAGGGATGGAGGGGGAGCATCATTCGAGTTCCAGGTTTTTCAATCATTCACCTCTGGTGAGTACCTTTAGCCGGGCTAGCTTCCTCCAGAAGAGGAGGGGCTGTGTGTGCCGCGGGGAAATTATCTGGAGGGCGCTGGGCTGGCTTTGCTTTCTCCAATGGTGGAGAGGTTGAGTCAGCAGCAGGGGAATCACTTAGAGGGTGTTGGTTTTTGGGGGACGTGGGCAGGAGATAAGGAGGGGGATGAGAGTCCAGTAGAGTCAAATCTTGTGTCTCAGGGAGAACAGAGGTTGGAGGAGGAGGAGGAGCAGAGGGTTTGAGAGATCATGGGGGAAGGAGTAGGAGTGGGGGTAGGGGCAAGGAAATGCTTCACCCATGAAGGAGATTTGCAGAGGTCCTGCCAAGTTAAGATATATGGCTGTTGATCCAGATGGCTATGTGGCCCTGGCTGAAAGACAATATCGTCTGACTTTTTAAATTAGTGGGAAGTAGAAAGATCCTTCTAGGGGCCATCCGAATCCAAAGGTGGGCCATTCTGAGGCACAGAGAGTCTGCCAGGTCCAGAATTTTACTGAAAAAGAAAGATTCTGAGCCCTTAAGGGTACTTTGGTCCAGTGATCAAGGGTCAGGGACAGAGGCATTGAAGTGCTCTGTCCCATAATGAAAGATACACAAACAGTAAAAGCAACGACACACGACACAGACAAGACAAGGAAATAAAGACAGACAATGGAACTTCCAACACTGAGACCAGGACTAAGTATCTGGCCCAACCCGATGGGCTAGCGATACTGAATCTGAAACAAAATATCACTGAATTGAGGAGACTATTGCTCCTCGATTTCCCGAATACTCTGGAGCATCCCCCAGGGATGTGGCCTGTGGCTCTGTGACACGTATGTCAGCCACCTTCGGAGAGAGCTCACACTCTTCATTGACAGCCATTTTGCGAAGCCCTAACCTGAAACCTGAAACCAGAAAGAGGCACCATACATACCCCAAGAGGAGCCTGTTGGGGTCTCTGGTTCGCCGCTGCCAGATCTCAGTGGAACCTCCATATGTAAAGGTCAGGCGAGCATCGGGTGAAGAGCCCACCAAGAGACTGTCTCACGCAAAAGCAAAGGGTTTATTGGGGATTCAGCATGCTGGGGCTCAGAGCTCACTTGAATAGAGCAGAGAGCCCTGAGAACAGCTTAAGCAGAGCTTATATACTTTCCTTGGAGAGGGCAGAGAGGGAACTTTATTGTTTGGTCTGGGCGAGTGAGCAGTTTGCGTGCAACCGGGTGAATGAGTACATTCTGCAGGTTGGCAGTTGGGGACAGCACATTCTGGGAACAAGATTAGCAAACAGTTCTCAAGATTTCAATAGTGTTTTGTTAAGCATACAGAAAAACAGCAAGCGACATTTACCTATTTTACTAAATTTTCATTAACGAATATACTTTGCCAGATTTCCTAATGTCTCTATTGAAATCTGCTTTCCTACATATTTTCCCCAGTACATCATTGTGACTGACTCTTCACAAGTGCTGACATTTACATTCACTCTATACCCGAAACCCCATAGCTAAAGAACTTTTGGTGCAAATCCTATACTTACTCTCCGTTCTAAACTTACCAAATATCGTCCTAATCCTACCGACTATCCTTTTTTTAATTTTTTTTCTTAAAGAAAGAGTTAGAGAGAGAGGGAGAGAGAGAGAGAATTTTTTAACATTTAGTTTTTTTAGTACTTGGCAGACACAACATCTTTGTTTGTACGTGGTGCTGAGGATCGAACTCGGGCCGCACGCATGCCAGGCGAGCGCGCTACCACTTGAGCCACATCCCCAGCCCCCCGACTATCCATTTTTGACTGGAAGTTCTTTTTGACAATCAATCATTCAAAGTACAAGGTCCTATGCCTTTGTATATTGATTTATCTGAGACATCTGTGCAGAAAATAAATCAAAGCTAAATATTGCAATCAAAGACCCAATGCCCTTCTGGGCTTCAAATATTACCTTTATTTCTGTTTTCATACTTATATTTCACCTATGTATTCTTGAAAATATCGAAGGTTCGCCATACCATTATTCATTCAGCAGAATGATTCCTAACCCCAATCGAAACTGTTATTAACCCTAACCATACACTCTTCCCTCAATCTAACTTTACAGAAGAGCAGGGACAGAGTTGATCTTACAATACAGGAATGTAGGGTTTCTTCCAACTGCTGAGAAACTCAAAGGTCCACGCAAAAATGATCTCTGGAGAAGTTGTAGGCACATATGTAGGAACTGAGAGAGCAAAAGTCATCTTCCATTGAAAACAACCTGGTCAGGATGAAGGGATGTGTCTGAATCAGCCTCTCTCTTCTTAATATGGAGAAGAAGGACCAAACCAGGCCAGTGTGGAGAGCACTTCCCAGGTGCCTATGGTTGATATACCATTCGAACTTTTGAAAGTGTCACAGGATGTAGGGGCAGCCTCCATTTCATGGGACACTTTGAAGCAACTGTTAGAACAAAGTGGTTGCCAAGGCAGTGACCTCATTCAGATCTTGAAAGGAAGTGACCTCACCTAACATCCTTTGTGATGGAACACTCTGAACTTGGGATCCAGGAAGCCAGGCACCCAAATCCTGTCTCAGTCCCAGTCCCAGTCCCAGTGGTCTCAATTGTTCGGATTTACCAAGGACAGAGTCAGTCTTTCTTGGTACCTACGGAGGTGAGGATGCCCAAATGCCAGGAAAGCTCTGAAGAGTGGCCTTTCCTGAGAAAGCAGTTAGTGGATCACCGCTGGCTCCTGAGAACTTCACAGTGTTGACCAAGGAGACCAGAACTGAGACAGGACAGGACATTTTGGGGTAACATAGTATGGCCCACCAATCAGAGGACACTATGGATAGTCACAGACTGACTTGGGGGAAGAAGTTGTCTTTGTGGATGTGGCTGTTGGTTTGTGGTTTGGTCTCATGTTCTGAGAATAGGTAATAAAGGCGGTTTTTTGGTTTGAAGTGAATTGTTTCTAATAAGTCTTATGAAAAGGCGAGTGTTTCTAAGTCTGTGTATCCCACTGTGTCCGTGGTTCTAGACATCAGAAAAGAGAATGCATCAATGGATGACTCCTGTCTAGTAGAAATCTTCCCAACATTCATCCTGCCAATTTATGAATGGACTGCGGCTTGCCTTATGAATGGGCAACACCTACTATCTTCCTAAGTTTCTATTTTGTTCCTGAATTCACTCCACTCTCCAAAATAGGCTCATGGTTATGTGTCCAATATATATACCACCTCCAAGCTCTGTGACATGGCCATGTACTGGATAGCTAAAGGGAATGGCGAGCATCTCAGAAAACTCAGATATCAGTGTGACCAGGAAAGTCTCAGTGGAGAAATCCTGCTTTGGGCCATTTGCTTACCTATTGTTCTGTTGCCCTGAATTTCAGAAAGCTTTTTGCCTCAGACTACTCCTTTGTGAAGCCTGAAGAAAAAAGTCTTCAAATGCAAATGAATGGGCATCACCTGTGGCTCTTTGCTTGATTGCTTTGGAAAGGGATGTGTCTGAATCAGCCTCATGACCCTGTGTGAGGCTGTGGCTTAGATTCTTAGCACCTGATGGATCTAAAGAAAGATACCATGTGTGCATCCAAAACCAAAATGGCCAAATGAGGAGTCATTGTGGATTAAGTCTTTTGCTTTCCTCTGTTAGGTTCCTGAAATCCATCAAGTGAGAATAGGGATCTTTTGGGTCAAATGAGTTCTTCAAACCCTGCAGAGACTAGCCCAGAGGTGCTTGGCTTTTCTCATGACTCCAAATCACATAAAGAATCTATACCTGAAAGTAAGTAGGCCCCAAATTGGAGATGCAGAGCAGTATTAAGTGCAGGCCTATTTAATCACTCTTGGTTCTCAGAAAGGGTGTCCAGGCCACCCTGACTTTAGGCAAATGAGGGGCAAGGGAACTTATTTGGATACTGTCTTTGTCTGTGCCCCTCATGGAAATTTCCAGCCAGAGGTTATGATAAGTGTCTATATGGAGAATGTTGAGGGCCATGTGGGAGTGTTTTGGTTTTAATTCTGGTCATTTGTGTGGCGGTTGGAAGAGATGACTTAGTTCACCTGGGCTTTAACTCTGGTGTTATTAGAGACTGAATTCTGGAACTGTCCTCAGAGAAGTATTGCCATGAATTGTGTTGGAATTTTAGGAGGCAACACATGAGAGTCATCCTGAAAACTGAGATCCTGGCCAAGGTGGCTTCCACAGAGCACTGGGAATCTCAGCCAGGATTTCACGTGATTTTATTCTGAAAGTCTTGGCAGCCATAATTGAGAGTCAAAACACACATAGACCTCACATTTTAGACCTCAATGGGCCTGGATTCATGTGAAATATTGGCCACTCTTTGGGAAGCATTGCCTGTGAGAGTTCTCCAGAGATTTCTTTGAAATGAGCTTCCTCACCATTTAATGTTTCCTAAATAATTTGAAACCCACAGTGCCTCCAACTTCATCTTTGAAAAATAGCTAAATACATACCATGAATTTTTTGAAATTTCAATGACCAGGTGGCAATGGAGAAACTTTGGATGACTTGTTGCTGGTCATGAGTGTACCAGACTGTGCTTGGATTTACTTGGTTTCATGAAAACAGTGTAGAAAAGAGATCCCTGTAAGTTGGAGACTGCTGAGTAGTGGGCCTAGAGCAGTGGTGTGCAGGTATGTGATAAAACATCTGTGGTGGTACCATGTGGATCTGCCCTTGGATTCCAAATGGCTTGAGACTGACATGGTGAAGTCAGCAGACCCTATTATATAAAAGCATCTTGTTATATGGAGAGGTTTCCGGGCAATGTTCAGAATCAGATTGCTATGGACAAGCGGGCAAGCTATGTGGGGTAGAAGAGTGGTTGGTGCATTTCCTGCAGACCTTGACCCACCACATGTGACAGAACTCCCTCCATCACTGGTACCTGTTGAACTCCTTGTATTTCCTGAAGCAAATACCAAATTCGCAGTGCAGCAGCAAGAAACACCTCGAAAAGTGGAAGATGATCAAATGGCTTCACAGTCCACATGGGAAGACACTTAGACCCCAGTGGCCACAGTTTACCTACAAAGAGAGAATTCAGCACTGCTTCCTCATGTTCATTGGAAAATAAAAAAAAAACATATCTTCCAGGTCACAGAGATCAGACCCAGCTTTGTTGGTCTCACTAGAAAGGATGCTAAAATTCCTGACAACAACATATATTTCAAGTGCCCAACCTCAGAGGCAGTTTCTCAAGAGTCTTTAGGCCCAATGAGCTCCATGTTTGTGGAGTGTTTACCCTGTCCCTCACTTTTGGAAACTCCTCTACCACATCCAAGATTGTGAACTCCTGAATATTTTCCATTTCCGATATGTATTCACAGATTTCCTAACTCTTCTTCTCTAATTGTGTTTATTTGGGGCAAAGGTAATGTAAAGGCAATGTTCTGGATGAGAGTGGGAATATTTTTTTGTAGCACATATTTGCATACACATTGGATTCATTTTCCTATTTTCCATTCGAATTACTGAATTCCTGACACTAACCCATACCCTAATAGACTCTGACTACTAATCCTAAAATGATGGACAAAAATAACCAAACAGAATGGAAATGAAAGCAGTTCAGAGAAGGCATGGTGTATAGTTGGACTTTCCTTTTGAATGATAAAGGGTAGGTGTTATAAATCTAGTCAATTTTTAATTGAAATTGATCTCCATGTGTTTTTAAAGTTAACAAATATGTGAATTCCTGTCTCCCTTTCTCTGCAGCCTGTTCAGCACATGTATTTTTATATGCAAATATAGAAACATAACTGGTATCACACGTATATCCTTGTGAGTTTGGCTGTCTTGGGAGATACAAATTGTGTGAAGAGATCACTCCTCCTAAACGCTGTTGGAACTGAAACTTCAACCTATGGGTGAACTTCCTAGTTGAACAATATTATACATAAATCCATGTTCAGTAAAATGATTATTTTTGGATCTGTGGATGATATATGATTCATAGTGAATTTAGATTGGCATGCATATTGATACATTTTAGTGTCTGTGTGTGTGTGTGTGTGTGTGTGTGTGTGTGTGTATATATATATATATATATATATATATATAAATACATAAATGCACACACACATATCTATATCTATCTATCTATCTATCTATCTATATATATATATATAAATACATAAATGCACACACACATATCTATATCTATCTATCTATCTATCTATCTATATATATATATATATAAACTCTCAAGATTTTTCAAAATATGAAATATATGTTTCTTATTATACACTCCCTAAATTCATTCGTGTTCATATATGTAAATTTATAGTCAACATTTCACAAGATTATTCTCATAAAAATTCATCCACTTGAAATACGTATTCGTTTCCTAGTACTGAAAACTAACTTCAGTGAATAGTGCATACAAATCATAATATTTCTACAGTAACTGACCCAGTTTAGCATCAATGCAAGTAGATTCCTATGGGATATGATGTGTATTTTGACGTTCATTTTCATTCAAAACTGGTGCATTACTATTTTTTCAGTTTTTGCACATCATTGGATATATATTTCATCCACAAGTTAGGAAATTTATAGGTTTTTTTATACTTACAATCAAATCCTGCTTCAGAACATACGAATTCCTCTATATTTCCTGACTCATCTTTTCATGAGATTTCTTTCCAAACACATTATTTTCCATTTCCATAATCACTTTTGAAGCTAAACTCACACACCCTTCATGATAAAACATAACCCTAATATTACCATTAAATGTATAACTCGTTGGAATGAATGATTGTATATCAATATAAGATTTTTATATATTTTCAGATATCAATTCAATCCATGATTTAAAGTGGAAACAGTATATTATTTATTCACAGTATTGTCAATTCATTCATTTCTTCTACATTCATAGACACAGGGTACAACTCTGTGTACCCCCAATACTAATTTATACCTCTTCAAAATATTGCTCCCAGAAATGTTAGAAGAAATACTCATGTCACCTGATCTACATATACATTTTATCACAGTAATATTCTGATCACAAAATGCAAAGGTCACACTTCTGATTGTAGCAAATCCTAGATGGAAAGTGATCCTGGATTACTAAAAACATCCATGTCCAGGTTTCCTAATGCTCTCAAATGTCAATCATATTGGTGACTACATATTTGTTTCTTCCTAAGATTATATATTGAAACTCAACCTTGTTGATAATGTCTAATCCTATCATTCACTTTATACTTTGCCTGATTTCATAATGTGTGTATTGATATCTGATTTCCTACATAATTTTCCCAGTTCATCATTGTGACTGACTCTCCACATGTGCTGAAATTTACATTCACTCTCTAACCGAAAACCTAGGGCTATTGAACTTTTGGTCCAAATCCTATACTCACTCTTCTTCCGAAACAGACCGACTATCTTCCAAATCCTAACAACTATCCCTTTTTGACTGGATGAACTCTTCTACATTCAATCATCCAGGGTACAAGATGATATGCCATTGTATATTGATTTATCAGAGACATCTGTGCGAACGAAATTCAATGCTAAGTGTTCCAATCAAGGGCCCAATGCCTTTCTGTGCTTAAAATCTTACCTAGATTTCTGTTTTCATACTTATATTTCAAATCTATATTCTTATAAATATCCCAGGTTCCCAATACCATTATTCATCGAGCAGAATGATTCCTAACTCAAATAGAACATGTTATTAACCCTAACCATACATTGTTCCCTCAATCTAACTTTATAGAAGAACAGGGACAGAGTTGGTCTTAATATAGAGGAATATAGGGGATCTTCCACCCGCTGAGAACCTCAAAGGTCCATGCAGAAATTATCCCTGGGGAAGATGAAGGCAGCTATAAAGGACCTGAGAGGGCAAAAGTCATCATGTAAGGCAAACAACCTGGTTAGGATGAAGGGATGTTTATGAATCAGCCTCTCTCTTCTTAATGTAGAGAAGATGGACCAAACCAGGTCTGTGTGAGAGCTGTTCCCGGGTGCCTATGGTTGATATATCGTTCTAAGTTGTGAAAGTGTCACAGAAAGTAGGGGCAGCCTCCATCTCATGGGACCCTTTGAAGGAACTGTTAGGACAAAGTGGTTGCCAAACCAGTGACCTCATTCAGTTCCGAACGGAAGTGACCTATCTCACTTCCTTGGTCTTGGAACACTCTGAACTTGGAATCCCAGAAGCCAGGCACACAGAACCAGTCCCAGACCCAGTCCCACTGGGCTCACTTGTTTGGTTTTACCAAGGACAGAATCAGTCTTTCTTGGTACCTACTGATTTGAGAATGGCCAAATGCCAGGAGAGCTTTGGAGAGTGGCCTTTCCTGAGAAAGAAGGTAGTGGCTCAAAGCTGACTCCTGACAACTTCAAAGAGTTTGCCAAGGAGTTCAGATCTGAGACAGTACAGGGCATTTTGGGGGAACATAGTATGGTACAACAATCAGAGGAAATTCCGGAGAGTCAAAGACCTACTTGGGGGAAGAAAGTACTATGTTGTTGTGGGTGTGAGTTTGTTGTTTTTTCTCATGTTCTGAGAATTGGTAGGAAAGGCAGTTTGTTTGATTTGAAGTGGACTGTTTCTAGTAAGTCGTTTGACAAGGCAAGTGTTTCTATGTCTATGTATCCACTGTGTTTGTAGTTGTAGACATTAGAAAACATAATGCATCAATGAATGTGTCCTGTCTAGTATAATGCTTCCCAGAATTCATACTGCCCAATTTATGATTGGACTGCAGCTTTCCTTATGGATGGGTAGCAATTACTATCTTCCTAATTTCCTGTTTTATTCCTGAATTCTGGCCACTCTCCGGAATAGGCTCATGGTTTTCTGTTCAAGATACTGTGACATGGCCATGTACTGGAGAGCTGAAGGAAATGGGAGCATCTCAGGAAACTCAGATATCAGTGTGACCAGTAAAGTCTATGTGGAGAAACCCTGCTTTGGGAATTTTGCTTACCTATGGTTCTGGTGCTGTGAATATCTAGAAGGTCTTTGCCTTAGGCCACCCCTTTGTGAATCCTGAAGAAAAGAGTTTTCAAATGGAAATGAATAGGCATCACCTGTGGCTCTTTGTTTTATTGCTTTGTAAAGAGATGTGTCTGAATCAGCCCCTTGGCCCAGTGTGATTATTTGGAGAAGTAGATCAGTATTAATGGCAGGCCTATTTGATCATTGCTGGTTAACAGGAAGGGTTTCCAGGCCACCCTGACTTTAGGCAAATTAGAGGCAAGGGAGATTATTTTGGACACTGTCTTGGTATGCACCCCTCATGGAAACCTCAACCCAGAGGTTATGATGAGTGTCTATATAAAAGAAGATGAGGGCCATGTGGGAGTGTTTTGGTATTAATTGTGGTCAGTTGTGTGGCAGTAGGAAGAGATTCCTGGATCAACCTGGGCTTGAACTATGGTGTGATTCCCCTTAGAGACTGAGTTTTGGAACTGAACTCAGAGAAGTATTACCATGAATTCTGTTGGGATTTTAGAAGGCCACGCAGGAGAGTTGCCCTTGGAGACTGAGATTTAGGCCCAGGATGGCTTTCCACAGAGCACTGGGAATCTCAGCTAGGATATCACATGATTTCATTCTGAAAGACTTGGCAGCCATACTTGAGAGTCAAATAACACATGGAACTCACATTGTAGACCTCAATGGGCCAGGCTTCATTTGACCTTTTGGCCACTCTTTGGGAAGACTTGCCTGTGAGAGTTCTCCTGAGCTTTCATTGAAATGAGCTTCCTCACCATTTAATGGTTCCTGAATGAATTGAAATCCACAGTGACACCAACTTCATCCTTGAAAAATGGCTAGATAAATACCATGGAATAATTCCCAAGAGCAGGTGGCACTGGAGAATCATTGAATGTTCTGTTGCTGATCATGAGTGTACCAGACAGTGCCTTGATTTACTGGGTTTCATGAAAATGGTGTAGAACAAAGATGCCAGTACGTTGGAACCTGCTTAGTAGTGGACCTAGAGCAGTGGTTTGCAGGTGTATGATAAAACATCTGTGATGGGGCCACATGGATCTGCCATTGGCTTCCAAATGCCTTTTGACTGACATGGTGCAGCCAGCAGACCCTTATATGTAAAGGCATCTTGTTACATTGAGAGGTTTTAGGGCAATGTTCAGAATTGGGTTGCTACAGACAAGGGGGCAAGCTTTGTTGAATAGAAGCCTGGTTGGGGCGTTCTCCTGCACACCCTGACCCACCACACGTGAGAGTACTCCCTCCAGCACTGTGTCCCCGTTGAACTCATGGTATTTACTGAAGCCAATACCAAACTCCCAGTGCAGCAGTAAGAATCACCAGGAAAAGTGGAGAATGACCAAATATCTTCTCAGTCCACGCGAGGAGACACTTAGCTCCCAGTGGCCACAGTTTACCTACAATGAGGGAATTTAGAACTGCTGCCTCATGTTCACTAGAAAAGAAGAAACCATGTCCTTCAGGTCACATATATGCAGATCCAGCTTTGATTGTCTCACTACAAAGGAAGCTGAAGCTCTTGACAACAACATATATTACAAGGGCCCAACCTCAAAGGCAGTTTCTCAAAGAGTCATTAGGCCAGCAGAACTCCATATTTGTGGAGTATTTACCCTATCCCATACTTTTGGAAATTCCTCTACCGCCTCCAAGGCTGTGAACTCCTGAGCATTTTCATTTCCACATATGTATTCACAGATTTTCTAACTCTTCTCCACTAATTGTGTCTTAATTGGGGCGAAGGTTATGTCAAGGCATTGTTCTGGATGAGAGTGGGATGATTTTTGTGTAGCACATATTTGCATACACATTAGATTCATTTTCATATTTTCCATTTGAAATACTGAATCCCTGACATTAACCCATAACCTACTAGACTCTGACTACTAATCCTAATATGATGGAGAACAAGAAACCTAACAGAATAGAAATACAGGCCGTTCATAGGAGGCATGGTGTATACTTGGACTTCCCTTCTGCTTTATCAAGGGTATGTGTTATAAATCTAGTCAACTTTTCATTGTAATAGTTCTCCATGAGTTTTTAAAGTTAACACATATGTAAATTTCTGTCTCCCATTCTCTGTAGCCTATTCATCACATGTATTTTTTATGCATATTTAGAATCCTACCTGGTATCACAAGTACATTTTTGTAAGCTCACTGATTTTGAAAGATAAATATTTTGATAAGATATCAATCCCCCTAAATCATGATGGAACTGAAAATTAAACCTATTGGTGAATTTCCTAGATGAACAACATTATATATAAATCGATGTTCAGTAAAATGAATATTTTTGGATATGTGGATGATATGTATTACACGTTGAATTTCAATTAGCATATAGATTGCTACATTATAATGTCAGTGTGTGTCTGTCTATCTATGTATCTATATCTATATATATCTATATATATCTATCTATCTATCTATATATATATATATATATATATATATATATACTGTCCAGATTTTTCAAAATGTGAAATATATGTTTCTTATTATACACTGCCTAAATTCACTCATGTTTCTATATGTGGTTTATAATCAACTTTTCACAAGATAATTCTCAGAAATATTCATCTGCCTGAAATACATAATTATTTCCTAGTACTGAAAACTAACTTCAGTGAATGGAGCTTACAAATCCTAATATTTTTACAGTAACTGAATCAGTTAAACATCAATGCAAGTATAATCCTACGGGACATGATGTGTATTTTGAAGTTCATTTATATTCAATATTGGTACATTATTATTTTTTCAGTTTATGGAAATCATAGGATATATGATTTCATCCACAAGTTCAAAAATTTATAGGCATTTGTTTCACTTTTAATCACGTCCTGCTTCAGAACACATGTATTCCTCTAAGTTTCTTGACTGGTCTTTTCATGAGATTTCATACCAAACACATTAATTTTGATTTCCATAATCACTTTGGAAGCAAAACTCACATACCATTCATATTAATTATCACTCTGATATTACCATTAGATGTATAACTGGTTTGAATGAATGATTGTATGTCAATATAAGATTTCTTATATCTTTTCAGATATCAATTCTATCCATTATTTAAAGTGGAACCAGTTATATTATTTATGCACACTATGGTCTATTCATGCATTATCTCTATATTCATAGACACAGTGTACACCTCTTTGTACCCCCAATATTAATTTATACGTCTTCAAAATATTGCTCCCTGAAATGGTGGAAGTGGACTCATGTCACCTGATCTTCATATACATTTAATCACAGAAATATTCTGGACACAAAATGCAAAGGTCACACTTATGATTGTATAAAAGCCCAAATGGAAAGAAAACATGGATTACTAAAAACATCCATGTCCAGGTTCCCTAATGCTCTCAAATGTCAATCCTATTGGTGACTACACATGTGTTTCTTCTTAAAATTATATATTCAAACTCAACCCAATGGAAAATGTCTAATCCTATCCCTCACTTTATAATTTGCCTGATTTCATAATGTCTCTATTGCTATCTGCTTTCCTACATATATTCCCCAGTTCATCATTGTGACTGACTCTTCACATGTGCTGACATTTACTTTCACACTCTAATAAATAACCTATTGCTAAAGAACTTTTGTTCCAAATCCTATACTCACTCTTCTTCCTAAACATACTAACTATCTTCTTAATCCTACCGAGTATCCCTTTTTGACTGGAAGTTCTCTTCTACATTCAATCATTCAAGTAACAAGGTCTTATGCTATTGTGTATTGATTTATCTGAGACATCGGTGCAGAATGTAATTCAACGCTAAGTATCACAATCAAGGGCCCAATACCCTTCTGGGCTTCAAATCTTACTTAGATTTCTTTTTTCATACATATATTTCATCTCTATATTCTTAAAATAATCACAAGTTTCCAATACCATTATTCATGCAGCAGAATAATTCCTAACCCAAATGGAACATGTTATTAACACTAACCATACACTGTTTGTGTTAATAACATGTTTACAGAAGAGCAGGGACAGTGTTGATCTTACAAAACAGGAATGTAGTGGATCTTCCATCTGCTGAGAACCTCAAAGCGCCATGCAGAAATGATCCCTGGAGAAGATGTAGGCAGGTATCAAAGACCTGAGAGAGCAAATTCATCTTCCATCGCAAACAACCTGGTCAGGATGAAGGGATGTTTCTGAATCAGCCTCTCTCATCTTAATGTAGAGAATATGGACCAAACCAAGACTGTGTGGAGAGCTGTTCCTGGTTCCCTATGGTTGATATACCATTCTAATTTGTGAAAGTGTCACAGGAAGTAGGGGCAGCCTCCATCTCATGGGACCGTTGAAAGAAACTCTTAGGACAAAGTGGTTGCCGAGGCAGTGATCTCATTCAGTTCCTGAAAAAAGTGACCTCAACTCACTTCCTTATTGATGGAACTCTCTGAACATGGGATCCAGGACGCCAGGCAACCAGATCCAGTCCCAGTCCCAGTCCCAGTGGTCTGACTTGTTTGGATTTACCAAGGACAGAATCAGTCTTTCTTGGTTCCTCCTAAGGTGAGGAGGCCAAATGCCTGGAAAGCTCGGAAGATGGGCTTTTCCTGGAAAAGCAGGTAGCGGCTCACTCCTGGTTCCTGACAACTTCACAGAGTTGGCCAAGGAGACCAGATCTGAGACAGAACAGGACATTTTGGGGGAACATAGTATGGCCCACCAGTCGGAGGATACTCCGGATAGTCTCATACCTATTTGGGGGAAGAAGGTGTCATTGTCAGTGTGGCTGTGGGTTTGTGGTTTTGTCTCATGTTCTGAGAATAGGAAGGAAAGTCAGTTTGTTTGGTTTGGAGTGAACTGTTTTTAGTAAGTCGTTTGACAAGGCAAGTGTTTCTGGGTCTGTGTATCACACTGTGTCCGTGGTTGTAGACATTAGAAAAGAGAATGCATCAATGGATATGTCCTGTCTAGTAGAAAGCTTCCCAGCATTCATCCTGCCCATTTTATGAATGGACTGTGGATTGCCTTATTAATGGGCAATACCTGCTACCTTCCTAATTTGCTGTTTTCTTCCAGAATTCTGGACACTCTCCAGAATAGGCTCATGGTTTTGTGTCTAAGTTATGTACAACCTCCAAGCTCTGTGACAAGGCAATGTTCTGGATAGCTGAAGGAAATGACGAGCATCTGAGAAATCTCAGATATCAGTTGACCAGGAAAGTCTCAGTGGAGACACCCTGCTTTGGGCCATTTGCTTACCTATTGTTCTCTTGCCCTGAGAGTCAGGAAGTCTTTGTCTCACGCCACCCCTTTGTGAATCCTGAACAAAATTGTTTTCAAATGGAAATAAATAGGCTTCACCTTTGGCTCTTTCGTTAATTGATTTGGAAAGAGTTGTGTCTGAATCAGCCTCTTGGCCCAGTGTGATTCTTTGACTTAGATTCTCAGCACCTGATGGATCTAAAGAAAGATCCCATGTGTGCATCCAAATCAAAAATGGCAAAAAGAGCTGTCATTGTGGATGAAGTCTCTTGCCTTCCTCTGTAAGGTTCCTGAATTCCATCAAGTGAGAATAGGGATCATTTGGGTCAGATGAGTTCATCAAAGCCCTTCAGAGGCTATCCCGTAGGTGCTTAGGTTTTCTCATCACTCCAATTCACATAAAGTATCTTTAACCGACACTCAATAGGCCTCAAATGGGAAAAGTGGTGCAGTATTACGGGCAGGCCTTTTTGATCACTCCTGGTACAAAGGAAGGGTGTCCAGGCCACCCCGAATTTAGGCAAATGAGGAGCAATGGAGCTTATTTTGGACACTGTCTTGGGCTGCGTCCCTCATGGACACCTCCAGCCAGAGGTTATGATGAGTGTCAATATGGAAGAAGATGAGGGCCATGTGGGAGAATATCGGTTTTATTGTGGTCATTTGTGTGGCAGTTGGAAGAGATGAATGGGTCCACCTGGGCTTGAACTCTGGTGTGATTCCCCTTAAAGACTGAGTTCTGGAACTCACCTCAGAGAAGTATTGCCATGAATTGTGTTGGGATTTGAGGAAGCCACGCATGAGAGTCATCTTTGGAAACTGAGATCAAGGCCCAGGGTAGCTTTTCAGAGGGCACTCTGATCTCAACCAGGATATCACATGATTTTATTCTGAAAGACTTGGAAGCCATTGTTGAGAGTCAAAACAGACAATGACATCACATATTAGACCTCAATGGCCCTGGCTTCATGTGACCTTTTGGCCACTCTTTGGGAAGCCTTGCCTGTGAGAATTCTCCAGAACTTTCATTGAAATGATCTTCCTCAACATTTAATGGTTCCTGAATGAATTGAAACCCACAGTGCATCCAACTTCATCCTTGAAAAATGGCTAGATAAATACCATGAAAATTTTCAATTTCCCATGACCAGGTGGCACTGGAGAACCATTGGATATTCTGTTGCTGATCATGAGTGTACCAGACAGTGCCTTGATTGATTGGGTTTCATGAAAATAAGTTGGAGCCTGCTGAGTAGTTGTCCTAGAGTAGTGGTTGGCAGGTGTGTGAAAAACATCTGTGGTGGGGCCATGTGGATCTGCCATTGGCTTCCAAATGGCTTGTGACTGACATGGTGCAGTCAGCAGACCCTCCTATGCAAAGGCATCTTGTTATATGGTGAGGTTTCAGGGCAATGTTTACAATCAGGTTGCTATGTTTAAGGGGGCAAGCTATGTGGGATAGAAGCCTGGTTGGTGCATTCTCCTGCATACCATGAACCACCACGCCTGACAGAACTCGCTCCAGCACTGTGTCCCAGTTGAACTCCTTGGATTCCATGAAGCAATTACTAAACTCCCAATGCAACAGCAATAAACACATATAGAATCCTACCTGGTACCACACCTACATTCTTGTGAGGTGAACGACTTGGCAGATACAAATTGTGAGAGAAGATCGCTCCTCCTAAACACCGTTGGAACTGAAAATATAACCAATGGATGAGCTTCCTAGTTTTACAACATTATACATAAATCCATGTTCAGTAAAATGAATATTTTAGATCTGTGAATGATATATATTTCATGATGAATTTCGAATAGCATATATATTGCGAGTTTTTAATGTGTTTGTGTGTATGTATATATATATATATATATACATACACACATTCTCCAGATTTTTCAAAATATGAAATATTTGTATCTTAATATACACTGCCTTAATTCATTCATATTCATGTATGTGGATTTATGATGATCTTTTCTAAATATTATTCTAAGAAATATTCATCCACCTGAAATACTTTTTTGTTTTTTGTACTGAAAACTAACTTCAGTGAATGTTGCATACAAATCCTAATATATCTAGAGTAACTCACCCAGTTTAACCTCAGTGCAAGAAGATTCATATGGAACATGATGTGTATTTTGATGTTCATTTTAATTCAACACTGGTACATTACTATTTCTTCAGTTTATGCACATCATAGGATATATATTTCATCAAAAAGATGACAAAATTATAGGCATTTTTTCACTTTCAATCACTTCCTACTTTAGAACACATGTATTCTTCCATATTTCTTAACTGGTCTTCTCAAGATTCTTTTTTCCAAACACATTATTTTCGATTTTCATAATCACATTGAAGCAAAACTCACACACCCTTCATGATAAACCATAACCCTAATATTAACATTGATGTATAACTTGTTGGAATGAATGATTGTATATCAATATAAGATTTTTCATATTTTCAGATATCAATTCAATCCACCATTTAAAGTGGAACCAGTTATATTACTTATTCACAGTTGGTCTATTCATGCATTATCTCTATATTCATAGACACAGGGTACACCTGTTTGTACCCCAAATACTAATTTATAAGTCTTCAAAATATTGCTCCCAAAAATGGTGGAAGAAATTCTTATGTCACCCGATCTATATATACATTTTATCACAGTAATATTCTGGACACAAAATTCAAAGGTCAAACTTATATTTGTACCAAAGCCTAAATGGAAAGTGAACATGGATTACTAAAATCATCAATTTCCAATTTGCCTAATGCTTTCAAATATCAATCCTATTGATGACTACATATTCGTTTCTTCCTAAGATTATATATTCAAACTCAACCCTGTTGAAAATGTCTAATCCTATCACTGACTTTATACTTTGCCTGATTTTGTAATGTCTGTATTGATATCTGCTTTCCAACATATTTTCTCCAATTCATCATTGTGACTGACTCTTCACTTGTGTTGACATTTACATTCACTCTGTAACCGAAACCCTATTGCTAAAGAACTTTTGTTCCAAATTTTATACTAACTCTTCTTCCTAAACCTACTGACTATCTTCCTAATTTTAGCGACTATCACTTTTGAATGGATGTTCTCATCTACATTCAATCATCCAAGTAAATGTAGGGCGAGTGTCAGAGGATGAGACCACCAAGAGACTATCTCATGCAACAGAAAGGGTTTATTTGGGGTCCAGCATGCTGGGGCTCAGAGCTCACTTGAATAGAGCAGAGAGCCCTGAGAACAGCTTAAGCAGAGCTTATATATTTTAATTGGAGAGGGCAGGGAGGGAAGTTTATTGATGGGTCAGGGCGAGTAAGCGGTTTGTGTGTAAACGCATGAGGGAGTACATTCTGCAGTTTGGCAGTTGGGGACAGCACATTCTGGGAACAAGATTAGGAAACATTTCTCAACATTTCAACAGTGTTTTGTTAAGCGTACAGAAAAACAGGAAGTGACAAGTACATATTTTATTAACATTTCATTCCCCACTTCTTTTTCTGGCTACTTTTAATCATAAAAGTGATTGTTGGGGGGTGTCACATTTTATGTATGCTAGTGGGGTATTAACATAAGTTTAACTTGTCCAATTTGAGCTTGGAGAAAAGAAATTACATGGTTGAGAAACAGGGTTTTATAGTAAGCAATAAAATGAGGATTATTATTGGACCGGCCAGGGTTGATTAAAATGTAGTTAACCAGGGGGACTGTGTAAACCAAGACTCAAACCACAAATTTTGGGTCTCTATCTCTCTTTGATGCTCTTCAAGGCATCTTTTTAATTTACTCATAGAGTTTGTTACAACTCCAGTATGGTCGACATAAAAAAAAAAAAAAAAAAAAAAAAAAAAAAAAAAAAAAAAAAACATTCTTTCCTCAATGCAGCACAAAGGCTCCCTTCTCTCATGAAATGGAGGTCCAACCCTCGACTTTTCTGTAAAACAACTTCTGCCGCAGTCTTTGGCTGGGCACAAATCACGAGTCTCCACACAGCTTGTAGATTCAAACAGCAATTCTTTATTCCCGAACTCACACCGGCCGTCTACAAACACGCTCTGGGGGAATCCACGTTCTCTGCCCAAATCCACTCTATCCCAAATCCACTCCGCATGGGCTTCTCTCTCCCAAAATATACTGTCTGACCCTAAGCACTCAAGAGGAACTCAGCAGCAGGATATGCCCTATTCTAAAGGGGGAACACCCTAATCTCCTATTATGCTAAACTGCCCTATTCTAAAGGGGGAACACCCTAATCTCCTATTATGCTAAACCTCCCTATTCTAAAGGGGGAACACCCTAAACACGGATCCTGCCCTGATCCTTGAGCAAGGTCACCTTTCAGAAGTCCTTCCACTAGACAGCATGGGAGTAAGCTGGCAAGGAATTTGTCATACCTACTTGGCTGATGGCTCCCAGCAAACTTCAAAGAGAGAGGTAAAAGATTCCTGCAAAGCTGTGATGGAATTTTCTAATATCTTTAAGTTTTGATCTATTGCTGCTTCTAATTGGGTCATTTGTTGTGTCCCATGGACCAGGGCAGTGGTTCCTGTGCGAACCCGGGCAGCAACTCCTATTCATAATAGAATGGCTAAGGTGAGAGATATATGTTCCCACCTGAACCGGGTTGTATGCCCCTCTATTTGATCTTCAAATGAACCTGCGTCATAATAGAGCACTCTGGGAAACATCTGCACCATTACACAATTAATCACTTCTGTTGACCATTTCATAAAAACATAAACAACGTTTAAGTATATAGAATTATATTGTTGTAGGGACGGAAAAGGCAAGGCACCTAAGATAGCACCAAAGACAAGGAAACAGTCATATTTGGTTGCAACCAGATTCAGAGGGCATTGCTTCTGTTGTAATCAATTAATCCCCTGAAACCCAAGTTTAGGTAGTTTCAGAATTTTGTACCCAACATGTAAGGGAAGGGGCTCTGAAGGTCACAGTCTGCAGAAGTTCACAAAGAGCAGTTTTTGTTTCTGATTTTTCCTCAGTTGTGGGCAAGTTAAATTTTCAAGGACACCTGGGTGGGGGAGAGCTTTTTTTTCCCCTTTTTTCCCTCTGCCAGCTGTTTCCACGGAGCCCAGTTTGCAACTTATCCATCTTACAAATGTAGCCATCTCTATGAAGCCCCAGCTCAAGGCCAGAGGCCTTGATCACATATGTTGTGAAAAACTAGTAAGGGTGTGTCTAGCTCAGGAGTGCTGATTTTTTTCAGCCAGTTGCCAGGTAGACCAGGGCAACACAAAAAGAGGAAGTTTATCTACACTGAACTCTTTTATAGGGACTCTTTTGCTGAAAGTCCTAAAGTTAGCCATGGTGAAAACTTCTGGATAAGGTCAGTTAAGACTTTCCTGTGGGCCTGGTACAGAGGGGGAAAACGGGGAATGCAGGGCTGAGCGCAGCTCTTTGGATCTGAGAATGAGGAAGGAGAGATGTAAAAGAATAATGGAAAAGGGTTTTGAGATCTTCCTAGGACCAAAAACATGAGTAGTAGAACGGGTAGAACAGAGGGGGAGATGGGAGTGAGTATCCCAAAAAGCCTGTAAGGGACTTTAAATTCTTAGTAACCTGTTTTCAGTGATGACAAAGCAACTTTAAAGGCCATTTTCATTACATCTTGGATAGGGGTCTGAGGGCTCTTCTCAGCTGGTTTGAGCTTTGCGTTAGCTGGTAAGAGGACCTGGTGGGACCTAGTGTGGGCACTGACAGGAGAAGAGAGGAGTGAGTGAGTGGAGGGTTACCTCAGTACCTGCTACCTCAGCAAGGGGGCAATGGTCTGAGAAACGGTGGAGGTTTGGGTTTTTAATATAGTAATTGGAGGGGAGAAATCAAGTTGATGAGGTGGGAGTGACAACAGAGGGTCTAGAGCAGAAGGCTGAGGGTGAGCATGTATTGGAGAAGCATAGTTCACGATGTGAGCAAAGGAGAGAAAAGGCCTCCACATAGAGGAATCTCCTTTCACCCTTTTGAGCACTTGCAGAAGTTAAAAAGGTCACACAGAATTTGAAGATCTAGAGACCCCTCAGGGGGCCATCAGTTTTGGTTGTCTAATTGGTAATATGGCCAATGCTGTGTACAGAATTTGATGAGGAGTTTGGGTTCCATGTGGCAGTCCCTGTATGCTCACATCCCCATGACTTACAGAAGATGTCGGCGTTTCCAGCACACAGCCTTGACTGTTTGTGGCTTTGATAGTACACTGGGCAAACATAGTAATCTAGGCTAGCCAACCAGCATCTGGCTCGCGTGTCCCTACATCAATAATGTTTGTTTCCATTATCTATGGTATGGAAGGAATTTAATGGAATGTTAGTGGGATCCTCTTCATTAGGGATATCCCAATAGGGAAGACCTATACACAGCTGACAAATGTCTGGCTGGAGAGATGGCCACCAGGTCCCTAAGCGGGCTGTATGCAAGATAGACCATACTTCCTTTCCAGTAGGATTTGTGATCAGACATCACTGCTGAACAGGCTTATGAGGGTTAGGACTACTGGTGGTCAAGGGGAGAGTCTATAGCCTTATCCACACAGCGAATCCACAATTTGAAAGGGTTTCCAGTCTTTTTCAGTTTCCAGCCAGAGTCTGGACAGGGCACAGGCTTGAGATGAGAGGTAGGGATCCAGAAAGTGATTTTGACTACCTTTACCCTGTAGGTGTTATAAGTAGCACCTGGTATGGTCCTTTTCAGTGGAGTTCCAGGGATGACACCAGATGTCGTCTTACATAGATGAAGTCTCTATTTGATATCGCTGTAGAGTCCCCTCATCCCCAGGTTGGTAGGTAGTGGCCATCTGTTTTCACAGGTATCTCTGAGTTTTTTCAAGAGCTTTAAGTCTGTTAAGCAAGGGGGTGTGGAAGGAATCGTTAGGTCTTAGAGTTGGGGTAGGACCCTTACTGGAGGAGGGACACCATAGAGAATTTCACAGGGTGTGAGGTTACACAAAGAAATAGATTGAGTATTTCTTGCATGAAACAGTACATAAAGCAGGAGCATAGTCCAATCTTTTATGCCGGTCTCTAAGCTTAATTTCGTTATGGTTTCTTTAATGGTTCTATTCATTCTTTCTACCTGTCCTGAACTCGGGGGTCTGTAAACACAATGTAATTTCCAATTAATCCCCAGGGTCCTTGCTAACCTCTGAGTTACCTGGGCCACGAACACCGGTCCATTATCAGACCCTATTACTTTAGGCAGGCCATACCTTGGAAAAATATCTTCCAGGATCTTCTTGACCACCATTTGCGCTGTTTCATTTTTTTTTCTTTTCTTTTTTTTTTGGGGGGGGAAAGCTTCAATCCATCCTGAAAATGTATCTACAAAGACTAGGAGATATTTAAGTCCATTCCTTGCTGGCTTAATTTCAGTAAAGTCCACTTCCCAGAATTGTCCTGGTCTGGTTCCTCGTAGGTGCTTTCCTGCAGGAAGCTTGGAAGGGTAAGAATTAACCAATTGATGGACCCAACAGGCTTTTGTTATCCATTCAGTTGTTTCCTTTCACTGTGAGTCGGTTAGTGGAAAACTCTGTTTTTGATCCTTCAAAAATGAATGCAGTTTCTTTGAACCAAGGTGAGTGATTTGATGTACATTTTCTACTGACATAGTTAGAGCCGTGATTATAGGAGTTTTTACTGAAGGATTTAGAAATTCCACTTGGGGGCCTTCAGGGTTAAAAGTTATTTTGGCCCAGAGCTTTGTGAGCAGATCTCTGCCAATCAGTGGGGCCGTGCATTCTGGGATTACTAGGAAGGAGTGATGGATTTTTCCTTTCCCCTGGTCCATGGTCCTCTTAGTTGTCCAAGCCTGATATTTACTGCCATTAGCCCCTTGAATTAGAGACCTTTTATTTGACAGAGGTTCCAATGGGGCCTTAAAGGCAGAATATATTGCCCCTGTATCCACTTCAATGTATACTGGGGTCCCCTCCACTTCAAAAGTTAACCTGAGCTCGAGGAGAGGATCTGAGCCCCGACTTTCTTAGTAATCCTACAGAGTCAGAATGTCCAGCTGGCCTGGCTGTCTCTTTCTAGGGCACTCTTTAGCCCAGTGTCCTTTTTTTTTAGAGTAGGCACATTGAATTGAGGCCAGGGGTGGCCTCTAGTGTGGTCCCCGGTGTCCCTTCCTGTCTCCATGTTTCTTAATTTCTGGTCTATTTGTTGTTGTGACCAGGACCTTAGTCAATGCCTTAGTCTGTCTTTTGTTTCTTTTATCCTCCCTTTGCTCCATACTCTTCCTCAGTTTCTCTCTTAGTATACCTTCTTGGCTTCTCTGACTAAACCTCTCAAACTCATATCTTGTAATCCATCTAAGCATTGTAACTGTCTTTTAATATCCAGAACAGCTTGCCCAATAAAGGCCACCATGACAGATGCCTTTTGATTCTCTGCCTGAGGATCGAAAGGAGTAAATCTCTTATATGCCTCCATAATTCCCTGTAGGAACATGGAGGGACATTCATCAGTCCCTTGAATAATCTCTCTTACCTTGGCCAAAATAGTTGATCGCCCAGCGGCCACTAAGATACCCACTATTAGAGCCCGGCAATAAGAGGAAGGATGCTCATTACCTTCACAGGTTTTGGGGTCCCAGTTGGGTCTGTTCAAGGGAAAGGCGTCTTTGCATATGTTGGGAAGTTTTGTCGGTCACCCATCTGGTCAGAGAATATTTTTTTTCTAGAATCCAGGAAGATTCTCTTTTGTTCCTCTGTCATGAAGAGAGTCCCTAGGAGTTGTTGGCAGTCATCCCAAGTAGGCTGGTGTGAAAACATCAATGATTCAACCACACCTGAGACCCAGGTGGGGTCCTCGGTAAAAGGGGGATTGTTATTTTTCCAGTTATTTAGGTCTGAAGAGGAGAAAGGTAAAAACTGGTAGGCTTGCATTTTTCCCCCATGGTTGTCATCAATCATTGTTCCTTAGAAATGGAGAGGGAGCATCACGGGAGTTCCAGGGATTTCAATCATTCAACGCCGGCAAATTCCTTTAGCCGGGCCAGCATCCTCCAGGGGAGGAGGGGGTGTGTTTGCTGCAGGGGAGTTATTTGGAGTGCGCTGGGCTCGCTTAGCTTCCTCCAATGGCGGACAGGCTGAGTCAGCAGCAGGGGAATTACTTAGAGGGTGTTGGGTGTTGGGGGACGAGGGCAGGGAATAAGTAGTAGGACGAGAGTCCAGTAGAGTCAAATCTTGTGACTCAGGGAGAACAGAGGTTGAAGGAGGAGGAGGAGCAGAAGGTTTGAGAGAGCATGAGGGAAGGAGTAGGAGTGGGGGCAGGGGCAAGGAAAAGCTTCACACATGGAGGAGGAGAATTGCAGATGTCCTGAAAAGTTAAGATATATGTCTCTTGATCCTGATGTCTATGTGGCGCTGGCTGAAAGTCAATATCTCTGACTTTTTAAATTAGTGGGAAGTAGAAAGATCCTTCTAGGGGCTATCTGAATCCAAAGGTGGGCCATTCTGAGGCACAGAGAGTCTGCCAGGTCCAGCGTTTTACTAAAAAAGAAAGATTCTGAGCCCTTAAGCGGACTTTGAAGCAATGATCAAGGGTCAGGGAAAGAGGCATTGAAGTGCTCTATCCCATTATGAAAGACAAACAATCAGTAAAAGCAACGACACATGACACAGACAAGACAATACAATAAAGACAGGCAATGGACGTCCAACACTGAGACCAGGACTGAGTAGCCGGCAAAACCTGATGGGCTGGATATGCCGAATCTGAAACAAAATATCACTGAGTCGAGGAGACTATTGTTCCTCGATTTCCCGAGTTCTCTGGGGAGTCCCCCAGTGACGTGGCCTGTGGCTCTATGACATGTCTGTCAGCCATCGTCGGAGAGAGCTCACACTCTTCATCAACAGCCATTTTGCCAAGCCCTAACCTGAAACCTGAAACCAGAAAGAGGTGCCTTACATACCCCGAGAGGAGCCCATTGGGGTCTCTCATCTGCCGCTGCTGGATCTCGGTGGAACCTCCATATGTAAAGGTCGGGCGAGCGTCCGGGGAAGAAACCACCAAGAGACTGTCTCATGCAAAAGCAAAGGGTTTATTATGGGTCCAGCATGCTGGGGCTCAGAGTTCACTTGAATAGAGCAGAAAGCCCTGAGAACAGCTTAAGCAGAGCTTATATACTTTCCTTTGAGAGGGCAGGGCAGGATGTTTATTGATGGGTCCGGGCGAGTGAGCTGTGTGTGGGCAACTGGGTGAGGAAGTACTTTCTGCAGTTTGGCAGTTGAGGACAGAACATTCTGGGACCAAGATTAGCAAACAGTTCTCAAGATTTCAACAGTGTTTTATTAAGCATACAGAAAACAGGAAGTGATAAGTACCTATTATATTAACCTTTCACTACCGACTACACTTTGCCAGATTTCCTAATGTCTCTATTGATATCTGCTTTCCTACATATTTTCCCCAGTTCATCATTGTGACTGACTCTTCACATGTGGTGACATTTACATTCACTCTATACCCAAAACCCTATAGCTAAAGAACTTTTGTTCCAAATCCTATGCTCACTCTCCTTTCTAAACCTACCGACTATCTTCCTAATCCTACTGATTATCCCTTTTAGACTGGAAGTTCTCTTTGACAATCAATCATCCAAAATACACGGAACTTTGCCATTGTATATTGATGTATCTGAGACATCTGTGCAGAAAATAAATCAAAGCTCAGTATCACAATCAAGGTCCCAATGCTCTTCTGGGCTTCAAATCTTAAATAGATTTCTGTTTTCATACTTATGTTTCACCTATATATTCTTGTAAATATCGCAGGTTTCCAATACCATTATTCATCCAGCAGAATGATTCCTAATGCAAATTGAACCTGTTATTAACCCTAACCATACACTGTTCCCTCAATATAACTTTACAGAAGAGCAGGGACAGAGTAGGTCTTACAATACAGGAATGTAGGGGAACTTCCTATTGCTAAGAAACTCAAAGGTACATGCAAAAATGATCCCTGGAGAAGTTGTAGGCAGCTATGAAGGAACTGAGTGAGCAAAACTCATCTTCTCTTGCAAACAACCTGGTCAGGATGAAGGGATATGTCTGAATTAGCCTCTCTCTTCTTAATGTAGAGAAGAAGAACCAAACCAGGCTGTGTGGAGAGCTGTTCCCGGTTGCCTATGGTTAATATACCATTCAAACTTGTGAAACTGTAACAGGAAGTAGGGGCAGCCTTCATTTCAGGGGACCCTTGGAAGCAACTGTTAGGACAAAGTGGTTGCAAATGGTGTGAGCTCATTCAGTTCCTGAAGGAAGTGACCTCAGACTTCACCTCACATCCTTGGTGATAGAACTCTCTGAATTTGGGATCAAGGAATCCAGGCACCCAAATCCCATTCCAGTCCCAGTAGCAGTGGTCTCACTTCTTTGGATTTACCAAGGACAGAATCAGTCTTTGTTGGTACCTACTGATATGAGGATTGCCAAAAGCCAGGAAAGCTCTGAAGAGTGGCCTTTCCTGAGAAAGCAGGTAGTGGATCACCGCTGCCTCCTGACAACTTTACAGAGTTGGCCAAGGAAACCAGATCTGAAACAGGACAGGCAATTTCGGGGGAACATAGTTTGGCCCAATAGTCAGAGGACACTCCAGGTAGTCAGAGACCTACTTGGGGGAAGAAGGTGCTTTGTGGGTGTGGGTGTGTGTTTGTGCTTTTGTCTCATGTTCTCAGAATAGGTAGGAATGGCGGTTTGTTTGGTTTGGAGTGAACTGTTTCTAATAAGTGATTTGATAAAGCAAGTGTTTCTATGTCTGTGTATCCCATTGTGTCCGTGGTTGTAGACATTAGAAAAGAGAATGCATGAATGGATGTGTCCTGTCTGGTAGAAAGCTTCCCAGCATTCATCCAGCCGAATATATGAATGCACTGCGGCTTCCCTTATCGATGGGCAACACCTGCTATTTTCCTAAGTTCTGGTTTTATTTTTGAATTCTGGCCACTCTCCAGAATAGGCTCATGGTTTTGTGTCCAAGAGAAGTACCACCTTCAAGCTCTGTGACATGGCCATGTACTGGATAGCTGAAGGGAATGGCGAGCAACTAAGTAAACTCAGATATCAGTGTGACCAGTAAAGTCTCAGTGGAAAAACCGTGCTTTGGGCCTTTTGCTTACCTTTTGTTCTATTCCCCTGTATGTCAGGAATTTCTTTGCCTCAGGCCACACCTTCGTGAAGCCGGAACAAAACACTTTTCAAATGGAAATGAATGGGCCTCACCTGTGGCTCTTTGCCTAATTGCTTTAGAAAGGGGTGTGTCTGAATCAGCCTCTTGGCCCTGTGTGAGGCTGTGGCTTAGATTCTTAGCACCTGATTGATATAAAGAAAGATCCCATGTGTGAATCCAAAACCAAAATGCCCAAAAGAGGAGTCATTGAGGATAAAGTCTCTTGCCTTCCACTGTAAGGTTCCTGAACTCCATCAAGTGAGAATAGGGATCCTTTGGGTCAAATGATTTCTTCAAAGCCCTGCACATGCTAGCCCAGTGGTGTTTGTGTATTCTTATGACTCCAATTCACATAAAGATTCTAAACCCCACTGTCAGTAGGCCTCAAATTGGAGAAGCAGAGCAGTATTACAGCAGGCCTATTTGATCACTCCTGGGTTACAGGAAGGGTGTCCAGGCCACCCTGACATTAGGAAAATAAGGGCCAAGGAAGCCTATTTTGGACACTGTCTTGGGCTGTGTCCTTCATGGAAACTTCCAGCCAGAGGTTAAGATGAGTGTCTATATGCAATAAGATGAGGGTCATGTGGGAATGTTTTGGTTTAATTTTGGTCATTTGTGTTGGGGTTGGAAGAGATGAGTAGGTCAACCAGGACTTGAAATCTGGTGTGATTCCCCTTAGAGACTGAGTTATGGAACTGAACTCAGAGAAGTATTGGCATGAATTGTGTTGAGTTTTTAGGAGGCCACATATGAGACTCGCTCTTGGAAACTGAGACCTAGGCCCAGGCTGGCTTTCCACAGAGCACTGGGAATCTCACCCAGGATATCACAAGATTTTATTCTGAAAGACTTGGCAGCCATAGTCAAAACACACATAGACCTCACACTGTAGACCTCAATGGGCCTGGCTTCATGTGACCTTTTGGCGACTCTTTGGGATGACTTGCCTTTGAGTGTCCTCCAGAGATTTCATTGAAATGAGCTTCCTCACAATTTAATGGTTCCTAAATGAATTGAAACCCACAGTGCCTCCAACTTCCACCTTAAAAAATGGCTAGATAAATACCATAAAATTTTTGAAATTCCTATGACCAGGTGGCACTGGAGAACCTTTGTATGCCCTATTGCTGATCATGAGTGCCTTTATTGACTGAGTTTCATTAAAATGGTGTAGAACAGAGATGCCAGTAAGTTGGATACTCCTCAATTGTAGGCGCAAGCTTTGGTGTGCAGGTTTGTGATAAAACATCCGTGGTGGGGCCATGTGGATCTGCCATTGCTTCCAAATGGCATGTGACTGACGTGGTGCAGCCAGGAAAACCTTATATGTAAAGGCATATTGGTATATGGAGAATTTTTAGGGCAATGTTCATAATCAAGTTGCTATGGACAAGGGGACAATCTATGTGGGCTAGAAGCCTGGTTGGTGCATTCTCCTGCAGACCATGACCCACTACACATGACAGAACTCCCTTCAGCACTGTGTCCCAGTTCAACTCCTTGTATTTCATGTAGAAAATACCAATCTCCCAGTGTAGCAGCAAGAAACACCACGAAAAGTGGAGAATGACCAAATGCCTTCACAGTCCACACGGGGAGACTCTTAGACCCCAGTGGTCACAGTTTACTTACAAAGAGAGAATTCAGTACTGTAGCCTAGTGTTCATTGGAAAATAAGAAACCACGTCCTCCAGGTCACATAGATGTAGACCCAGCTCTGATGGTCTCACTAGAAAGAAAGCTAAAGCTCCTGACAACAATATATATTTTGAGTTCCCAACCTCAGAGGCAGTTTCTCAAGAAGTCTTTAGGCCAGAAGAGCTACAAGTATGTGGAGTGTTTACCTTGTCCCTTACATTTGGAAACTCCTCTACCACATCCAAGGTTGTGAACTCCTTTGAATTTTTAATTCCAGATATATATTCACAGATTTTCCAACTCTTCTTCTCTAATTGCGTCTTATTTGGGGCGAAGGTAATGTGAAGCCATTGTTCTGGATGAGAGTGGGAAATTTATTGTGTAGCCCATATTTGCATGCACATTGGATTCATTTTCCTTTTTTCCATTCAAAATACTGAATCCCTGACACTAACCCATACCCTACTAGACTCTGACCACTAATCCTACTATGATGGAGAATAATAACACAAACAGAATAGAAATACAAGCCATTCAGAGGAAGCATGGTGTATAGTTGGAATTGCCTTTTGCATGATAAAGGGTAGGTGTTATATATCTAGTCCATTTTTCATTGAAATAGTTCTCTATGTGTTTTTTTCCTTTAATTTTTATTGTTGGTTGTTCAAAACTTTACCTTTTGCTTGACATATCATATTTCATACTTTGATTCAAGTGGGTTATGAACTCCCATTTTTACCCCGTATACAGGTTTCAGCATCACATCTGTTACACATCCACTGTTGTACGTATTGCAATAGTAGTGTCTGTTGTAGTCTGCTGTCTTTCCTATCCTCTACTATCCCCCATCCCCTCCCCTCCCATCTTCTCTCTCTACTCCATCTACTGTAATTCATTTCTCCCCCTTGGTTTTTTCCCCCCTTTCCCCTCACTTCCTCTTGTATGTAATTTTGTATAACCATGAGGGTCTCCTTCCATTTCCATGCAATTTTCCTTCTCTTTCCTTTTCTCTTCCACCTCTCACCCCCGTTTAATGTTAATTTTCTTCTCATGCTCTTCCTCCCAACTCTGTTCTTAGTTACTCTCCTTATATCAAATAAAACTATTGGCATTTGTTTTTTTTTAGGGATTGGCTAGCTTCACTTAGCATAATCTGTTCTAATGCCATCTATTTCCCGGCAAATTCTATGATTTTGACATTTTTTAATGCAGAGTATTACTCCATTGTGTATACATGCCACATTTTTTTTCCTTCGTCTATTGAAGGGCATCTAGGTTGGTTCCACACTCTTGCTATTTTGAATTGTGCTGCTATGAACATCAATGTAGCAGTGTCAATGCAGCATGTACTTTTTAGGTCTTAGGGAATACACTGAGAAGGGGAATAGCTGGGTCAAATGGTGGTTCCATTCCTAGCTTCCAAGAAATCTCCATACTTCTTTCAAATTGGCTGCACCAATTTGCAGTCCCACCAGCAATGTACAGGTGTACCCTTTTCCCCACATCGTCACCAGCACTTGTTGTTTGACTTCATAATGGCTGCCAATCATACTGGAGTGAGATGGTATCTTAGGGTGATTTTGATTCACCTTTCTCTGACTACTGGAGATGGTGAGCATTTTTTCATGTACTAGTTGATTATATGTCCTCCTCTGAGATGTCTGTTGAGGTCCTCGGCCCATTTGTTGATTGGGTTATTTGTTATCTTATTGTTTAATTTTTTGAGTTCTTTGTATACTCTGGATATTAGGGCTCTATCTGAAGTGTGAGGAGTAAAGATTTGTTCCCAGAATTTAGGCTCCCTATTTACCTCTCTTATTGTTTCTTTTGCTGAAAAAAACTTTTTGCTTTGAGTAAGTCCCATGTGTTGATTCTAGTTATTAACTCTTGTTATTAACTCTTGTGCTATGGATGTCCTATTGAGGAATTAGGAGCCCAACCCCACAGTATGTAGATCATAGCCAACTTTTTCTTGTATCAGATGCAGTGTCTCTGATTTGATATCAAGCTCCTTGATCCATTTTGAGTTAACTTTTGTGCATGACGAGAGAAATGGATTCAGTTTCATTTTGTTGCATATGAATTTCCAGTTTTCCCAGAACCATTTGTTGAAGATGCTATCCTTCCTCCATTGCATGCTTTTAGACCCGATTGACATTGCATTTAACATATAGAGAATTTTGGTTATATTGCCATTTTGATGATGTTAGTTCTGCCTATCCATGAACATAGTATATTTTTCCATCTTCTAAGATCTTCTTCTATTTCTCTCTTTAGGGTTCTGTAGTTTTCATTTTATAAGTCTTTCACCTCTTTTGTTAGGTTGATTCCCAAGTATTTTTGTGTGTGTGTGTGTGTGTGTGTGGATATTTTGAATGGAATGGTTGTCCTCATTTCTATTTCAGAGGATTTGTTGCTGATATACAGGAATGCCTTTGATTTATGCGTATTGATTTTATATCCTGCCACTTTGGTGAATTCATTTATTAGCTCTAATAGTTTCTTTGTATACCTTTTTGGGTCTGCTAAGTATAGAATCATGTCATCTTCAAATAGTGATAATTTACGTTCTTCTTTTCCTATTTTTATGCCTTTGATTTTTTTAATCTCTCTAATTGCTCTGGCCAGTGTTTCGAGAACTATGTTGAACAGAAGTAGTGAGAGAGGGCATCCCTATCTTCTTCCAGATTTTAGAGGGAATGCCTTCAATTTTTCTCCATTCAGAATGATGCTAGCCTGAGGCTTAGCATAGATTGCTTTTACATTATTGAGGTATGTTCCTGTTATCCCTAGTTTTTCCAGAGTTTTGAACATAAAGGGATGCTGTACATTGTCGAATGCTTTTTCTGCATCTATCGAGATGATCAAATAGTTCTTATTTTTAAGTCTATTGATGTGATGAATAACATTTATTGATTTCTGTATATTGAACCAGCCTTGCATCCCAGGGATGAATTCTACTTGATCATGGTGCACAATTTTTTTAATATGTTTTTGTATCCGATTCGCCACAATTTTATTGAGGATTTTTGCATTTTTCCTGAAATAGCTTGAAAAGTATTGGTATTAGTTCCTCTTTAAAGGTTTTGTAAAACTCTGCTGTATACCCATCCGGTCCTGGGCTTTTCTTAGTTGGTAGTCTTTTGATGGTTTATTCTATTTCCTCAATTGTTATGGGTCTGTTTAGGTTGCCTATATCCTCCTGACTCAATCTGGGCAGATTATATGACTTGAGAAATTTATCGATGCCTTCACTATCTTCTATTTTATTGAAGAATAAGAATTCAAAATAATTTCGGATTATCTTCTGTATTTCTGAACTATCTGTTGTGATACTGAATTCTCCCTCTTCTTTTCTTTGTTAGCTTGGCTAAGGGTCGGTCGATTTTATTTATTTTTTCAAAGAACCATCTTTTAGTTTTGTCAATTTTTTCAATTGTTTCGTTGTTTCGATTTCATTAATTTCAGCTCTGATTTTAATTATTTCTTGGCTTCTACTTCTTTTGCTGTTGTTTTGCTCTTCTTTTTCTTGGATTCTGAGATGAAGTATGAGATCATTTATTTGTCTTTTTTTTTTTCCTTTTTTTAAGGAATGAAATCCAAGCAATGAATTTTGTTCTTAGAACTGCTTTCAATGTGTCCCATAGATTCTGATATGTAATGTCTGTGTTTTCATTTATCTCTAAGAATTTTTTAATTTTCTCCTTGGTGTCTTCTATAACCCATTGATCATTCAGTAACCTATTTTTCATTCTCCATGTGATACATGATTTTTCCTTCTTTCTTTCATTGTTGATTTTCAGTTTCATTTCCTTTTGATCAGATAAGATGCCTGGTATTATATCTACTCCTTTATATAGTCTAAGAGTAGCTCTGTGACATAATATATGATTTATTTTTTGAGAAGTATCCATGTGCTGCTGAGAAAAAAGTGTAACTGCTTGATGTTGGGTGGTATATTCTATATATATATCATAAGTCTGGGTTATTAATTGTGTTATTGAGTTCTATAGTTTCATTATTCAACTTTTGTTTGGAAGATCAGTCCATTAGTGAGATAGGTGTGTTTGAGTCTCCCATGAGTATTGTATATTGGTTTATTAGAATCTTGAACTTGAGAAGAATTTGTTTGATGAACATAGCTGCACCAATGTTTGGGGCATATATATTGATGATTGTTATGTCTTGTTGGTGTATGGTTTCCTTGAGCAGTATGTAGTGTCCCTCTTTATCCCTTTTGATTAACTTTGGCTTGAAATCTATTTTATTTGATATGAGTATGGACACTTCTGCTTGTTTCCGAAGTCCATATGAGTGATATGATTTTTCCCAACTTTTCACCTTCAGTCTATGTATATCTTTTCCTAACAAATGCGTCTCCAGTAGGCAGCATATTGTTGGGCCTTGTTTTATGATCCATTCTACTAGCCTGTGTCTCTTAATTGGTGAGTTTAAGCCATTAAGATTTTTGGTTATTATTGAGATATGGGTTGTTCTTCCAGCCATATTTGTATATTTATGTTACTAAACATGGTTTGTTTTCCTCCTTGATTATTTTCCCCCCTTTACTCCTCTACCTCCCACTGTTGGTTTTCATTGTTATATTCCATTTCCCCTTCCTGTGATGTTTTGCCAAGGATGTTTTTAAGAAATCGTTTTCTAGCTGCAAATTCTTTTAACTTTTGTTTATCGTGGAAAGTTTTAATTTCATCTTCTATCCTGAAGCTTAATTTCACTGGATACACAATTCTTGGATGGAACCCATTTTCTTTCAGTGTTTGAAAAATGTTATTGCAGGATCTTCTAGCTTTCAGAATCTGTGTTGAAAGATCAGCTGTTATCCTGAATGGTTTACCACTAAATGTAATCTGCTTCCTTTATCTTGTAGCTTTTAAAATTCTCTGCTTTTTCTGTATGTTGGGCATCTTCATTATAATATGTCTAGGTGTGGATCTCTTATGATTTTGCACATTTGGCATCCTGTAAGCTTCTAGGATTTGCGATTCTGTCTCATTCTACAAGTCTGGGAAGTTTTCTCCTATATTTCATTGAATATATTGCTCATTCCTTTTGTTTGGACCTCTATACCTTCCTGTATCCCAATGACTCTTAAGTTTGGTCTTTTTATGTTATCCCATATTTCTTGGATGTTCTGCTCATGGTTTCTTAAAAGTCTTGCTGAGCTGTCTGTGTTCTTTTCAAGTTGAAATAATTTGTCTTCATTGTCTGATGTTCTATCTTCTAAGTGTTCTACTCTGCTGGTAGTATTCTCAATTGAGTTTTTAAGTTGGTTTATTGATTCCTGCATTCCTAGGATTTCTGTTTGTTTGATTTTATAATCTTTATCTCCCTGTATAGTTGATCTTATGCTTCTTGGATTTTTTTTATGTAATTCATTATCAAGGTGATCTTTCATTGTCTGATTTTGCTCTCTAATGACTTCCTTGAGACTCCAGATCATCTGAAGCATGTATATCCTGAGTTCTTTATCTGACATTCCATCTGCTGCAGATATTACCTCTTCTAACGTTGACTTTACCTGCATTGCTTATGGTCCTTTCTTTCCTTGTCTTTTCATACTGTTCATATTTCTTTCTGCTTGGTGAAACTGTTGTGTTATTGAATTTTTCCCCTATATATTTATATTGCTCTTGTATAGTTTCAAAGTCTCCCTCGCAGGCACGGGTGGTGGCTCTGCCCCTCCTACAATTGGAACAATGTGCCTACCACACCAGCAGGCTGCTGGGCCTGTTCTGTAAGTCGGTAGCTGGTCCGCCTACCTTGAAGGTGCGAGCAGCAGCTCTGCCCCTCTGCAGGCACTCGGCCTGTTCTGCCAGTGGGTCGCAAGTCGGGCTACTTTGCAGGCGTGGGCGGCAGCTTTGACCATCCGCGGGCCACTGGGTCTGTTTTGTCTGTCCCTTGCAGGTCTGTCTACCTTGCAGGCGCCTGTGGCTGCTTCGCCCCTCCCCCAACCGGGACGATGTGTATACCATGCTGGCAGGCCATAGGCCTGGTCTGTTGGTGGTTGCAGGTCCACCTACCTTGCAGGCGCAGAGGGCGTCTCTGCCCCACCGCAGATTGCTGGGCCTGTCCTGCTGTGGGTCACAGGTCTGCCTACCTTGCAGGCCCGGCGGCATTGCCCCTCCCCCAACCAGGGCGATGTGTTTTCTACGGTGGCGGGCCACTGGTCCTGTTCAGCCGGTGGGTCGCAGGTCCGCCTACCTTGAAGGAGCGATTGGCAGATCTGCCCCTCCCTCTCTCAATGTGTTTTTAAAGTTGACAAATATGTGAATTCCTGTCTCCCTTTCTCTGTAGCATATTCAGCACATGTATTTTTATATGCACATATAGAATCCTACCTGGTATCACACGTACATTTTTGTGAGGTTGCTGACTTGGCAGATACAAATTATGAGAAGAGATCACTCCTCCTAAACGATGTTGTAACTGAAAATTTAAGCTATAGGTGAGCTTCCGAGTTAAACAATATTACACATAAATCCACGCTCAGTAAAATGAAGATTTTTGGATCTGTGGATGATATATATTTCATGAAGAATTTCAATTGGCATATATATTGCTACTTTTTAATGTCTGTTTTGTGTGTGTGTGTGTGTATACACACTCTTGTATATATTTATATATATATATATATATATATATATATATATATATATATATATGCACACTCTCCATATATTTCAAAATATGAAATAGATGTGTCTTATGTACAGTCCCAAAATTCATTCATGTTCATGTATGTGGAATTATAATCAAATTTTCCTTCAGTTAATGCACATCAGAGGATATGTATTTCATCTACAATTTCACAAATTTATATGCATTTGTTTCACTTTCAGTCACTTCCTGCTTCAGAACACATGTATTTCTCCAGGTTTCTTGACAGGTCTTTTTATGAGACTTTTTTCCAAAAAAAAATATTTTCAATTTCCATAATCAATTTTAAGCAAAACTCACACACTCTTCATGATAAACCATAATCCTCATATTACCATTAGATGTAAAATGGGTTGGAATGAATGGTTGTATATCAATATAAGATTTCCTGTATATTTTCACATTTCAATTCAATCCATTATTTGAAGTTGGAACCAGTTATATTACTTATTCACAGTATGGTCTATACATGCATATTCTCCATATTCAAAGACAAAGAGTACACCTGTTTGTACCCCGAATACTAATTTATACATCTTCAAAATATTGCTCCCAGAAATGGTGGAAGAAATACTCAGGTCACCTTATCTACATATACATTGTATCACAGTAATATTCTGGACACAAAAAGCAAAAGTCACACTTATGATTGTACCAAAGCCTAAATGGAAACTGAACATGGATTCCTAAAAACATCCAGGTCCACTTTGCCTAATAGTCTCAAATATCAATCCTATTGGTGACTACGTATTTGTTTCTTCCTAAAATTATATATTCAACTTAAATGCAGTTAATAATGTCTAATCCTATCACTCACTCTATACTTTGCCTGATTTCCTAATGTCTCTATTGATGTCTGTTTTCCTAAATATTTTCCCCAGTTCACCATGTGAGTGACTCTTCACATGTGATGATATTTACTTTCACTCTCTAAGCGAAACCCTATTGATGAAGAATTTTTGGTCCAAATCCTGTACTCACTCTTCTTTTGAAAGCTACTGACTATCTTCCTAATCTTACTGAGTTTCCCTGTTTGAGTGGAAGTTCTCTTTTCCATTCAATCATCCAAGGTACAAGGTCCTATGCCATTGATTATCGATTTATCTGAGACATATATGCGGAACATAATTCAAAGCTAAGTATCACAATCAACAGCTCAATGCCCTTCTGAGCTTCAAATCTTACCTAGATTTCTGTTTTCATACTTATATTTTATGTCTATGTTTTAATAAATATCACAGGTTCCCAATACCATTATTCATCCAGCAGAATGATTCCCAACCCAAATCAAACATGTTATTAAACCCTAAACATACACTGTTCCCACAATCTCACTTAACAAAAGACCAGGGACAGTGTTGGTCTTACAATACAGGAATGTAGGGGATATTCCATATGCTGAAAAACTCAAAGGTCCATGCAGATGTGATCCCTGGAGAAGATATAGGCAGCTATGAAGGACCTTAAAGAGCAAAACTCATCTTCCATTGCAAACAACCTGGACAGGATGAAGGGTTGTATCTTAATGAGCCTCTCTGTTCTCAATGTAGAGAAAATGGACCAAACCAGGCCTGTGTGGAGAGCTGTTCCTGGGTGCCTATGGTTGATTCACCATTCTAACTTGTGAAAGTGTCACAGGAAGTAGGGGCAGCCTCTATCTCATGGGACCCTTGGAAGCAACTGTTAGGACAAAGTGATTGCCAAGGCCGTGTCCTCATTCACTACCTGAAGTAAGTGATCTCACCTCTCTTCCTTGGTGATGGAACTCTCTGAACTTGTGTGCAGAAGCCAGGCAACCAGAGCCAGTCCCAGTCCCAGTCCCATTGAGGTCACTTGTTTGGATTTACCAAGGACAGAATCAGTGTTTCCTGGAACCTACTGATGTGAGGATGGCCAAATGCCAGGAGAGCTTTGTAGAGGGGCCTTTCCTGAGAAAAAGGTACTTTCCCATTTCTGGCTCCTGACAACGTCACAGATTTGGCCAAGGAGACCATATCTGAGACAGGACAGGCCATTTGGGGGTACATAGTATGGCCTACCAGTCAGACGACACTCAGGATAGTCACAGAATTACTTGGGGGAAGGAGGTGTCTTTGTGGGTGTGGGAGTGAGTTTGTGGTTTTTTCTCATGTTCTGAGAATAAGTAGGAAAGGCAGTTTGTTGGGTTTGGAGTGGACTGTGTCTAGTAATTCCTTTGACAATGTGAGTGTTTCTATGTCTGTGTAACTCTCTGTGTCCGTGGTTGTATTCATTAGAAAAGAGAATTCATCTATGGATGTGTCCTGTCTAGTAGAAAGAATTCCAGCATTTATCCTGCCTAATTTATGAATGGACTGTGACTTGCCTTATCAATGGGCAACACGTACTATCTTCCTAAGTTCCTGTTTTCTTTCTGAATCTGGCCACTCTCCAGAGTAGGCTCATGGTTTTTTGTCCAAGTTATGTACCACCTCCAACCTCTGTGACATGGCCATGTATTCTATAGCTGAAAGGAAAGGGAGCATCTCAGAAAACTCAGATATCAGTGTGACAAGGAAAGTCTCAGTGGAGAAAACCGGCTTTGGGCCTTTTGCTTCCCTATTCCTCTGTTGCCCTGAATGTCAGGAAGGTCTTTGCCTCAGGCCACCCCTTTGTGAATCCTGAAGAAAAGAGTTTTCAAATGGAAATGAATGGGCATCACCTGTGGCTGTTTGCTAAAATGCTTTGAGAGATATGTGTGTGAATCAGCCTCTTGGCCGTGTGTGAGGCTGTGTCTTAGATATTCAGCGCCTAATGGATCTTAAGAAAGATCCCATGTGTTCATCCAAAACCAAAATGTCTAAAAAATCAGTCATTTTAGATGAAGTTTATTGCCTTTCTCTGTTAGGTTCCTGACCTCCAACAAGTGAATTTTTGGATCCTTTGAATTAATCGAGTTCTTCAAAGCCCTGCAGAGGCTAGCCCATATGTGCTTGGGTTTTCTAATGAATCCAAATCACATAAAGAATCTATACATGACAGTCAGTAGGCCTCAAATTGGAGAAGCAGAGCAGTATTAGTGGCAGGCCTATTAAATCACTCCTTGTTTACAGGAAGGGTGTCCAGGTCACACTGACTTTAGGCAAATGAGGGCAAGGGAGATTATTTCAGACTCTGTCTTGTGCTTTACCCCTCATGGAAACCTCCAGCCAGAGGTAATGATGTTTGTCTATATGGAAGAAGATGAGGGCAATGTGGGAGTGTTTTGGATTTAATTGTGGTCATTTATTTGGCTGTTGGAAGATAAGACTGGGTCCACCTGGGCTTTAACTCGGGTTTGATTCACCTTAGAGACTGAGTTCTGGAACTGACCTCAGAGAAGTATTCACATGAATTGTGTTGGGATTTTAGGAGGCCACGCATTAGACTTGCCCTTGGAAACTGAGATCTAAGCCCAGGGTGGCTTTCCACAAAGCACTGAGAATGTCAGCCAGGATATACCCGGATTTTATTCTGAAAGACTTGGCAGGCATATTTGAGAGTCAAAACACCCATGGACCTCACATTGTAGACCTCAATGGGCCTGGCCTCATGTGACCTTTAGGCCACTCTTTGGGAAGCATTGCCTGTGAGAGTTCTCCAGATCTTTCATTGAAATGAGCTTCCACAACATTTAATGGTTCATGAATGAATTGAAACCCACTGTGGCTCCAAATTCCTCTTTGAAAAATGGCTAGATAAATACCATGAAATTTTTTAAATTCCCATGACCAGGTGGCACTGGAGAACAGTTAGATCTCCTGATGCTCATCATGAGTGTACCAGACTGGGCCTTGATTTACTGGGTTTCATGAAAATGGCATAGAACAGAGATGCCAGTAAGTTGGAACCTTCTGAGTAGTGCGCCTTGAGCAGTTGTGGGCAGGTGTGTGACAAAACATCTGTGGTGGGGCCATGTGGATCTGCCATTGGCTTCCAAATAGCATGTGATTGACATGCAGCAGCCAGCAGACCCATTTATGTAAAGGCACCTTGTTATATAGAGAGGTTTCAGGGCAATGTTCAGAATTGGGTTGCAATGGAAAAGGGGGCAATGTAGCAAGCAATGAGTGATAGAAGCCTGGATGGTGCATTCTCCTGCAGACTCTAACCCACCACAAGTGACAGAACTCCCTGCAGCACTGTGTCCCAGTTGAACTCCTTGTATTTTGTAAAGCAAATATCAAACTCACTGTGCAGCAGCAAGAAACACCACGAAAAGTGGAGGATGACCAAATGTCTTCACAGCGACATGGGGAGACACTAAGCCCCCAGTGGCCACAGTTTACCTACAAAGAGAGAATTCAGCACTGCTGCCCCATGTTCATTGGAAAATAAGAAAACATGTCGTCCAGGTCACATAGATGCAGACCCATCTTTGATGGTCTCACTAGAAAGAAAGCTAAAACTTCTCACAACAACTTATATTTCAAGTGCCCAATCTCACATGCAGTTTCTCAAACAGTCTTTAGGCCAGAAGAGCTCCATGTTGGTGTTGTGTTTACCATGTCCCTTGCTTTTGGAAACTCCTCTACCATCTCGAAGTTTGTGAACTCCTGAGCATTTTCCATTCCAGACATGTATTCACAAATTTTCTAACTCTTCTCCTCTAATTGTGTCTTCCTTGGAGCGAAGGTAATGTCAAGGCATTGTTCTGGATCAGAGTGGGAAGTTTTGGGTTGCACATATTTGCACACACATTTGATACAATTTCCAATTTTCCATTCAAAGTACAGAATCCCTGACACTATCCCATACCCTACTTGACTCTGTCTACTAATCCTAATATGATGGAGAAAAATAACACAAACAGAATATAAATACAAGCAGTTCAAAGGAGGCATGATGTATATTTGGACTTGCCTTTTACATGATAAAGTTTATGTGTTATAAATCTAGTCAATTTTTAATTGAATAGTTCTCCATGTGTTTTTAAAGTTCAAAATATGTGTATTACTGACTCCCTTTCTCTGTAGCCTATTCAACATATGTATTTTTATATGCACATACCGAAAGCTACCTGGTATCACACCTACATTTTTGTGAGGTGGCTTCCTCAGCAAATACAAATTGTGAGAAGAGATCACTCCTCCTAAACGCTTTGGAACTGAATATTCAACCTATGGGTGAGCTTCCTAGTTGAACAAAATTATACATAAATCCATATTCTGTAAAATATATATTTTTGCATTTGTGGATGATATATATTTCATGATGAATTTCGATTGGCATATATTACTACATTTTAAAGTCTGTGTGTGTGTTTTGTGTGTGTGTGTGTGTGTGTGTGTGTGTATATGTATATATATATATATATATATATATATATATATATATATATATATATATATATAGTCTCCATATTTTTCAAAATATGAAATATTTGTGTCTTATTTAGAGTCCCAAAATTCATTCATGTTCATGTATGTGGATTTATAATAAAATTTTCACAAGATTATTCTCAGAAATATTCATCCACCTGAAGTACATATTTGTTTCCTAGTACTGAAAACTAACTACAGTGATTGGTGCCTTCAAATCCTAATATTTCTACAGTAACTGAACCAGTTTAACATCAATGCATGTAGAATTCTGTTGGACGTGTTGTGTATTTTGACGTTCGTTTTTATTCCACACTGGTACATTACTCTTTCTTAAGTTTATGGACATCATAGGACATATATTTCATCAACAATTTCGCAAATTTATAGGCATTTGTTTCACTTTCAATCGCTTCCTGCTTCAGAACACATGTATTCCTCCAGGTTTCTTGACTGGTCTTTTCATGAGACTTCTTTCCAAACAAATTATTTTCGATTTTCATAATCAATTTGAAGCAAAGTCACACACTTTTCATGATAAACCAAAATCCTCATATTTCCATTAGATGTATAATGGGTTGGAATGAATGATTGTATATTAATATAAGATTTCTTATTTGTTTTCAAATTTATTTCAATCTATTATTTCAAGTTGAAACCAGTTTTATTATTTATTCACAGTATGGTCTATTCATGCATTTCCTCTGTATTCATAGACACAGGGTGCACCTTTTTGTAGCCCCAATACAAATTTATACATCTTCAAAATATTGCTTCCAGAAATGGTGGAAGAAATACTCATGTCACCTGATCTACATATACATTTCATCACAGTAATATTCTGGACACAAAATTCAAAGGTCACACTTATGATTCTACCAAATCCTAAATAGAAAGTGAACATGGATTACTAAAAACATCCATGTCCAGGGTGCCTTATGCTCTCAAATGTCAATCCGATTGGTGACTACATATTTGTTTCTTCCTAAGATTATATGTTCAACCTCAACCCTGTTGAAAATATCTAATCCTATCACTCACTTTATACTTTGCCTGATTTCCTAATGTCTCTATTGATATCTGCATTCCTACATATTTTCCCCACTTCATCATTTTTAGAGACCCTTCACATGTGCTGTTATTGAAATTCACTCTCTAACCGAAACCCTATTGCTAAATAACTTTTGGTCCAAATCCTATACTCATTGTTCTTCCGATACTTACCGACTATCTTCCTGATCCTACTGACTATCTCTGTTTGAGGGGATGATCTCTTCTACATTCAATCATCCAAGGTACAAGTTCCTATGCCATTGTATATCAATTTATCTGAGATACCTGTGCAGAACGTAATTCAAGCTAAGTAATCCAATCAAGGACCCAATGACTTTCTGGACTTCAAATCTTACCTGGATTTCTGTTTTCATACTTATATTTCACCTATATATTCTTGTAAGTATTGCAGTTACCCAATACCATTATACATCCCGTAGAATGATTCCTAACCCAAATCGAACTGGTTATTAAGCATAACCATACACTGTTCCCTCAATATAACATTACAGAAGAGCTGGAACAGAGTTGGTCTTACAATGCAGTGATGGAGGGGATCTTCCACCTACTTAGAACCTCAATGGTCCATGCAGAAATTATCCCTGGAAAACATGTAGGCAGGTATGAAGGACCTGAGAGAGCAAAGGTCATCTTCCATGGCAAACAGCCTGGTCAGGATGAAGGGTTGTGTCTGATTCAGCCTCTCTCTTCTAAATGTAGAGAAGATGGACCAAACCAAGCCTGTGTGGAGAGCTGTTCCTGGGTGACTATGGTTGATATACCATTCTAACTTGTAAAAATGTCACAGGAATTGGGGCAGCATCCATCTCATGGGACCCTTGGAAGCAACTGTTAGGGCAAAGTAGTTGCCAAGGCAGTGACCTCATTCAGTTTCTGAAAAAAGTGACCTCACCTCACTTCCTTTGTAGTGGAACTCTCTTAACTTGGGAACCAGGAAGCTAGGCGCCCAGAGACAGTGCCAGTCCCAGTTGGCACACTTGATTGGATTTACCAAGGACAGAGTCAGTCTTTATTGGTACCAACTGATGTGAGGATGGCCAAATGCCAGGAAAGCTATGAAGACAGGTGTTTCCTGAGAAAGCAGGTAGTTGTTCTGGCAAAGACACCAAATCTGAGAAAGTACAGGCCATTTCGGGGGAACATGGTATGGCCCACCAGTCAGAGGAAACTCCGAATAATCAAAGACCTACTTCTGGGAAGGAGGTGCTTTGTGGGTGTGGGTGTGAGTTTGTGGTTTTGTCTCATGTTCTGAGAATAGGTAGGGATGGTGGATTGTTTGTTTTTGAGTGGATTGTTTCTAGAAAGTCGTTTGACATGGCGAGGGTTTCTAAAAGTGTATCCCACTGTGTCCGTGGTTGTTGACATTTGAAAAGAGAATGCATCAATGGAAGTGCCCTGTCTAGTAGAAAGCTACCCAGCATTCATCCTGCGCAATTGATGAATGGACTGCAGCTTGCCTTATGAATGGACAACACCTACTATCTTCCTAAGCTCCAGTTTTCTTCCTGAATTCTGGCCACTCTCCGGAATAGTCTCATGGTTTGATGTCCAAGATATGTACAGCCTCCAAGCTTTGTTACATGGCCATGTACTGGATAGCTGAAGGCAATGGGAGCATCTCAGAAAACTCAGATATCAGTGTGACCAGTAAAGTCTCAGTTGAGAAACCCTGCTTTGGGCCTTTTGCTAACCTATTGTTCTGTTGCCCTGAATGTCAGGAATTTCTTTGCCTCAGGCAACCCCTTTGTAAAGCCTGAAGAAAACAGTTTTCAAATGAAAATGAATGGGCATCACCTGTGCCTGTTTGCTTAATTGCTTCAAAAGGGATGTGTCTGAATCAGCCCCTTGGCCCTATGTGAGGCTGGGGCTTAGATTCTCGGCACCTGACGGATCTACAGAAAGATCCCATCTCTGAATCCAAAACCAAAATGGCCATAAGAGCAGTCAATGTGGATGAAGTCTCTTGCCTTCCTCTGTAAGTCCTGACCTCTATCAAGTGAGAATAGATATCATTTGGGTCAAATGAGTTTTTAAAAGCCCTGAAGAGGCTAATGCATAGGTGCTTGGATTTTCTCATGACTCCAATTCACACAAAGAATTTATACTCAACAATCAGTAACAGTCAAAATGGAGAAGCAGAGCAGTATTAAGGGCAGGCCTATTTGATCACTCCTGGTTCAAAGGAAGGGTGTCCAGGCCACCCTGACTTTAGGCAATTGAGGGGTAAGTGAGCTTATTTTGGACACTGTCTTGGGCTGCATCCCTCATGAAAACCTGCAGCAAGAGGTTATGATGAGTGTCTCTATGGCAGAAGATGAGGGTCATGTGGGAGTGTTTTGGTTTCAATTGCGGTCATTTGTGTGGCAGTGGAATAGGCCACTAATGAGATTCGCCCTTCTAAACTGAGATCTAGCTCACTCCTTGGGAAAAATTGCCTGTGAGAGTTCTCCAGATCTTTTATTGAAATGAGCTTCCTCACCATTTAATGGTTCCTGAATGAATTGAAACCCACAGTGCTTCCAACTTCATCCTTGAAAAGTGGCTACATAAATACCATGAAATTTTTGCCATTCCAATGACCAGGTGGCACTGGAGAACCTTTGATGTCCTTTTGCTCATCATGAGTGTACCAGAGAGTGCCTTGATTGTCTGGGTTTCATGAAAATGGTGTAGAACAGAAATGCCAGTAACTTGTAGCCTACTGAATAGTGGTGTGTGTGCAGGTGGTGTGCAGGTGTGTAATAAAACATCTCTTGTGGGGCCATGTGGATCTGCCATTACTTCCAAAGGGCTTGAGACTGACATGGTGCATCCAGCAGAACCTTATATGTCTGAAACCTCTCCATGTAAAGGCATCTTTTTATATGGAGATTTTCAGGGCAATGTTCAGAATCAGGTTGCTATGATCAAGGGGGCAATCTATGTGGGATAGAATCCTGGTTGGTGAATTCTCCTGCAGACCCTGACCCACCATACATGACAGAACTCCCTCCAGCACTGGGTCTCAGTTGAACTCATTTTATTTAGTGAAACAAATACCAAACTCCCAGTGCAGCGGCAAGAAACACCATGAAAAGTGGAGGATGACCAAATGGCTTCACAGTCCACACGGGGAGACACTTAGCCTTCAGTGGCCACAGTTTACCTACAAAGAGTGAATTCAGCACTGCCGCCTCATGTCTTTTGGAAAATAAGAAACCATGTTCTCCAGGTTACATAGATGCAGACACAGCTTTGATGCTTTCACTAGAAATGAAGCTAAAGCTCCTGACAAAAACATATATTTCAAGGATCTTCTAGCTTTCAGAGTCTGTGTTGAAATATCAGCTGTTATCCTGATTGCTTTACCCCTAAATGTAATCTGCTTCCTTTCAATTGTAGCTTTTAAAATTCTCTCTTTATTCTGTACGTTGGGTATCTTCATTATAATGCGTCTAGGTGTGGATCTCTTATGATTTTGCACATTCGGCGTCCTGTTGGCTTCTAGGACTTGGGAGTCTGTCTCATTCTTCAAGTCTGGGAAGTTTTCTCGTATTATTTCATTAAATACATTGCTCATTCTTTTGGTTTGGACCTCTATACCTTCCTGTATCCCAATGACTCTTAAGTTTGGTCTCTTTATGTTATCCCATATTTCTCGGATGTTCTGTTCATGGTTTCTTAACAGTCTTGCTGAGCTGTCTATGTTCTTTTCAAGTTGAAATACTTTGTCTTCATTGTCTGATGTTCTATCTTCTAAGTGTTCTACTCTGATGGTAGTGTTCTCAATTGAGTTTTTAAGTTGTTTTATTGCTTCCTGCATTTCTAGGATTTCTGTTTGTCATTTTTTACAACTTCTATCTCCCTGTATAATTGATCTTTTGCTTCTTGGATTTGTTTGTGTAATTCATTGTCGAAGTGATCTTTCATTGTCTGATTTTGCTGTCTAATGTCTAAGTGTCTGCCGCGCTGGCAGGCCGCTGGGCCTCTTCTGCTGGTCGGGTGCAGATTTGTCTACCTTGAGGGCGCGGGTGGTGGCTCTGCTCTGCCGCTACTCCAATTGGGGTGTCATGACTACGAAGGCGGCAGGTTGCTGGGCCTGTTCCGGGCACCATGGGCAAAGACTCTGCTCTGCCCCTACTCCTATTGGGGTTATGTGACTACCATGCCGGTGGGCCACTTGGATTGTACTAGGTGCTGGAGAAGGCTCTGCTCTGCAATTACTCCAATTGAGGTGACGTGACTACCATGCCTGCTGGTCGCTAGGCCTGTTCTGGGCACCTGTGGCGGCTCTGCTCTGCCTCTATTCCAATTGGGGTGAAGTGAGTATCATGCAGGTGTGTCGCTGGGCCTGTTCCAGGCATGGGCAGCGGCTCTGCTCTGCCCCTCTGGCTTGATGACAAAGTGAGAGAGACTCGGGTGTTTCTGACTCACTTTCTTTACCAGGAGACCAACTGTTTCTGTCACCGCTGGTATTAATGAAGTTATCTCCTCCGCTGCTTTCTGATGACATCAGATCTCTGCCATGTTGGTATCCCATGCAAAAGGCAGCATTTCGTTCCCTTTGCTGGGTGACCAAAGCAATGGGTGAGTCCTGACTTGCCCTCACAAGCCTCGTCTCAATCCTGTTGCCACTGCCTATGAAGGCTCGGTTGATATATACCTCCACATTATTCAGCAAGACCCGGACCGGGAAGCAGTTTCCACGGGTTCTTGAGCCCTGGGCCAGATCCGTTCAGGGAGGCCAAATTTGGCCGCTCTGGGCTCAGTGTATGTTCTAATAGGAGCAGGCTCCAAGACGCAGTTTCTGCGGGTTCTTTAGCACTGAGACTGAGTAATTTGTCTGCGAAGCAAAGGTGAATGGAATACTGAAATTACCTGTTCTATAGCTGAATGAGCTGCGATCAGTCGAAAACAGGGATGGTGACGTCAGCTCTTCAAGATGGTGGACGCTGGCTTCCTCTGTGGTCTGACCGGTATGGAGAACGGAATTGGACCACATCCATCCCCGTCTCAATCCCAGAATTCAGCACTGAGCACAGTAATTGCATAGCGGGCAGGAGCCCATAGAATCCGCACCACTGTATATTTGCGATGCTATCTCGTCTTTTCCCAGTGCGCGCCACACACTCTAGCTGCAGGGCAATTTGCTGAATAAGCAGCATGACCCTCCGTGCGGAAAAATCACTCGCGTTTGAGCCCCCGTTTCTGATCCTCGTGAGATGGATATATGTCCACTAGGTTTTGGAGCACCCCAAATTTGCTGGAAATTCCTAACAAGATAGGTTTTAGCCGTTCTAACTCGTCATTTTCCCGCACAGTGACGCGGTACATGGGGGTAATGCACTCCATTCGCCGCCATCATGTGATCCCCCAAAGTTAGTTTTCAGTACCAGGAAAAAAATATGTATTTCAGTTGGAGGAATATTTCTGAGAATAATCTTGTGAAAAGTTGATTATAAATCCACATACATGAATATGAATGAATTTAGGGAGGGTATAAAAAGAAAAATATACTAAATATTTTGAAAAATCTGGAGAGTGAATATATATATATATATATATATATATATATATATATATATATATATATATATATATACACACAGACACACACACACACACAGACATTAAAAAGTAGCATTATGTATGTGAATTGAAATTCACCATGAAATATATATCATCCACAGATCCAAAAATATTCATTTTATTGTACATGGATTCATGTTGTTTAACTAAAAAGCTCACCCATATGTTGAATTTTCAGTTCCAACAGCGTTAAGTAGGAGTGATCTCTTCTCACAATTTGTATCTGCCAAGCCAGCCACCTCACCAAATGTACGACTGATACCAGGTCGAATTCTGTATGTGCTTATAAAAATACATGTGATGAATAGGCTACAGAGAAAGGGAGACAGTTATTCACATATTTGTTAAGTTTGAAAACACATGGAGAACTATTTCAATTAAAATTCGCTAGATTTATAACACCTACAATTTATCATACGAAAGGCAAGTTCAATTATACACCATGCCTCCTGTGAACCTCTTGTATTTGTATTCTGTTTGGGTTATTATTCTCCATCAAATTAGGATAAGAAGTCAAAGTCTAGTAGGGTATATGTTAGTGTCAGGGATTCAGTATTTCTAATGGAAAATTGGAAAATGTATCCAATGTGTATGCAAATATGTGCTACACAAAAATCTTCCCACTCTCATTCAGAATAATGCCTTGACATTACCTTCGCCCTACATAAGACACAATTAGAGGAGAACATTTAGAAAATCTGTGAATACATATGTGGAATGGAAAATGCTCAGAAGTTCACAAATTTGGAGTTGGTAGAGGAGTTTCCAAAAGTAAGGGACAGGGTAATCCCTCCAAAAACATGAAGTTCTGCCAGCCTAACATCTGAAGAAACTGCCTGTGAGGTTGGGCAATGAAATATATGCTGTTGTCAGAAGCATTAGCTTCATATGTAGTGAGACCATCCAATCTGGTTCTGCATCTATGTGACCTGGATGACATGGTTTCTTATTTTCCAATAAACATGAGGCAGCAGTGCTGAATTTTCTATTTGTAGGTATACTGTGGCCACTGGATTCTAGGTGTCTCCCCGTGTGGAATGTAAATTCATTTGGTCATCCTCCACTTTCGTGGTGTTTCTTGCTGCTGCACTGGGAGTTTGGTATTTGCTTCATTAAATACAAGGGTTCACCTGGGACACAGTGCTGAAGTGAGTTCTGTCAAGTGTGGTGTGTCGAGTTCTGCAGGAGAATGCACCAACCAGGCTTCTATCCCACATAACTTGCCCTATTGACCATAGCATCCTGATTCTGAACATTGCCCTGAAACCTCTCCATATAACAATATGCTTTTACATATAAGGTTCTACTGACTGCAAAATGTCAGTCACAATCCATTTGGAAGCCAATGGCAGATCCACATGCCCCCACCACAGATGTTTTATCACACACCTGCCAACCACTGCTCTAGAACAACTACTCAGCAAGATCCAACTTACTGGAATCTCTGTTCTACACCATTTTCATAAAACCCAGTCAATCAAGGCACTGTCCTGTATACTCATGATCAGCAAGAGGACATCCAAATGTTCTCCAGTGCTACCCGGTCATGGGAATTTCAAAAATTTCATGATATTGATATAGCCAATTTTCAAGGATGAAGTTGGAGGCACTGTGGATTTCAATTCACTCAGAAACCATTAAATGAAAACTCTGGAGAATTCTTACAGGCAAGGCTTCCAAAAGTGGCCAAAAGTCAGATTAAGCCAGGCCCATTGAGGTCTACAATGTATGGTCCATGTGTGTTTTGACTCTCAAATATGGCTGCCAAGTCTTTAAGAATAATATCATGTGTTATCCTGGCTGAGATTCCCTGTGCTCTGTGGAAAGTCAACTAGGGCCTAGATGTCACTTTCCAAGGGCAACTCTCATGCATGGCCATCTAAAATTCCAACACAATTTCTGGCAATAATTCTCTGAGATCAGTAAAAGAACTCAGTCTCTAAGGGGAATCACACCAGAGTGCAAGCCTAGGTGGACCCAGTGATCTCTTCCAACCGCCAGACAAATGTCCACAGTTAAAACCAAAACACTCTCACATGGCCCTCATCTTCTTCCATATAGACACTCATTATATCCTCTGGCTGGAGGTTTCCATAAGGGACGCAGCCCACGACAGTGTCCAAAATAAGCTCCTTGCACCGCATTTGCCTAAAGTAAGGGTGGCCTGGACTCTCTTCCTGTGAACCAGGAGTGATCAAATAGGCCTACCTTTAATATTGCTTGGCTTCTCCAACTTGAGGCCTTCTAGCTTTGGGGTTTAGATTCTTTAAGTGAATTTGAGTCATGATAATCAAGCACCTATGGCCTAGCCTCTGCAGGGCTTTGAAGAACTCATTTGACCCAAAGAATCCCCATTCTCACTTGATGGATATCTGGAACCTACCAGAGGAAGGCAAGAGAGTTCATCAACAATATCTGATCTTTTTGCCATTTTGGTTTTGGATGCACGCATGGGATCTATCTTTAGATCCATGAGGTGATGAGAATCTAAGCCACAGCCTCACACAGGGCCAACAGGCTGATTCAGACATATCCCAATCCTAAGCAATTAAGCAAAGAGCCACAGGTGATGCCCATTCATTTCCATTTGAAAACTGTTTTCTTCAGGGTTCACAAAGTGGTGGCTTGAGGCAAAAACTTCCTGACATTCAACAGAACAATAGTTAAGCAAAAGGACCAAAGCAGGGTTTCCCACTGAGACTTACCTGGTCAACAGATATCTGAGATTTCTGAGATGCTAGCCATTTCCTTCAGCTATCCAGTACATAGCCATGTCACAGATCTTGGAGGTGGTACAAATCTTGGACACAAAACCATGATACTATTCTGGAGAGTGGGCTGAATTGAGAGAGAAAACAGGAAATTAGGAAGCTTGTATGTGTTGCCCATCCATAACGCAAGCCAGAGTCCACTCATGAATTGGGCAGGATGAATGCTGGGAAGATTTCTACTAGACAGGACACATCCATTGATGCATTGTCTTTTCTAATGTCTACAACAATGGACTCAGTGGGATACACACACATAGAAACACTCACCTTGTCAAAGGACTTAATAGAAATATTCCACACCATACCAAACAAACCGCCTTTCCTACCTATTCTCAGAAAATGATCCACTACCTGCTTTCTCAGGGAAAGCCCCTCTTCAGAGGTTTCCTGGCATTTGGCCATCCTCACATCTATAGGTACCAAGAAAGACTGACTCTGTTTTTGGTAATTCCAAACATGTGAGACCACTGGGACTAGAACAGGGACTGTCTCTGGGTGCCTGGCTTCCTGGATCCCAAGTTCAGAGAGTTCCCTCACCAAGGAAGTGAGGTGAGATCACTTTCTTCAGGATCTGTATGATGTCACTGCCTTGGCAACCACTTTGTTGCTTCAAAAGTACCATGAGGTGGAGGCTGCCCCGATTTTCATGTGGCACTTTCTCTAGTTAGAATGTTATATCAACCATAAGCACCCGGGAACAGCTTCCACACAGGACTGGTTTGGTCCATGTTCTATACATTAAGAAGAGAGAGAATGATTCAGACACAACCCTTCATCCTGACCAGGATGATTGCCATGGAAGTTGACTTTTGCTTTCTGAGGTACTTCATAGCTGCCTTCATCTTCACCAGGGATTATTTCTGCATGAACATTTGAGTTTCTCAGCAGGTGAAGATCCCCTAGATTCCTGTAGTTTAATACCCACACTGTTCCTGCTCTCCTGCAAAGTTAGTGTATGGTTAGGGTTAATAATATTTTCGATTTGGGTTAGGAATCATTCTGCAGGATGAATAATGGGATTGGGAACCTGTGATATTTATAAGAATATATACGTGAAATATATGTATAAAAACAGGAATCTAAGAAAGATTTGAAGCCCAGAAGGGCATTGGGCCCTTGGTTTGGATACTTAGTGTTGAATAATGTTCTGTACAATTGTCTCAGTTAAATCGAAATACAATGGCATAGGACCTTGTACCTTGGATGATTGAATGTAGAAGAGAACATCCAGTCAAAAAGGGATAGTTGGTAGGATTAGGAAGATAGTCAGTAGGTTTAGGAAGAAGAGTGAGTATATGATTTGGAAAAAAAAGCTTCTTTAGCAATAGGGTTTCGTTTAGAGAGTGAATGTAAATGTCAGCACATGTGAAGAGTAAGCCAAAATGATGAACTGGGGAAAATATGTAGGAAAGCAGGTGTCAATAGAGACATTACTAAATCAGGCAAAGTATAAAGTGAGGGATAGGATTAGACATTTTCAACAGGCTTGAGTTTGAATATATAATCATAGGAAAAAACAAATATGTCGTCATGAATGGGAATGACATTTGAGAGCATTAGGCAACCTGGACATGGATGCTATTAGTTATCAACATTCACTTTCCTTTTAGGCTTTGGTACAATCATAAGTGTGATATTTTATTTTTTTGTTGTTCAGAATATTACTGTGATAAAATGTATATGTAGATCAGGTGACATGAGTATTTCTTTCACCATTTCTGGGAGCAATAATTTGAAGACGCATACATTAGTATTAGGGGCACAAAGAGGTGTAACCTCTGTCTATGAATATAGAGATAATGCATGAATAGACCATACTATGAATAAATAACATAACTGATTCCACTTTAAATAATGGATTGAATTGACATGTGAAAATATATAAGAAATCTTATATTGATATACAATCATTCATTCCAACCAGTTATATATCTAATGGTAATATTAGGATTATGATTTATGATGAATGGTGTTTGAGTTTTGCTTTATAAGTGATGATGTTAAACGAAAGTAATGTGTTTGGAAAGAAGTCTCATGAAAAGACCAGTCAAGAAACATGGAGGAATGCATGTGTTCTGAATCAGGAAGTGATTGATCGTGAAACAAATGCCTATAAATTTTCTAATTTGTGACTGAAATATATATCCTATGATGTGGATAAACTGAAGACATAGTAACGTACAAGTGTTGAATAAAAATGAAAGTCAAAATACACATCATGTCCCCTAGGAATCTACTTGCATTGATTTTAAACTGGCTAAGTAAATGTAGAAATAATAGGGTTTGTATGCACCATTCACTGAATTTAGTTTATTTAGTTTTCAGTACTAGGAAACAATATGTATTGCAGGTGGATGATTATTATGAGAATAATCTTGTGGAAAGTTGATTATAAATCCACAGATATGAATATGAATGAATTTAGGGAGTGTATAATAAGACACATATATTTCATATTTTGAAAAATCTGAAGAGTGTGTATATATATAAATATAAATATATATATATATATATATATATATATATGTATATATGTATATACAAATACGCACATGCACAGATATTAAAAAGTAGCAATACAGGAGATCCATTATTAAGGCAGGCATGGAGAAATCAAGTCTCTGATCTCTTCAGCTGCACGGGCATAGGAAGTCGTAAACTGTCTAAATGCTGTTTGCTCAGAATCACTAGGCAATGTTGACCTGTTGTGAATCTGGGGCGAACAGTCTGGGCCCCTCAGAACACACACAGAGCCCGGATTGGCTGCATTCAAGCTTAGATTCGTCTGGCTTTTGTGACTCAGCACTAAGATTCCCGCTGAAATAACTGGTTGGGCTTTCTGAATGGACAGAGTTAAAAGACAACTGAGCCTTCATAGGCAGTGGCCACAGGATTGAAATGGGGCTTGGGAGAGATAGTCAGGACCCACCCATTGCATTGGTCACCCAGCAAAGGGAAAGAACGGTCACCATTTTAATGGGATACCACCATGGCATAGAACTGACATTACAGGCGGAGGAGATAACTTCATTGAAACCAACGCGACAAGTGTGTAATCCCATTGCCATCTCTCTCAACACCACGGGGAAACCTCAAGGGCCCCTCCCAGCTCTCCCAGGAGCACGATAGCCAGACCTAGGGAAACAGGATTGGCTCGGGACTTGCGGCGTGGAATTCCCGGCTACCACTCCCACCAGTGCTGACAATTGAGGTCTCTTACACCACCTACCAGGGGCATGGCTCCCGGAAGACAAGAAAATTCGCTGGCGGTTCTCAGGACAAAGCTCTACAAACTTAGGGTCTGAGGGAGGCAAACAGGGAGAGTGTGCCCAGGTGTTCATTAAAACAGGGCTACCAGGAGCAGAGGCCTGGCGTGTAACCAGTATTGTGGTGAGCGTCAAAGGTGAGTGGGGCCTGGCTTGAGGAAGCACAAGAGAAGGCCCTAGGCACTCAGGATTGGAGACCCGCCGAGTCTGGGAGGAAGAGCTGCTGCACAGTGATTTGTTCCCACTTATTTAGAGGAGAAGCTAGGCCCAGTGCACACAGCTCCACCTACTGGAAGAGAAGTTAATTGAACTCTAGTACTGCATGTATTATTATTATTATATTATTTGTATGTTTTTCTTTTTCTTTCATTTTCATTTTTGTTGTTGTTCTTTAACTTTTTTAATGTTTTTTATTTTTTTAATTTTTTATTTCATTATTATTATTATTATTTTAAATTTTAATTTTCATTTTTTAATTATCATTATTACTTAAAATTTTCTTTCATTATTTTCTATTTTTTTCTTTTGTCTTTTCATTTCTTTTCAATTTTATTATACCCCCTTCCTTGAATTCTACCTGGCTACTCTCATTCTCTTTAGTGACTTCTTCCCTTCCCTTCTAATATCTTTCCTTCCAAGCATCAAATAAATTTATAAGAGTAAGCAGTAACTCAGTAGTCAAACAGAACAAGAAGTAACATGAGCAGCATAAAAAAGCAAGGAAGAAAAAAAGTACAAACAATGAAGGACAGCCTAAATATTCAAGAGCATCTGGAGTCATCAGAAAAATGGTCATATAAAGAACTCAAGGAATACCTTAGACAGATGTAATGGAACATTAAAGAGGATACGAGACAACAAAAACAAACAGTGAAAGAACGCATTGAAAATGAATTACATAAACAGATAAAATAAGAAATTAAGCATCTTTATCAGGAGATAGAGATTATTAGAAAAATCAAACAATAATTCTAGAAATGAAGGAAATGATAAACCAAATTAAAAACTCAATTGAGAGTATCACTAACAGAGTGGAGCAAGTAGAAGACAGAATGTCAGATAATGAAGACAAAATATATCATCTTGAAAAAACTCTATCCAAGAAAGAAATGCTGTAAAAAATTATGAGAAAACATCCAAGAGATATGGGATAACATTAAAAAAACAAACTTATGAGTCATCCCGAAAGAGGAAGGTACAGAGATTCAAACAAGGGAATGAGTAACCTGCTGAATGAAATAATTAGAGAAAACTTTCCAAAAATAAAAATGGAAACAGATAAACAAATTGTAGATGCTTACAGGACACTGAGCACACAAAATCACAGTAGACCAATGCCAAGACACATTGTTATGAAGATATCCAATATACAAAACAAAGAGAAAATATTAAAACCTACCAGAGAAAGGAGGCAGATTACAATCAGGGGTAAAACAAAAAGGTTAACAATGTTTTTTTTTTTTTTTTTTTTTTTTTTTTTTTTTTTTTTTTTTTTATCACAGATGCTGGAAGTGAGAAGATCCTGGAATACCGTACTTCAAACACTGAAAGACAATGGATGCCAACCAAGAATTATGTATCCAGCAAAATTAAGCTTAATGTAAGACAACAAAATAAAAATATTTCATGATAAACAAAAGCTAAAAGAATTTGCAGCCAGAAAACCAGCATTGGAAAGCATCTTGAGCAAAACACTACACGAGGAAGAAATGAAAATCAACAATGTAAACCATCAGTGGGAAGTGCCTCAGTAATGACAGAGGGCGGGAAAAGCTAATCATGGAGAAACAAACTAATTTAAAAAAAAGATATAAGCAAACATGGGTGGCAGTACAAACCATATATTAATAGTAACTCTAAACGTTAATGGCTTAAACTCTTCAATAAAGTGACATAGGCTTGTAACTTGAATTAAAAAAAACAAATCCAACAATATGTTGCCTCCAGGGGACACATCTGAATGGAAAAGACATACACAAGCTGAAGGTGAAAGATTGGGAAAATTTATACCATGCACACAGTCCTCGTAACCAAGCAGGGGTGGCCATCCTCCTATAGAATAAAATCGACCTCAAGACTAATTTAATCAAAAGGGATAAGGAAGGACATTATATACTGTTAAAAGAAACCATTCACTGACAAGACATAACAATTATCAATATTCACGCAGCAAATAATGGTGCTGCGACGTTCATTAAACAAATTCTCCTCAAGTTCAAGAATCAAATAGACCACAGTACAATAATTATGGGTGACTTCAACTCACGTCTCTCACCATTGGACAGATCCTCCAAACAAAAGTTGAATAAAGAAACTATAGAACTCAATATCACAATCAATACCCTAGACTTAAGTGACATATATAGAATATATCAACCATCATCAAGTTTATATACTTTTTTCTCAGCAGCACATGGATCCTTCTCAAAAATAGACCATATGTTTTGCCATAGGGCAACCCTCAGTAAATATAAAGGGGAGGAGATAATACCATGAATTTTTTGTGATCATAATGGAATGAAACTGGAAACCAATGATAAAAGAAAAAAGAAAAAATCATACATTACATGCAAAATGAACAATATGTTACTGAATGATCAATGGGTTACAGAAGACATAAAGGAGGAAATCAAAAAATTCTTAGAGATAAATGAAAATACAGACACAACATATCAGATTCTATGGGACAAAATGAAAGAAGTTTTAAGAGGTAAATTCATCTCCTGGAGGTCATTCCCCAAAAAAAGAAAGAAAAAATAACAACAAATAAATGAGCTCACACTTTATCTCAAAGCCCTAGAAAAGGAAGAGCAAAACAACAGCAAATGTAGCAGAAGGCAAGAAATAATTAAAATCAGAGCGAAATTGAAACAAAAGAAACTATTGAAAAAATTAACAAAACTAAAAGTTGGTTCTTCAAAAAGATAAATAAGATCGACAGACCCTTAGCCATGCTAATGAAGAGAAGAAGAGAGAGAACTCAAATTACTAACATACGGGATGAAAAAGGCAATATCACAACAGATGCAACATAAATACAGAAGAAAATTAGAAATTATTTGGAAACCTGTATTCCAATAAAATAAAAAATAGTGAAGACATTGATAAATTTCTTAAGTCATATGATTTGCCCACACTGAGTCATAAGGGAACACACAATTTAAACAGACCAATATCAATGGATGAAGTAGAAGAAGCAATCAAAAGACTACCAACCAAGAAAAGCCCAGGACCGGATGGGTATACAGCAGAGTTTTACAAAACCTTTAAAGAAGAATTAATACCATTACTTTTCAAGTTATTCAGGAAATAGAAAAACTGGGAGCTCTGCCAAATTCGTTCTATGAGGACAACATCACCCTGATTCTGAAACCAGACAAAGACACCTCAAAGAAAGAAAACTACAGACAAATATCTCTGATGAACCTAGATGCAAAAATCCTCATTAAAATTCTGGCGAATTGGATACAAAGGCACATCAAAAAAATTGTGCACCATGATCAACTAGGATTCATCCCTGGGATGCAAGGCTGGTTCAATATATGGAAATTAATTAATGTTATTCACAACATCATTGGACTTAAAGATAAGAACCATATGATCATCTCGATAGACGCAGAAAAAACATTCAACAAAGTAGAGCATTCCTTTATGTTCAAAACATTTTAAAAACTAGGGATAACAGGAACTTACCTCGACATTGTAAAAGCTATCTATGTTAAGCATCAGGTTAGCATCATTCTGAATGGAGAAAAATTGAAGGCATTCCCTTTAAAATCTGGAACAAGACAGGGATGTCCTCTATCACCACTTCTATTCAATATAGTTCTCGAAAAACTGGCCAGAGCAATTAGAGAGATGAAAGACATTAAAGGGCATAAAAATAGGAAAAGAAGAACTTAACTTATCACTATTTGCAGATGACATGATTCTATACATAGAAGACCCAAAAGGGTCTACAGAAAAAACTACTAGAACTAATAAATGAATGCAGCAATGTGGCAGGATAGAAAATCAACATGCATAAATCAAAGGCATTTCTGTATATTAGCGACAAAACTTCTGAAACAAAAATGAGTCAAAACACTGCATTTCCAATTTCCTCAAAATAATTAAATACTTGGGAATCAACCTAACAAAAGAGGTGAAAGATTTATATAATGCAAACTACAGAACTCTAAAAAGAGAAATAGAATAAGATCCTAGAAGATGGAAAAATATACCCCGTTCATGGATAGGAAGAACTAACATCATCAATATGGCTATATTACCAAAAGTTCTCTACAGGTTTAATGCAATGCCAATCAAAATCCCAAAGGAATTTTTTGTAGAAACAGATAAAGCAATTATGAAATTCAAATGGAAAAATAAAAGACCCAGAATAGCAAAAGCAATTCTAAGCAGGAAGTGTGAATCAGGCAGTATAGCAATACCAGATTTCAAACTATATTACAGAGCAATTATAATAAAAACAGCATGGTACTGGTACCAAAACAGGCGGGTGGACCAATGGTACAGAATGGAGGACACAGAGACTAATCCAAAAAGCTACAACTATCTTATATTTGATAAAAGAGCTAATGGCCTGCAATGGAGGAAGGATGGCATCTTCATCAAATGGTGTTGGGTAAACTGGAAATCCATATGCAACAAAATGAAACTGAATCCCCTCCTCTCGCCCTGCACAAAAGTTAACTCAAAGTGGATCAAGGAGCTAGATTCAAATCAGAGTCTCTGCATCTGATAGAAGAAAAAGTTGGCTCAGATCTACATATTGTGTGGTCAGGCTCCAAATTCCTTAATAGGACACCCATAGAACAAGAGTTAATAACAAGAATCAAGAAATGGGACTTACTTAAACTGAATTTTTTTTTCTCAGAAAGAGAAACAATAAGAGAGGTAAATATGGAGCCTACATCATGGGAACAAATTTTTAGTCCTCACCCTTCACATGGAGCCCTAATATCTAGAGTATACAAAGTATACAAAGAACTCAGAAAATTAGACAATAATATAACCAATAACCCAATGGGCCAAGGACCTGAACAGAAACTTCTCAGAGGAGGACATAGAATCAATTAACAAGTACATGAAAAAATGCTCTCCATTTCTAGCAGTAAGAGAAATGCAAATAAAAACCACCCTAAAATACCATCTCAATCCAGTGAGATTGGCAGCCATAATGAAGTCAAACAACAACAAGTGCTGGCGAGGATGTGAGGAAAAGGGTACTCTTGTACATTGCTCGTGGGACTGAAACTGGTGCAGCCAATTTGAAAAGGAGTATGGAGACTCCTGTGAAAGCTTGGAATGGAAGCACCATTTGACCCAGCTATTGCCCTTCTTGGACTATTCCCTGAAGACCTTAAAAGAGCGTACTACAGTGATACTGCCACATCGATTTTCATAGCAGCACAATTCACAATTGCTACACTGTGGAACCAACCCAGATGCCCTTCAATAGATGAATGGATAAAAAAAATGTGACCTTTGTATACTATGGAGGATTACGCAGCACTAAAATATGACAAAATCATGGAATTTGCAGGGAAATGCATGGCAATAGAGAAGATTATGCTTAGTGAAGCTAGCCAATCCCTAAAAAACAAATACCAAATATCTTCTTTGATATAATGAGAGCAACTAAGAACAGAGCAGGGAGGAAGAGCATGAAGAAAAGATTAACATTAAGCAGAAACATGAGGTGGGAGGGAAAGGGAGAGAAGAGGGAAATTGCATGGTAATGGAGAGAGACCCTTATTGTTACACAAAATTACATATAAGAGGTTGTGGGAAAATAAACAACGAGAGAAATGAATTGGAGTAGGTATGGTAGAGAGAAAAGATGGGAAGAGAAGGGAGGGGGTATAGTAGAGTATAGGAAAGGTAGCAGAATACAACATTAACTCATAGGGCATTATGTAAAAATATGGATGTGTAACTGATGTGATTCTTCAATCTGTATTTGAAGTAAAAATGGGAGTTCATAACCCACTTGAATCTAATGTATGAAATATGATATGTCAAGAGCTTTGTAATGTTTTGAGCAACCAATAAAAAAAGTAGTGATATATATGCCAATAAAAATTTATCATGAAATATATATAATCAACAGATTGAAAAATATTAATTTTACTGAACATGAAATTATGAATAATGTTATTCAACTAGGAAGCTCACCCATAGGTTGAATTTTCAGTTCCAAAAGCGTTTAGGAGGAGTGATCTCTTCTCTCAATTTGCATCTGCAAATTCAGCCACCTCACAAGTGTATACGAGTGATATCAGGTAGGATTCTATATGTGCATATAAAAATACATGTGCTGAATAGGCTACAGAGAAAGGGAGACAGGTATTCATATATTTGTTAATTTTAAAAACACATGTAGAACTATTTCAACAAAAAATTGACTAGATTTATAACTCCTACAAAATATAATGCAAAAGGCAATTCCAACTATACACCATGCCTCCTCTGAACTGCTTGTATTTCTATTCTTTTTGGGTTATTTTTCACCATCATATTAGGATCATAATTCAGAGTCTAGTAGGGTATGGGTTAGTGTCAGGGATTCAGTATTTCAAAATAAAAATTGAAAAATGAATCCAGTGTGTGTGTAAATATGTGCTACACAAAAATCTTCCCACTCACATCCAGAACAATGCCTTGACATTACCTTCACCCAAGTAAGACACAATTATAGTAGAAAAGTGTGAAAATCTATGAATACATATATTTAATGGAATATGCTCAGGAGTTCACAACCTTGGAGGTGGTAGAGGCGTTTCCAAAAGTAAAGGACAGGGTAAACACTCCACAAACAAAGAGCTCTGCTGGCCTAAGACTTCTTGGAATACGGCTTCTGAGGTTGGGCACTTGAATATATGTTGTTGTCATGAGCTTTGGCTTCCTTTGTCGTGAGACCATAAAAGCTGGGTCTGCATTTATGTGACCTGGAAGACATGATTTCTTATATTTCAATGAACATGAGGCAGCAGTGCTCAATTTTCTCTTTGTAGGTAAACTGTGTCCACTGGAGGCTAAGTGTGTCCCGGTGGGGACAGTGAAGACATTTGATCATCCTCCAATTTTCGTGGTGTTTCTTGCTGCTACACTGGGAATTTGGTACTTGCTTCACACAATATAAGAAGTTCATCTGGGATACAGTGCTGGAGGGTGTTCTGTCACGTGGGGTGGGTTAGCGTCTGCAGGAGAATGTACCAACCAGGCTTCTATCCCACATAACTTGTCCCAATAACCATAGCAACCTGATTATGAACATTGCCCTGAAACCTCTCCATATAACAAGATGCCTTTACATACAAGGGAATGGGGGCTGCGCCATATCAGTCACAAGCCATTTGTAAGCTGATAACCGATCCACATGGCCCCACCATGATGTTTCATCACACACCTGCCCACCACTGCTCTAGGCCCACTACTCAGCAGGCTCCAAATTCCTGGCATCTCGTATTCTACACCATTTTCATGAAACCCAGTCAAACAAGGCACTTTCTGGTATACACATGATGAGCAACAGGACATCCAACGTTTCTGCAGTGCCACCTGGTCATGGGAATTTCCAAAATTTTATGGTATTTATCTAGCAAGTTTTCAAGGATAAAGTTAGAGGCACTGTGGGTTTCAATTCATTCAGGAACCGTTAAGTGTTGAGAAAGCTCATTTCAATGAATGCTCTGGAGAACTCTAAAGTCAAGGCTTCTCAAAGAGTTGCCAACAGGTCACATGAAGCCAGGCCAATTGACGTCTACAATGTGAGGTCCATGTGTGTTTTGACTCTCAACTATGGCTACCAAGTCTTTCAGAATAAAATCATGTGATATTCTGGCTGAGATTCCCAGGCCTCTGTGGAAAGCCACCCTGGGCCTAGATCTCAGTTTCCAAGAGTGAGTCTCATGCGTGGCCTCCTAAAATCCCAACACAATTCATGGCAATACTTCTCTGAGGTCAGTTCCAGAACTCAGTCTCTAAGGGTAAATCATACCAGAGTTCAAGCCCAGGTGGACCCAGTCATCCCTTTCAACTGCCACAAAAATGACCAAAATTAAAATGAAATCACTCCCACAGGGCCATAATCTTCTTCCTTGTAGACACTCATCATAACCTCTAGCTGGAGGTTTCAATGAGCACAAGGTAGTGTCCAAAATAAGCTCACTTGCCCCTCATTTGCCTAAAAACATGGTGGCCTGAACACTATTCCTGTGAACCAGGAGTGATCAAATATTGCTGCTGTTAAAGTGTTCCGCTTCTCCAATTTGAGGCCTACTGGCTGAAGCCTATAAATTCTTGATGTGATTTGGAGTCATGAGAAAACCCAAGCACATATGGGCTAGCCTCTGCAGGGATTTCAAAGACTCATTTGACCCAAAGGATCCCTATTCTCACTTGATGGAGGTCAGGAACATAAAACAAGAAGGCAAAAATATTCATCCACAATGACTTCTCTTTTTGTCATTTTGGTTTTGAAATCACATGGGATCTTTCTTTAGATCCATCAGGTGCTGAGAATCTAAGCCACAACCTCATTCAAGGACAAGAGGCTGAATCAGACACATTCCATTCCAAAGCAATTAAGCAAAGAGCCACAGGTGATGTCCATTCATTTCCATATGAAAACAGTCTTCTTAAGGCTACACAACAGGGTGGCCTGAGGCAAAGACTTTCCTGACATTCAGGGTAATAGAAACAGAAGTAAGCAAATGGCCCAAAGAAGGGTTTCTCCACTGAGACTTTACTGGTCACACTGATATCTGATTTTTCTGAGATGCTCCCATTCCCTTAAGCTATCCAGTACATGGCCATGTCACAGAGCCTTGTGGTGTTACATATCTGGGACTCAAAACCATGAGCCTATTCTGGAGAGTGGCTGGAAAACACGAAGAAAACAGGAACTTAAGAAGATAGTAGATGTTGCCCATCCATAAGGCAAGCTGCAGTCCATTCATCAATTGGGCAGTAAGAATGCGGGGAAGCTTTCAACTAGAGACAACACATCCATTGATGCATTGTCTTTTCTAATGTCTACAACAACGGATACAGTGGAATACACAGACATAGAAACACTCACCATGTCAAACGACTTACTAGAAATAGTCCACTCCAAACCAAACAAACCACCTTTCCTAGCTATTCTCAGAACATCAGAAAAAAACACAAACTCACACCTACAATGGCAAAGGCAATTCTTTCCCCCAAGTAGGTCTGTGATTATCCGGAGTGTCTTCTGACTGGTGGGCCATATTATGTTCCCCAAAAATGTCCTGTCCTGTTTCAGTTCTGGTCTCCTTGGCCAATTCTGTGAAGTTGTCAGGAGCCAGTGGTTCGCCACTACCTACTTTCTCAGGAAAGGCCCCTCTTCAGAGCTCTGCTGGAATTTGGCCATCCTCACATCAGTAGGTACCAAGAAAGACTGACTATGTCTTTGGGAAAAGCAAACAAGTTAGCCCACTGGGACTCAGAGTGAGACTGACTCTGGGTGCCTGGCTTCCTGGATCCCAAGTTCAGAGAATTACATCACCAAGGAAGTGAAGTGAGGTCACTTCTTTCAGGAACTGAATATGGTCACTGCCTCGGTAACCACTTTGTCCTAACAGTTGCTTCCAAGGTTCCCATGAGATGGAGGCTGCCCCAACATCCTGTGACACATTCAGAAGTTAGAATGGTATATCAACCATAGGCACCCGGGAACAGCTCTCCACACAGGCCTGGATTGGTCCATCTTCTCTACTTTAAGAAGACAGAGGCTGATTCAGACACATCAATTCGCCCTGACCAGGTTGTTTGCCATGGAAGATGACTATTGCTCTCTCAGGTCCTACATAGCTGCCTACATATTCTCCAAGGATCATTTCTCCATGGATCTTTTAGGTTCTCAGCAGGTGGAAGATCATCTACATTCCTATATTGTAAGACCCACTCTGTCCCTGCTCTTCTGTACGTTATATTGAAGGAACAGTGTATAGTTAAGGTTAATAATAGGTTTGATTTTTGTTACGAATCATTCTGCGGGATGAATAATGGCATTGGCAACCTGTGATATTTATAAGAGTATATATGTGAAATATAACTATGAAAGCAGAAATCTAGGTAATATTTGAAGTCCAGAAGGGCACTGGGGACTTGAGTGGGATACTTAGCTTTGAGTTATGTGCTGCACAGATGTCTCAAATAAATCAATATGCACTGGCATCGGACCTTGTACTTTGGATGATTGAATGTTGAAAAGAACATCCAGTCAAAAAGCGATAGTCGGTAGGATTAGGAAGGTAGTCTGTAGGTTTAGAAAGAAGAGTGAGTATAGGATTTGGACCAAAAGTTCTTTAGCAATAGGGTTTCGGGTAGAGAGTGTATGTAAATGTCAGTACATGTGAAGAGTCAGTCACAATGATGAACTGGGGAAATCATGTAGGAAAGCAGATATTAATAGAGACATTAGGAAATCAAGCAAAGTATAAATTGTGTGATAGGGTTAGACATTTTCAACAGGTTTGAGGTTGAATAGATAATCTTAGGAAGAAACAAATATGTAGTCACCAATAGGATTGATATTTGAGAGCATTAGGCAACCTGGACATGGATGTTTTTAGTAATCCATGCTCACTTTCTATTTAGGCTTTGGTACAATTGTAAGTGTGACATTTGCTTTTGGTGTCCAGAATATTTCTGTGATAAAATGTGTATGTAGATCAGGTGACATGAGTATTTCTTCCACCATTTCTTGGAGCAATATTTTGAAGACTTATAAATTAGTATGGTCGTACAAAGATGTGTATCCTGTTTCTATAAATATACACATAATGCATGAATAGACCATACTGTGAATAAATAATATAACTGGATCCATTTTAAATAATGGATTGAATAGATATCTGAAAATATATAAGAAATGTTATATTGATATACAATCATTCATTCCAACCAGTTATATATCTAATGATCATCTTAGGTATATGGTTTATCATGAAGGATTTGTGAGTTTTGTTTCAAAATTGATTATGGAAATCGAAAAAAATGTATTTGGAAAAAAAGTCTCATGAATAGACCACTGAAGAAACGTAGAGAAATTCATGTGTTCTGGAGCAGGAAGTGATTGAAAGTGAAACAAATGCCTATAAATTTGTTAACTAGTGAATAAAATATATATTCTATGATGTACATAAACTGAAGGAATAGTAATGTACCAGTGTGGAATAAAAATTAACGTCAAAATACACATCATGTTCCATAGTAACCTACATGCATTGATGCTAAACTGGGTCAGTTAATGTAGACATATTAGGATTTGTATGCACCGTTCACTGAAGTTAGTTTTCAGTACTAGGAAACAAATATGTATTTCGGGTGGATGAATATTTGTAAGAATAATCTTGTGAAAAGTTGATTATTAATCCACATACATGAACATGAATGAATTTAGGGATTGTATATAAGACACATATATTTCATATTTTTAAAAATCTGGAGAATATATATATATATATATATATATATATATATATACACACACACACACACACGCACACACACACACACACACGAACAGAGACATTAATAAGTAGCAATATATATGCCAATCGAAATTCATCATAAAATATATATCATAAAGATGCAAAAACATTCAAATACTGAACATGGGTTTATGTATAATGTTGTTCTACTGGGAAGCTCACCCATAGGTTGAATTTTCAGTTCCAACAGGGTTTAGGAGGAGTGGTCACTTCTCACACTTTGTATCTGCTAAGTCATGTAACTCACAAGAATGTACGTGTGATATCACGCAGGATTCTATTTGTGCATATAAAAATACATGTGCTGAATAGGCTCCAGAGAATGGGAGACAGTAATTCACATATTTGTTAACTTTGAAAACACATGGAGAACTATTTCAATTAAAAATTGACTAAATTTATAACACCTACCCTTTATCATGCAAATGGCAAGTCGAACTCTGAACTGCATGTACTTATGTACTGTTTGGGTTATTTTTCTCCATCATATTAGGATTAGTAGTCAGAGTCTAGTAGAATATGGGTTAGTGTCAGGGATTCAGAATTTCGAATGGAAAATAGGAAAATTAATCCAATGTGTATGCAAATATGTGCTACAACAAATCTTCCCAGTCTCATCCAGAACCATGCCTTGACATTACCTTCGCCCCAAGTAAGACACAATTAGAGGAGAAGAGTTACAAAATCTGTGATTACATTTTTGGAATGGAAAATGCTCAAGAGTGCACAAACTTGGAGGTGGAATAGGAGTTTCCAAAAATAAGGACAGGGTACACACTCCACAAACATGGAGCTCTGCTTGCCTAAAACTTTTTGAGAAACTGCCACTGAGGTTGGGCACTGAAATATAGGTTGTTGTCACGAGTTAAGCTTCCTTTGTAGTGAGACCCTCAAAGCTGGGTCTGCATCTATGTGACCAGGAGGACAAAGTTTCTTATTTTACAATGAACACGAGGCAGCAGTGCTGAATTCTCTCTTTGTAGGTAAACTGTGGCCACTGGGACTTAGTGTCTCCAAGTGTGGACTGTGAAGCCATATGGTCATCCTCCATTTCGTGGTGTTTCTTCCTGCTGCACTGGGAGTTTGGTATTTGCTTCACGAAATACAAGGAGTTCAACTGCGACAAAGTGCAAGAGGGAGTTCTGTCACGTGTGGTGGATCAGGGTCTGCAGGATGATACAAGAACCAGGCTTCTATCCCACATAGCTTGACCCCTTGACCATAGCAACCTGATTCTGAACAATATCCTGAAATCGCTCCATATAACAAGTTGCCTTTACACAGAAGGTTCTGCTGGCTGTGCCATGTCAGTCACAAGCCATTTGGAAGCCAATGGCAGATCCACATGGCCCCACCACAGATGTTTTATCACATACCTGCCCAAAACTGCTCTAGGCCCACTACTCAACAGAGTCCAACTTACTGACATCTCTGTTCTACACCATTTACATGAAACCCAGTAAAACAAGACACTGAAATATTCATGACCAGCAACAGGTCATCCAAAGGTTCTCCAGTGCCACCTGGTGATGGGAATTTCAAAAATTTCATGGCATTTATCTAGCCATTTTTCAAGGATGAAGTTGGAGGCACTGTGAGTTTCAATTCATTCAGGAACCATTAAATGGTTAGGAAGCTCATTTCAATGAAAGCTCTTGAGAACACTCACAGGCAAGGCTTCCCAAAGAATGGTGAAAAGATCACATGATGTTTAGCTCATTTAGCTCTACAATGTGAGGTTCATATGAGTTTTGACTCTCAACGATGGGTGCCAAGTCTTTCAGAATAAAATCATGTGGTATCCTGGCTGAGAGGCCCAGTGCTCTGTGGAAAGCCACCCTGGGCCTAGAACTCAGTTTCCAAGGGCGACACTCATGCCTGGCTTCCTAAAATCTCAACACTATTCATGGCAATACTTCTCTGAGTTCAGTTGCAGAACTCAGTCTCTAAGGAAATCACACCAGAGTTCAAGCACATGTGGACCAAGTCATCTCTTCTAACCGCCACCCAAATGACCACAATTTAAACCAAAACACTCCAACGTGGCGCTCATCTTCTTCCATATAGACACACATAATAACCTGTGGCTAGAGTTTTCCATGAGGGGCACTGCTCAAGTCCGTGTCCAAAATAAGCTCTCTTGCACCTAAATTGCCTAATTCAGGGTGGCATGGACAGCCTTCTTGTGAACCAGGAGAGATCAAATAGGCCTCCCATTAATACTGCTCCACTTCTTCAATTTGAGGTTAACTGACTGTGGGGTTTGGATTCTTTATGTAAATTGGAGTCTTGAGAAAACCCAAGCAACAATGGGCTAGCCTCTGCAGGGCTTTGAAGATCTCATTTGACCCAAAGGATCCCTATTCTGACTTGATGGAGTTCAGGAAAGTTACAGAGGAAGGCGAGAGACTTCATCCACAAGGACTGCTCTGTGGCCATTTTGGTCTTGGATGTACACATGGGATCTTTCTTTATATCCATCAGAAGGTGAGAATCTAAGCCACAGCCTCACACAGGGCAAATAGGCTGATTCAGACACATCCTCTCCAAAGCAATTAAGCAAAGAACCACAGGTAATACCCATTCATTTCCATTTGAAAACTGTTTTCTTCAGGCTTCACAAAGTGGTGGCCTGAGGAAAAGACCTTCCTGACATTCAGGGCAACAGAAGATTAGGTAATCAAAAGGCCCC